>NW_023596448.1:24085260-24222288 GCF_011947565.3 Pollicipes pollicipes | reverse complement strand
AAACAAAAACAAATATAATAGCATAATCCTGTCAGAGCTTCCATGCTTATCATGCATGCTACTCATATTTGATCATGCCTTGCAGTGTAAGGGTGCATCAATAGCAAATTCTGTGCCTGCACTCACATTGTGAACAACAAATTTTTTGAAAACCATTTCAAGATGCAAGCCATTGTTCTAGTAATATGGACTGCACATTTTACCTGACATAGGACTGTTCATCATAATTGAAACTTTCTTGATCAGCATGATGCTTTAAGCATTTCTGTACCTTAGTCTAGTTTTGTGCTAAAGAATTATGTGGCTAATACTGACAATCACTGGAGCATTCAGACATTTCTACTATTCAGAAGTTTTGGAGAGCTGGAAAAATAAGCAGGCATACATAAGGATATGTGATGAGGATTCAGACCACCATGCCAAATCAAGTTAAGCCCAGATCAGTTTTTGACAATACATGCACAAGAAAGGCCAGTTATTCTCATAAAAATACATAATGCAGCTGTCTCTATACTGCACTCTGAGCTTGGAAGGACTCTCACACAACAGGGGTGAGATAAAAAAGGTTGTACATCTTTTAAGCAAGTCATGCAAGTTTTGAGCCCTGACATTTACCATGCAGCCTGCAGTGGTCATGTAATTGAACTAAATCATACAGTCTACATTTGACCTCACTAACACTAACACTTAAATACTAATGCTATTAATTAGCATAAAACACCAGAATATTGTCACAGTTTGCATGCTGGCTGGATGATTGGGTGCCCTTTTACAGCATATTTCAAAACTCATGTTCTGAAGTGTCAAAGGCAGACCTAGACATATTGCATGGCACCATTTTGTTATGTGGTGTGACTGGCGGGCCGTAACATATACCATCCCAATGAAAGCACCGCTAAAAAAACTTGTTTTTTGTACAGGGGTGAATAGAGAGGGGAAATGTCCTTTGGGTGCGACAGCTTCAACAAGCTGGCCTGTGCACAGCTTTATGCCACTTCGAAAAATAGATGACAATTGACGACTCACATCTTAACCACAAAGCAGACTCCACCACCCACCTCTGCCGGTACCCCCTAGGCTCTATACCCCCACCGCCTCGGGCCGAGCAGAGACGTGGACCTGCCACACATCCAAGGCCCTGTATAGAGGACAAGTCATCACGCGATTTGATTGCAATCAGTGCTAGCCGCGACATGACGTCAGCTGAAAGCTATTCGTCGTTGGGTATCGCAAACGGGCCGTTGAAAAAAAAAAATACAAAGCTGTGGTCATCATTTCTTCGTGTTTTTATTACGAAGACAAATGAAAACATCATTTTAAGAGAGAGAGAGAGAGAGATAGAGAGAGAGAGAGAGAGAGAGAGAGAGAGAGGAGAAGAGAGAGAGAGAGAGAGAGAGAGAGAGAGAGGAGAAGAGAGAGAGAGAGATAGAGAGAGAGAGAGAGAGAGAAGGGGGCAGTATGATCCAGAAACACGGTCATTTTATGTAGGAAAGAGTCTTCTGAACCCAATTACTACTTCTAGTTCAGTTAAAGGGCCTCCTTGATCTGAATTTTGGTAAACCGTGGGGATATTTGCTAAACTACGGGATTTTTTGTGAACTACAGCGTTTGTGATCTTAGAATAAGGGCTTCCCAAAAACCTTAAAGGGAGCAAAAACATACTCTTGCTCCTCGCCTGCCGACAGCTAAGGAGCAACTGTCCTTTCTGACAGCCCCCCCCCCCCCTCGGTGGTCGTGCCGCCACTGCCTTTATTGTTATATCGGCTTCCGATTTTGTCAAGGAGAGGGTCACCTGATTTGACCATTTTATGTTCATTGGCATGGAATCTAAAAATCCACTCTGACGGAGCTCCTAAATGGCATATCTATGCTATATATACTATGTGTCCCTTGTATGGCCACGAACCAAATTTTTGGCCTGCTGCGTGGTCGACTGTGACTCAAGTCAAAGTCGATAGCAAGTCTGAGAGTGACCAATCTTATCATTCCTGAGTGCATCCCAGGTAAAGGCTTCTCACCGCGCGACACAGGCGCGGCCTTCGGGGCCGCGATGCCACGCAGCCGGCCTTGGCGCTCGGCCACAGGCGCGGCTACAGACAATCTGTTGCGGGGGGCACGTCCGCGGGCGGCGTCGGCTCGTTACTTCTACGGGCACTTAACAGCGTTGGAGACCGCCCACGCCGCACGTTTTAACGAGTAGCACGCGTGATTTCGTGCGCGGCACCGCGGATTCTGTACGCCTGGCTCCGCCTCTGGCGATCACCGGGCGAGTCACCTGGCCTTTGATGGAGAATCCCGTGCGGCGAGGGGAGTGGCAGTGAGGAGACGTTCCTCGCAGCAGAAGTGCACTGGCCTGTGGTAGTTTACTCAGCGATCTTGTTTACTGTCGGGAAACGTCCGTGGAAATCGGCAGTGCGGTGCCGGCGCGGAAATCTTGGTGGAACAGTAGATAGTCAAAACCAGCGTCATCATGCTGGCTGCCGTCGCTGTGTTTGTGGTGTTGATGCTGGTGGTGATAATCTACACAAGAAACAGCAAGAACCGTCCACCCGGTATGACGGAAAGCCGGCTCGAAAACTGGTTTATTGTTCACTGTCACAATTAATTTTCTTCTTTCGATGTCAGAAATGCCTGAAGTACTATACAATCTGATGATCAAGATTGATATCAATACCGATATGGAGAACCTACATTCAGCAAACGCCCATCAAATTCAACAGCAGGAAATAATGAAATCGGAATGACAGTGAAGTGTGTTAACCCAGTTTTCGAACTTGACTCCGGTGACATTTCTTTGCCTCACGCGAAGTCTGATGTAATTTGCGCAGGGTCGTTGGCTTATGCGTTGGAACGTGGCGGGTACAGAGCACAGTACCCCCCTCCCCCTCCCCCATCCCTATCTATGTCGGTGGCAGACTTGTGCAGGATGTTTGTATGTGGGTGGGATATTACGTGAAAGAACAGTTTTGTCGTTTGCGAGTAATCTCGCATAGAAGCTGGTTTAATGCCTCGTTGTACCAGTGTTTGGCAGATTTTTCTTTGGTACAGCAGTCGTAGCACGACACCAGCGGAAACGACGTCTTCCTGTCTCTTTCGGTCCGAAACATGCCCCACGACAATTGACCGAGTTAAAGCATTTCGAGCCCATCCGACGGAGACAGCATCCCGTCCCATGGCCATGCCCATGCCGCGCCGACGAGGCTAGCGCTGACAATCTGTTTCTTTCAGGTCCACGAGGCCTTCCACTGATTCAACAGAGCTTCTCCATGAATTATGTACGGAAGGAGGAGACCTTCACGAAGTGGCGCAAACAGTACGGCCCCATCTATCAGTGCTCAGCACTGGGACAGACGATAGTAGTGCTCTCCGACCCGGACCTGATCAGAGAAGCTTTCAGCCGACCGTTCACAGCCAACCGGCAAGAGAGTAACGTCCTCAAACTGTTTTACGCTGACAACGGCATCATCTTCTCCAGCGGCGAACTCTGGCAGCAGACACGTCGCTTCACGCTCTTCCACCTGCGGAACTTCGGCATGGGCAGAACGCAGCTGGAAGGTCTCATTCAGGACCAGGTCAGCGCCTTCGTCGACGATCTGGTGGCACCAAACGTGGGCAAGGCGATGTCCATTGACAAGGGCCTGCGTATCGCTATCGCCAACATCATCTGGGGCGTGGTCTCTAGCGAAAGGTTCACCATTCACGACACCAGGGCGCTGGAGGTGATGGACAGCTTCGACGAGGTGGGCAAGCTGACCGGGGTGTTCATCTTGCTGTTTCTCTTCCCGGTGCTGGAGAGGTTCCCCGCCCGTCTCACGGGTCTGGACAAGGCGTATAAGCTCTTCAGCATTCCGATGGACAAGCTCTTTCAGCCGGCCATCGACGAGCACGCGCGGACCGTGGACTTGAATGGTGAGCCTCGCGACTACATCGACTGCCTGCTGCAGGAGCAGCATCGCAGCCCGGACCTCTTCACCAACCGGCACATGCTGCGCTCCATCCTCGACCTCTTCGTGGCTGGCTACGACACGACCACCACCACGCTGCGCTGGGCCTTCTGCTTCCTCTGCTCGCACCCGGAGGTGCAGCGGCGGCTGCAAGCCGAGGTGAGGGCGGTGGCCGGCGATGAGCGACCCGCCGCAGCTCGCCGATCGACCCCCGCATGCCTTACACTGACGCCTTCCTCATGGAGACGCAGCGCGTGGCCAACGTCGCACCCTACGGCATCGAGCACGTGACGGCCGAGGAGTTCCAGCTGGGCGGCTTCACGGTGCCGCAAGGGGCGCAGATCGTGCCACTGCTGCAGGCCGTGCACCAGGACGAGGCGCTGTTCGCGGAGCCGCTCGAGTTCCGGCCGGAGCGCTTCCTCGACGCCGAAGGGAAACTGAAGCCGAGCCGCGTGCTCATGCCGTTCTCCGTGGGGAAGCGGTCGTGCATCGGCGAGGCGATGGCGCGCGCCGAGCTCTTCCTCTTCGTGACGGCCATGGTGCAGCGGTTCACGTTGCGTTTCCCTGACGGCTTCCGCCACGACTTCAGCGTCTCCGAGAGCAAGGTGCTTATCAGAGAACCGACCCCTTTCTTGCTGGTCGCGGAGAGCAAGTAGCGTGTATTGTAGACGATGTGTAGTGCGTACATATGTGTCGCAGGTCCGGTCTCGGATAGGCAGAGTGCCGGTCTCGGATAGCAGAGCGGAAAAACGCCGACTAGCGATCCTGGCGGTAGATTGTAGCGCCCCTGGTGACACGTTTGAAAAGCGTGACGCTGCAAGAAAAGCATGCCCTCTTCGGATAAGTAATACGGGCCGTTGAAGAGCATGACGACCCTCCGAGTAAGAATGGCCTGTCGTACATTGATGTAGCGAGAAATGCTGATTTCGTTCAAACCTGTAACTCCTTAGCTTTCACGTTCATTAATTGCTCTGATCATAGACCACATTAGCCGTCTGTGGTTCAACTAGCCCTGAGATTGTTAGCCCGTACGAATTGCAAGAATAGGGTAGTTCTAAAATATTCGTCATTCTGTTTCGTTTTTTGCATATTGGAACAAATACAATTGTATGGAACATGTTTGTGCGCTGGGTCATGTTTCGCCAAGTTTTTTTCTTGAGGTGTATCGGTAGTGACCATGAGCATTTGTAAAAATGTGAAGTATTTTCATAATTTGTCCCTATCACTTTTTTGAAATTCGCGTTTAACGAATAGCTCCGCTATATTGAAGGCCTGCCGCTTGCAATGCTAAAAAATAAAAGGTTTAAGTAATGTCTTCCTCACATGAAGCAGCTTGTGCCTGTCACGTCATGCATCATTCTGCTTCATCATCATCATCACATCTGCTTGTGTCTGCCTGTCTTGTGTTGTTACGCAGCTTGTGAGAGTCTTGAGAAACCACGGCACTGCAGAGGTGCGGGCATGCCGTTTACGTCAAATTTTTCAATTAACTAGGTCTTCCGTTTTGCATTTTTGTTCTCGAGGCTGCTCGCTACGGGTCTATCGCTCTCGACCAGGCCTCATGCGGCGCATCACAAACTTCAGACGCTTCGCACACGTCTGTTTCATCGTTGACTCATCGCAGCACGCTCAACTACAGAACTACGGTGGTCTGTGGCTGCAGCAAGCGACTGAGTTCTCCATTCGGCACCCCGGTAAAGCTTTCAGATGGTGACGGGTGCTGACCTACTGGACCGCGCAGTTGTCGCCATGTAGGCTGCTAGTGTGACGTCACAACCTTTACCTCTGGCGGAGAACGTCAGCTGCACGTTGCATTTCCGATGCCGTTTGAGCGTTGCTTTGCCAAACGTCTGCTCACCCAGTGGCTGCGCTCCGAGAATCCCGCGTCGCAGGCCGTTGGACACGGCAGCCTTTACGAAAATTTGGCCGCTTCCAGCGTCTATTAGGGTTTGGACCCTGGTTCTTGCCTTCTCTCCACATAACCACGCTCAAGAACTCATGGTCATGAAGGAAATGTCAATTACCCGTAGATGTATCCAACGGTTCAGGTAAACCCACAACATGCGCTACAACGCGGCAGTATCTCTTCAGTAGTGCTCCTTTAAAGCCGTCGTATTAAATTTGGTCTTTTTCCTTGAGATGTGAATACATGTTCCAGGATTGTCTGACGGGCAATACACTTTATTGTCCATTTGTCCCCGGCTCAGCCGCTGGTAAAAACTACCCATTTGAGTTAGATCTGGCTGGAGCCCAGACCATCCATGTAATCTGCAAAAGATGGCAGCTGGGGTGTTTGGTTCCTGCAGCTTCAACTTCGTTCGTCCTCCTTTATTCTGCGTAGTCGTTTTCATCTCCCAAAAAATTCGTTCAAAAAACGAGTTTTGCACGTCTCAATCAATATGCAACGCTATGTGCTTTACCACGTATTAAGAGCTCTTTGTTCTCACGCCGACAGTAACTGATTTTCAAGATATCAGTAAAAACTAGTTACACGACATTAGCAAACAAACATGGTTGAATTTTCAATACTCGACGTTTCAGATATCTTATAACCAATGTTTGTTAGACAATCTTGTTTAACCAGTACCTCCTCACACCAAAACCTCCTTGGAGGCCGGTAACGGTCGGCATTAGAACTCTAATGCATTATGTCGAACAATCAGGAGCTCAATGCCTTTCTTGCTTACATCAAGAGCCTGATCAGCTGGCTTCACCCAATTGGCCTTCACATAGCCTCGCAAACCACAAGTGTTCTTGCAAAAGAAACCCTAGAAATACGATTTCACGCTACTGACATCGTTAAAGCATTTGCAGTCTGGTGCAAATGTAAATCGTGCAGTAAGGCGGGCCTTTTTATAAGCAACTGTAAAACAAGCTCTTACTAAGCAATCCGCACGCGCACAAGTGCACTACTCCTAGGGAAACACGTGTATCGCGTCTGATTCTGTTTGTCGCACCCGCGCAGCTTCCTGGCAGGCAAAACACAAGAAAGACCGACGCTTTTGTGTTATGTTATCGTCGCTACGAGACGTGACGTGGTGCCTGCCGTCGCGAGCGCAGCAGCGCCAGGACAGCCAGCGACGACAGCGAGCGCGGGAGCGGGTCGGTCTGCCACCCACGCCGACGTCCGGGAGGAGGGGCCAGCGTGCGTGTCGCTCGGCGCGAGGCGCGACGGCGTATCAGCTGACCCGACTGATCGCCTGAGGCGGGGTCGCGACCCTTTGGTGAAGCTGCCCTTGTCGGTGAGGGCCGCTGCGGCAGCCACGCGCGGCCGCTGGCTGGGTCGTCGTGCTCTGCGGTCGCAAGTACTTAAACGCCGAGCAGTGCGAAACTACGATGCATTGCTCATGTTCACTTGTCGCTTTATTCCTCCCCGCATACATCAGTCGAGTGCCAACAGGGCAATCGATCTTAAACGTTTGACACTCAGAATGGCAGTAACCTTCATATGAGACATCACAAAAGGGAGCCCTCATACCGTGTCACAAGTCATCAATTTCTGCAAATTTGTTTGCACTGCGCGTTGAGCGATGTGATGTAATACAAACCTGCGGGAAGGAGTCGACAAGAAGACGTTTTGCTGACCTCAGCAAGTGTAATGGTCACGCTTTGGCTGCCAAAGCGTTCGGAACTTATGAGGTACACGTCAACCGAATCCCGCACCAGGGGACTGTCAATAGACGTAGCTCTGGCTGGGATACTGCTGGTATCCGTTGCCAAAAGGCCGCTGGAAACCACCAAAGCCTCCGCCAAACGTCTGCTGGTTGGAGACGGCATTGGTGTTCGAGAACCTCTTGTTTCCGAACAGTCCCGAAGAGCCGAAGTCAGAGGCGCTGGCAGCATTTCTACTGATCGCATTGCCTCTTGCCGCACCCTGGAAGGCCCAAAGTGACTTAGCTAATGCATCAAAATCGTCAGCTGCCCGGTGTATCCAAGGGTACAAGACTAAAAGGAAAATGTAAGGGCCCCGCGTAGTATTGTGTCGTTATGCTTCGAACTTCCTTAGCTTCCATCCAACCCAATCCGTCTCCGTGCTCGCTTTTAATGTAAATATGGTGCAAATGTCTGACGGATTAAGCAATGTTGTCACCAACATTCGCAGACCACACTTTCGATCTATCTGACGTAATAGTTAAGTCCTTGCCAGGCGGCGAGGCCCTGTACGATTTTTGTTCTCTTACCGAGGCGGTGGCGCTGACTTGTGTGATCCGGGAGTTCTGGAAGGGACCGCCGCTGACCCCAGACACCACATTGCCGGCGGCACTTCCGGTCGCCTGGCTGTTCTGACCAAACAGACCTGGGAAATAGCCCTGCGGGAACGCAGCGGCGCCAGCGACCACGCAGAGCAAGATGGCCACGGTCTTCATAGTTGGAGGGAGCTGGAAGCACCGCGATGAGTTATGATCGAATCTAGCCCGACCAAGCAGCACTCGTTGCCTGGATTTCAGATAAAATGCATCAATTGAGGGGAGAAGGTCACTTTGACTGCCCAACGAGGTCAACTCCAGGACAGAACAGGACAACTTCAGGCGGTGCTAGAAGAAAGTTTAGCCATCGTTAGATGACCCGTTGCATAAAGGTCGAAGTGTATGGCAATAACCCAAATCAATACTACGAACGGATTCGAATGGCGGTATGCTGGGTGCGCTGCTTAAACAACGGGTTGCTGCGCAACCCGTTGCTATTGTGAAGCGACCACTTACTTTCTGTCTTTTCACCTGGAGATCTTGCCGTGGTCTGCAGTCCCTGTGCTGGGCTCTTGCTTTATATGCAGGTCCACGGAGCGGACGCCGCTGGCCACGCGGGAAACCCTCACCCCGGCGCCCCTGGCCATTATTGGAACAACTCCGCCAGCGTGAGTGGTCAAGACTCGCAAGGGCTTCTGCCAGAGATGTGCATGGCTCTTTGCAACCAAACCCATCAACGTTCTGTTTGGCGGAAACGAGCAGCTTTTCGCGTACTTGAAGCAGACATTTTGCTGCGAGATGACCACAGCATACAATGCATGTATACTTATCTCCGAGCGTTGCATGAAATGGCGCGCGTGGCTACTCTCCAGCGCCGGAAATGAGAATGCATATCGCGGATGATGCAGTCGATTTAGTGAGGGTTTAGAAGGAAACAAAGCTGGCTTAGCTTACGGACTTCATCACTGGGTAAGGAATCCAAGAAATCAGCACCAGGAGGTGCGCAAGTTCCCATACACCATGCTAGTATATTTTTGAAAGTAGCTATCAGCACAGCATACGGACTTAAGGTTAGACTACCTCTAGGGATATGGTAATTGTTGCTTAATGACATCAATGCCGTCCTTTCACCAGCTAAGATCCAGCCTCAGTGTTTCAAGACACTGCTTGACTTTTAACAACTATGCCCCATGACTACCCGACTGGCATCACTTGGTGCAGCCACTTCGTTGTTTCAGTAATTGTAACTCACTTTCTCTTGTATGCGTGCCAGCGTCATGAAACTATTCATTGAGAGCAAGGTCTATTTATTTTCACCAGTAACCTTAGCCACCTCGGTTTGAAACGAGTACAAAAGGTAATTGTCCTGCCCAATATAGTTTAAGCCCACGTATGACTAACAGCATTCGTTAAATTTCCGGTGGTGATGTCTTAATGCACGAATTTTTCTTAACAGTGCCTATACCATTGGCCGTCTTGGCAAATCAGGGTTTCCTCGTGATGAACGCTTTCCAAGAGCCGAAGAACTGAGTGTCGGGCCCAACCCCGGTGCTAGACGGTCGCTCTCGCGAAGTAAGCCTTTCCATGAGGGATGAGATGCTCTCTAAGTCAGGCGCATTGAGAAGCAGGTTAAAGTGAATGGTCTACATTGAAATATATGAAAGCAAGCATCAGATATGATGAAATAAGCTAACTTATAACTAATGGTTTACTTCTAAGTAAAAATAATCCTCCAGAAAATACAATTTCTCTCTTTAGTACATATACTCCTGAATACCCCGTTGTTTCATTGCGTCAGATGGCATTTCAGTTCAGAAGCCTACAACAACGTGAAACAATCCCTTTGAAGCTCAATTTTATTTTCATACCTTATCAAAACCAAGAAGAATTTTCCGAATGAGTTGGCTGGCTTCACAGCAAAGCAAACTGCTATCGTCGGCGGTACATGGTTCGACTCCGTCGCATGGCAGCAGAACCAGCGGGGACAGATGACAGGTTTCTGATCTGCTCTTTGGCTGGGCGTCGTGGTTCCAGTGGCGCCATCTGGCAGCACGTCGGCCAAGCTCCACCGACGGAGTTGTTCTAACATAACAGCGGACCTTGGGTTAACTCCAGTTAGAACCGACAAGTGTCGTTCTAACATAACATCGGACCTTGGGATAACCCCAGTTAGAACTGAATGAGATATCGTTAATTCCCATAATCGATGCTATTCAAATCTGTGCGACCTTTTTAGAAATTTTAGTTCAACATTGAGAAAAGCTTTTCTATGGGCCTCGTAAAGGCGTAGCTCATTTAGGTTTACGGCAACAATTTACTTATGACTGTGTTCCATTTGGTGCACGTGCTAGCTGTCATATTATGCACGCATTGTGCCATCTACTTTCCAGTTTTGATTGAATTCGTCGATTATTTGAGTGCCTCAGCTTCGTCTCTGAATAGCATGAACAAGGTAAGTGATTATATCATAGCTCAATAAAGACTTAGTTTATGTTTAATGTTGAATTCGAACTTCATAATTGGCCAAGCACATGTCTTCTAACAACTGTTATGTGGAATACAACATGGAGGATATCACAATAATGCTGTGAAATTGGTCCGATATCATTCAATAGAATATAAGGATTCATGAAGCCGACTCAGCGGCATACCATATGAGAAAAGAGTAGCAACTGGCTGACCCGGATAACTGACTACGGCAATGAACACCTTGTACGTGGCATTACAAAATTTTAAAACTTTCGCAAAGTCTCGCTCAAAGTCCACTTTGTTTCATACCGTTTACCATCACTTTCTTACGCAAGCCGCCTGACTGAGCTTGAAGACATCTCCGGTAAAAGCGACTCTTAGAAGGCACCTTCAATGAGGTATAACTTGTCTACTAACAGTCAAAGCATTTTAAGATGTTTCAAACCACTTATCATGCACCTATTCTGCGCGATGGAAACAGCAGTCCTCTATTGCCTGTAGATATAAACAACCTTAGTTATTCGCACCTTCAAAAGTCGATTTTTGCCTGCCAACTGTCAGTGCCTTCGCAAGTCACTTGGTGCCATGTCGTTTCTCCCCTCCCAAGTTTTTACTTCTCTCTCTCCCTCTCTCTCTCTCTCTCTCTCTCTCTCTCTCTCCTCTCTCTTCTCTCTCTCTCTCTCTCTCTCTCTCTCTCTCTCTCTCTCTCTCTCTCTCTCTCTCTCTCTCTCTCTCTCTCCTCTCTCCTCTACTCTCTCTCTCTCTCTCTCTCTCCATCTCTCTCCCTCCCTCTCTCTCTCTCTCTCTCTCCATCTCTCTCCTCCTCTCTCTCTCTCTCTCTCTCTCTCTCTCTCTCTCCCTCTCTCTCTCTCTCTCTCTCTCTCTCTCTCTCTCTCTCCATCTCTCTCTCCCTCTCTCTCTCTCTCTCTATCTCCCCTGGGTCCCGTTTGCTCACAAACCGGTTTGTCCTCTGATGACGCTCTGCTCCCCCGGATGCTGGGATTCCACTGGCGTGTTGACATCGAGTCAGGCCACGCATACAAAGCACAAAATGGAAGCCAATAATGATTCATGAGTAAGTTTAATCACGCACCAGGCACAGCCGGTCACTAAAACCCAGATAACAGGAGCAACGAAATGATGTAAGCGTGTTTTAGGTACCTCACATTAAAATTTCAGGTAACTAGCACTGTGAGAATTTCAGTTGACTCACATTCTAGCTTATCAAAATTAGTCGATGCCGTTTTGCATTACGCTGGCTGAAATCCGTGGCGTTGACATTGTATTGACTGCCACGGCTACAGCCCCCCCCCCCCCTCACCACGCCCACATACACGTCAGTACCCCAGCGGGCGTCGTCGGCCTCCGCAGTGGAGTGGCGATGTCCTCTGATGACAGCACGCGCCGTGTTAGTTCCCGCTCGGCCTCGGTGACGACTGTTCAGTGTGGAGGGAAGGGAGAGGGGTCGCGTTATAATGCCAGCATTAACCAGACTTTGTATGCCACTGGCTGACAGCATGATTGACAGACAGCTGCATCATTCCTCACATTGCTTAAAATGGAAGATGTGGTTATCCGGCGGCCAGTTATGATGCATCACCTTCAGATAACGACGGTCAAAGGTGTGCGGTGCACAGGTATTTGACCCAGTGTATCAAGCTCCCTTAATGGCAAGCCTTGCACTGCCGTTCATACGTGTCCCCGGTCAGCAATGATATTTACTTGGCATTAAAACGACCGAAATCCACCAGCAATCTGGTGTCATGGAGAAAAGCATTGCTCTATGATCCAAAACTTCTTCACGGGGAAAACACGGCCGGGAAGAAAAAAAGCTGACGTTTTTGCCAAAGTGGTCTTCACCAATTGACACCAGCTCCCTTGACACATTTCGATCACCACTGTAAAATGCTTAATCCTTCGACCAAAAATGATATAGGCGATAAGTTTACCTGGCGGAAAACTGAAATCGTGATCCAGTCTACACACAGCTGGTCGGATGCACCTTAACTGGGGATGTTTCCTCTGCGCCATGCCCCCGCATACGGCCATAGACGAGGAGCCACAGGAGCAGCGCCGGCGATGATAGGATACGGGGCAATGGGTGGTCCTCCTCCCCCCTCCCGTAGGCGATCGCTGTCACCGAAGAGGTGAAGGATGTGCAGCACAAATCATATTCTCTCAGATTTTGTTTATCTGCGTGCGGCATATTTTGTGCACCATACTCTAGGTCTACTTGACCATACTTACATAACTCGGCTGAGATAGCTCTCCGGGCTATCCTCCCTCGGTGTGTCAATATCTGCACAAGAACTGTCTTGTGTGCTTGTACATATGTTAACATCACGTTCGTTATACTAATACCCCGTCTAGATTACCCCAAAAATTGCTGCACAAGTCGCTTATGTTTGCTGCCATCCGTAACAAAGGCGAATACGTGGGACATAATTATGATTCTAGATTCAAGGTAACGGTTTGGTTCGCGGGCGTTTGTCTCGCTACGATCCCGCGTGACCCAAGGTCACGACTTGCCGATGCCATCGTCCTCGGAAGCAGCGTGGGGCCATCAGGGGAGTGGAGAGTGTAGCTCTACGAAGCGAAAAGCAGATGTCACGATAAGCGGACGCTGGCGAGGCTGGGCGGATTTTCCCGAGGTCAGGAGGAAACGGAGTGAGCGAAGGGGAGCGAGGGGGAATCGGGCGAACGCGCTCAGTCTGGATCCACCGGTGTACATGTTTTAGCATGCTGACTCATCGTGATGAGTCTTCAACGACCGAAATATCGCCAAGCTGCCACAGTGATCTTGTGGCGAGAAGGGCATGACAAGGTTTGGACGAATGAGAGGGGCAGGACGAATGAAAAGGATGATGCGCAAGCCGCGATGCAAGGTTTGCGAGACAAGTAGTCGCCAGATAAGATAAAACCTGCATTTTTTTATTTTGGCCCATGCCCATACGAGCAGTTTTTTGATAGGGTATGGAGTAGGCTGCAGGGCGCTCGAGATACAAGCTCATAGTTTCGGCGGAGAGACAATCCCGTTGTAAACTTGTAGTTTCAGTGGAGAGAAAATCGCGGGATGAGCACGGCTTTTAGCTCACGCCCAACACACTGAAGAAATCTGTACGCCGCAACTGTAAACACAATCATACGGTGACTTAGCTCTAGAACAGGATAATTATAACTTACACAAAGACACAAGGTACTAGAGGTCCCAGCAAAAAAAACATAAGCCGATTGCATCAGAACAAAATTAAGGTGGAACTTGGGCCTTTAGCGGTGATTTTGAGTCACTGCCAGCTATGTACCTAACATATATAAACAAATCTCGAATGAAGCACATACGCTCAATGCAAGCATGTGTTATGTTTTCAAGTTGGCGAATATGAACAGGTGTAATGTAAATCAGCTCACTCAAAATACAGTGACTGTCAGCCACTGCAAGATGATTCAGACAAGTCGCCTTCCGCAGAAGGCAGTCAGTGTAAGTTTCGATTGGAGCTCATGTTAGCATGTGATATCATGTTATCATGGGACTCCCAAGTCCCAATGCATCGCTTCCGTCTGAGGCCAAGACATGCAACGGCTTAAAACGCGCCAGCAGTTATTTTCAGCCTCATCGAATCTTATCCAAAAGTGATTCGAAACTTCCGCCCGGATGAGTTTGTCAACACGTTTGCTCTAAGTAAGTCACTGAATAGGCTGCGCCAACGTGACAACGATTTTTAACACGCACAAAGGCGTCCGGCTGAATGCGACGTCTCTCGGGTGGGGGTCAAAGTCAAACTCCAGATCGATGCTCCAGCTTTCGCTAAGACTTTACGCAACCAACTTGAAGCTGGACACCTTTACTAAGCAAAACGCCATTGGTGCTCATTTCAGGTATGTGACTGTATTAAAACTTCAGAAGGTCATGATGACCAAAACCTGCGAGATTGTTCTGATTTTTTCATCTCAATCAGCGTCAAGGATCACGCTAGTCCAAAAAAGATGATCTGGGTCACTCTAGCTTAGTGAGCTCTTCTAACCTTGATCAAGCTCAAATAACACATTTGTTGGCTTCCGTCAGCAAGAACTTCAAAATGAGCGTCAAAAACAACCCCACTAAGTAAGGTCTCTTTAAGAAAACAATAGGGTTTTGACCTCGAACTGACTTTCATACCTGACCCAAGGTAACAAAGTTAGGGGTAATCCTAAATTCAATCGTATGGTTAGAAAGGAACCCGTCTCAGAGACGTACTGCTATGTCCAGCACTCCGTTGTCGCATCAGATTAACCGATATCTTTGGGATTGCATTCGCTGACAGCCATGGGTTGACCTTGACCTTCCATAGGTCAGCGACCATACAAGATAATTCCATTTTTAAGCCAAAACATCAGGTATTTAATTGGCTAAAGCTATGAAAAGTTTGGCAATTTATGTTGAGAAACCTTTGGGTGGAAAACTGATCCCACTTGGGCGCGTTTTAAAGCAAGTATTCGCATGAGTCATTTGCTCGAATGGTACCAGGCATTACACATTCATTCCGCGCATCAACTGCCGGGGGCCAGGGCTGTTTACCACTCACCAGCGCGGTTTTTGCGCCATGCCGCCTCTCCGACCCGAGCGATGGCGGAATTCACAGTCGGCTGCCTTGACTCCGCTGCCGTTCCCCGGCGCGGCAACAGATCTTACCGGCCAGGAGTGATCCGCAGGTAAACAGCCTGGGGCTATTGGCCTGTATGGGCCGGCGCCGGGTTTTCCAGAGGTTATTGACTCGAGGCTGAGCGAAAGGCGCACACACGAGCGGCCCGGCCGGTCACAGAGTCAACTCTTCAGGCCTCAGCGTGAGTGGGCCTGAGCTGTAGGAGGCGTTCAGTCGAAGGGCGGGAACGTTAGAAATCCTCGTGACTGGACCACGGGGGAGAAAATCGATGAGCAACGGGCCGGTGCAAGGCTGGTCTTCTGGTCACGCAATGTCTACAGGCTTGGCTAGCCGGGTAGACCTCCAGTTTGGAGTGAATCAGAAAATGAACGCCCGGCGCATGTCTTTGATTATACCGATATGGGAACGGAAAAGCAAAGACCTAATCTTCGCGGCATAATATGTGTGTGTGACATGTATATATATATATATATATATATATATATATATATATATATATATATATACATTTATATGTGTGAGCGTGTATGTGTGTGTGTGTGTGTGTGTGTGTGTGTGTGTGTGTGTGTGTGTGTGTGTGTGTGTGTGTGTGTGTGTGTGTGTGTGTGTGTGTGTGTGTGTGTGTGTGTGTGTGTGTGTGTGTGTGTGTGTGTGTGTGTGTGTATGTGTTTGTGTGTGTGTAATTTACGGCATGATGATGCTATGTGATTTGATGCCAGTATGGTTATAAAGCGCCCGTAATGCACGTAAATAACCCGATTGATTTGTAAGGGGTTTATGTCGTACCAAGTAGAGGTATCTAGCGGATTCAAAAATTTTGAAGCCGCTAAAATTTCCAAAACTCATTTTGGAGATTGGACGGGCAGGAAAGGGCATGGACGGACAATCCTTGGGATTTTGCGCACAGCCAATATTGTTCTCTCGCGTTGCAGTGTTTTGCACCTTGACTTGTTTAAGCAGATACACGTCACTTACGCACGATATTTCTTTTCTATTCATTCCATTTTCGTGAGTGAATGCAACGGCACAAGTAGTGATTGGGGTAAGTGGATAGGGTAAGAGTTATTTGATATGACGAATTTCAAAATTTTGAGGAACTTGATTATTTACACACCTTTTGGACGGACAATTGTTCATCCTTGGACTATGGATTGGACTTTAATCAAGAGCTTCCATAAAACGGCATCTCTGGTACTTATGTTAGTAAATGAGAGTGTCGTGAACTGAGATCCTACATTCCATAATTCCTCGAGCTCGGAATAACTCCGTGTATGGGCTGACACAACTACGGCATCACGAAAGAAATTTGTTTCGTTTGATGCAGGAATAGTATACAACTGGATCCGGCACCATTTATTCCGTATACAGGTAACGGTTTGCAGTCAGGGGTACACCACTAAGACCTTCAGTAAAATCCATGCTTCACACCGAGCCTATGTATTCCGTCTGTTGTGTACCTTTGATGCGACACGGGCTGTCCGATTGTCGGCGATTAGCTTCGAAAGTATGGAAGTTTGCCTTGTGAGTCAAAAGAACTATTCCCAGCTCATACAACATTTTCTGACCGTGCGCACTAAAAAAAACGCATCCTAAGTACCAATTCCTTGGCATCACACGTACGTATTGTGGGCCCGGGGCATCTTTGAAACGCGACCAGAGGACAAACAGCTGAGTGGCATGGCATGACTAATAAGCGAACAGCAGCAGTTGTAACAGGCGCGAGCATTGGCTCTCTTGCCGGCATATTACGAAAATCAAAACGAAAATCATTTTGGTTTTGGAAGCACACCTCCAGTCTGCACTCGCAAGACTTGTGGGTTGCATTACTCATTGGCTTAGCTTGGTGTTGGTTGCGAGAAAATCTCTCGTTTTCAGCATGCGTCGGTTGTGATTTTATATGTAGCTCAGCCGCGGCTCTGCGATATGCTGCAGTTAAAGGAGTGCTCGACAATTGCATGGGGGTTTTAACTGAAACAGCCATCTTGGAGATCATTCGGTGCAGTTTACATCCCTGCCTTTAAGACGAAAGCCCTCTAATTTCTGGGCTACACGTCCTCAAATATCTACACAGTATTTCGGGAAGAGTTTTTAAAGGTCACCCAGGCATCCATCACGCCATAATGACGTAATTCACATTCTGCCATTCCATTGGCCATGTGGTGATCAAGGCTAAGAAAATATAAAGATCAAGTCGTTCATATCTGGTGTTTGTGAGCACGATTTCCAGATATATCGGCCGTCAAATGACTTTCAAGCAATGTTATGCAGGGTATGATGACGCAATCAAACAATGGCGTTTTTAAGGGCATATTTACTCATAGGAGAAATTGTGTTGTCTCGAGCAGCCTTTTCCAACATCATGTCTGATGTTTGAATCAATATCTTCAAATGTGGAATAATCTCTTATAATATAGTATAATATAAAATAATATAATATATCTTATAATCTGTTAAAATAAGGATCTATTTCTTGTCAACTCGCCGCGGATTTTTCACATTTCAGAGTGGGCCCAGGCCCACCCGAATCGAGTTAGCCCCGTGAAAAGATCCGCAATTTGAGATGATCTAGTACCTGAATAGCTAGAACGATAGCAAATCTCACGAGCCTGAGGCGTGAGCCCTGTGTCAACTGGGTCAACTCCACTGAGCCCTGTGTCAACTCCACCATTCGATCGTGAAATGTCGGGTCAAGGGCGCCATTTTGTGACGAAAACTTGGCGTGCCGCAGCGGTAGGCACTGTCCATCCTGCGGTCTGAAGCCACCTGACCTTTGGTGCGTCCGCTGCCACCGGCCACGGCAGCCATCCCAGTCAGGGACAAAAAAAAGCGAGCGCTTAAAGCGACTCGAACTCACCCAGCCACAGAAAGGTGGTGGGAGGGTGTGGGGGGGGGGGGGGGCGGTTCAGAATGCAGACATTCCAACCTGCTGTTCAATCGTGGCGCACAAAGTGCGCACAGCGCCACATTTGTACATACTCCCACAATCATCATAATACGCATCAGACGTATATAGTGAATTAGTGAATACGCATCATATAGTGAATTGGGCTATAGGATCAGCGAGCTTGAATCATTCATCATTTGGATATCGTTTTGCCGTCACCGTCTTCTCAGATTCGGGACATCTCGGTATGCACTTGTATGCTTGTCTTATTCACCCACCAAAAAGGTCAAACCCAGAAGCGAAACTAGCTTCTTTCTGCCTGCTATGCTCTCAAGCTGCGATTTAAGATACCGAAGATTACAGTTTTGTCTGATTCACTCACCATAGCAGAGCGCCAGCTGAATGTCGGGGGTCAGCATGATGATGCATGCGTCTGAACTCATACCCAAGTGAATGATCAATGCTGTCATTTTGGTGTCCGCTGTGGCTGAGCACGCTGCATTCTGCACATTTTCTGAGCTTCCCCACTATCCACCAAACACCAGCAGTGGACGTGGTTGGTCATGGAGGCGACAGAAAACTTTGTTCAGTCGTATGGGCGTTTATTCACCTAACACCAAACCACAGGTGAGATCGAGCAACAGATGATCAATGCTGGCTTGTCTGTCTCGATCGGACATCAGAACGCGTCATTGGAGACAGCTAGCTCAGACCCATGGGGATAAATAAAGGATTCCGCCATTTGCGTGTACTATACACCGCCCTCCATGAGATGAAAAAATCATCCCAAACTATGCCAGTGGTGGATCAATGCCTTCCATTACCGCCATATTCGGGTCGCTCAAGGATATGAACCATGACGACGTCGCGTTATGTTCATACGTCGTATGAACAGATCAACAACTGAGCTTCTGATAATCCATCACACACGCCACTAAAAGAAGGGCCCATGGCATCCACTAGTAGTATCCCCGCCTGGGGTACTGTTGGTAGCCGAAGCCAGCCGGCCGCTGGTAGCCACCAAAGCCGCCGCCAAACGACTGCTGGTTGGAGACGGCGTTGGTGTCGGAGAACTGCTGGTTTCCGAACAGTCCCGACGAGCCGAAGTTAGTGGCGCTGGCTGAGTTGGTGCTCCGGGCATTGCCTCGCGCTGAGCCCTGAAACAACACATCGCCGTTATTAATGTGAACGGATGTGGTTGGCACGCAGAATGACATACAATGGTTCTTGCCTCTCGGTTTGCCAGGTGGAATCATAGAAAAAGAGCAGCATAGAAGTATTCTGTTCTTTATCCACGCTATGCAATGGGTATATAAAAGTATATAGATATGGATAGTTACACGTAATTTGGGCAATTGATGAAGTCAGGGTAATGTTAGGCTTCTGGTCCTTTTAACAGCATTAATCCACAAGCTGTGTACAAGCACTCCCTACATATCTACACTTACCGAGGCAGTGGCGCTGACTTGCGTGATCCGAGAATTCTGGAAGGGACCGCCGCTGACCCCGGTCACCACATTGCCGGCGGCATTTCCGGTCGCCTGACCTCCCTGGCCAAACAGACCACCTGGGTAGATGCCCCGCGGCAGCGCAGTGGCGCCAGCGACCAGGCAGAGTACAATGGCGAAGGTCTTCATGCTGATGCTTGGATAGCTGTAAACATGAGGTAATTTTGATGGCTGGAGAGCTGTAAACATGATGAGGTTTACCAAAAGCTTGCATGTGAAGCACGTGCGTTAGGGTGCTCGTTTGACAAAAATCGCCTACTTGTCACCAAATGCGTGTGCCGCAGGACAAACAACGCCTGAAGGATATGGTGTCTGCTTAAGTCTGTTACGTTTCAGCAGAATGACAGCATAAGCTCCGGGAGCGGCTCTAAACACTGCCAATGCTCAAGATGGCTCCCGCATTTGAAAGTCACGTCGAGCTTTGAAGAACTCACCGTGAGGAGGTAGCTTCGCAGGCCAGGAGAGCTGGAAAGTGTCTGATGCTGCTCCCTCCCCATCCTGACTTATATGCCAGGATCCTGATTCGGTCAAGTCCCACTGAGTGGGTTTGAAGACGGGATTCCCTGGCCGGAGCGTGCCTCGGGCCATCAAGTGGAAGACGGGTGCGCCGGCCGGCGGTAGCCGTTAGAGGTGCGCATGGTCCATGCGCACTGCTCACAGCGTACCCCACGAAGCGGAAACGGAGCCATTTTACATTCAGAAGAATTTTGGCATTCTTTAACTAATGTTTAGTTCTATTTGAAATAGCTCCCGATCAAATGACAAGTCACGTCAACTGACCGACGCGTCAGATGTACTCGCAGTGTAGTACCACGACAGCGAAATAGCGCTCCTATACACGCACTCACTGTGTAGGTGCTACACAGGTGCAGCAGCGTTCTTGCGCACGCAGGCGCAGTCAGAAGTCAACATGAAAAACGAAGTGAAGAAGGACGGCCCTCCCCAAAATGTTCACCCATTCCACTGCCGTTTCTCACTAAGCATGCTCGCATCGCCTGGCCCTGTTTTAATCCCAGTGTGGTCCCTTACGCGATACGCTGTAAAACGTATTTTCCGCTTACACTACCCCTTTTGCTCGGTGACAATCACCTTATCCTTTTGAACAAACAACTCATGTCCTCAAATAAACAGACATATTCTACTCTTTGTAGACCTCTAGGCGTCGTCAACCCATTCCTGGTGTAAATTATGTTTGATCAAATCGTCACAAAACCATTGTGTTTTGTGACCGATCATCACCCGACCCACAAATCCGATTCACAAAACAAAGCATTTCCGTTTCCGAAAACTCGGGAGTCAGGGCGAATTTGATGCAAAACCCGCGAATGCCACAATGTTTATCATGGATATTCCGACGGCAGTATTTTAAATGAAAACAAAATGGGTTTGGGCGATTGCCGATGGAGCTTAGGAAGCAAGCAAGTGTGATCAGCGAAAGTCAAGGATCACAAAAGGAAGGTATTAAACAATGGCACTGTGACTGCGCAATAAAAAGGATAGCTAGAGTCCAGGGTATTAGAGAGGAGGGTCTGCAGAGCAATTTATCAAAATGAACTTTGGGGTGATGCGTAGTATACTTCACTGATTCATCTGGCACCCTTTTCTTTGCCACGATGCTTTCTTCGGCCGCCAAAATTTTGAGAGTGTGGGTCTGAGTAGGGGGTTAATAAAAGTCGGACATCACACACGTAGTGGTATGGAGACAGAGTATAAAAGCGGCGATATCTTCGCACATGCGGCACGGGTGATTTGAAAACATCTTTTTGGTGTCCGTGTTTTCCGCTCATCTTAGGAAAAATACAATCAGAAACACTTTGTCATCACTAAGAGTCGAGGTCCACCAATTCGAGGACAAGCGGTGCATCTAACAATGTTACCATAAGCCACGTGAATAGATTAAGTGAATGGTAATAAATGCGCCAAAATAAAACTGAGCAGTGCGGCGCAATCTGCACCGATAGCCAAAGGTGTGGTATCACCACATAGCCTGCAAGGCTGCTGCATAACCGAAGCCCTAGAGATGCTGCAAGCGCACGGAAACAGCGACGCAGCAGCATTAACACGCGCTGGGGAAAAATTTGGGCCCCCGAATGCTTCTGAGAACTAACTTCCGAATGACGCAGCAAGGTCACGCCAAATTTTGCAGTACTGTAGCCAATTGAATAACCAATCGTGGGATGTGGGAAGTTAGATGTGCCTTGCAAGGTCGCTGACCTATGGCGGATGAAAGTCAGGTCACGGTTCTAAAGGACGGCAATGCCTAGAGAAATCGTTCAATCGGATACGACAGCAGGGTCTTTGTGGAAGTCATACATCTTTGAGGTGGTTTCTCTGAATATCAGACAATGAAAATAAAAATCGCGGGTTATTCCATTGATCTCGAACAAGGCATGAAGGCCAGGTCGAGTTTAAAATTGCATTTCTCTCAAAACCTTACCATTTCGGGTAGTTTCTGACGCTCACTTTGATTTATGGATCACAGGGAGGTCAGCAAATGTGCTTTTGAACTTAATACAGGTCATAGGTGGTCACTGGCCTAGAATGACCCCAATAAATCCTTTGTTTTTAACAGCGTACCGTCTAGCCCAATCCTAGACGTTTAGTGAAGTTAAAAAATATAAACAATCTCACAGTTTGTGGTCAAATAAGGTCACTAACATCAAATGCATTCCAGTAATTTTTGGTGAGTACAGGTATCTAGGTTAAAGGTAAATGCATGAGGAGCTCTGAGGAAAGCTTGGCCACCAACCTGAGGTTTGAGCTTGTTAACATATGGGCACTTGTAATAACCTTCCACGAAATATTTCATCACGACAGTTCACGCCATACTACACTATCACTGGCCGCGAGTCCATGAGTGCATAATATCTAGGCTCGAAACCAATGGTCACCATTATGCCCTCGGTCACCGAAATGAATGGCGATACGGATGAGCTATGCGCATCTCTAATCTGAACGACTGGCCGCACCGGGCGTCTTCCGCCAAAAGCCAGCGGCGTACCTTGGCTAGGGAATCCCACGTACACGCCCATTCAGTGGGACCACCCCCCCCCCCAACCCGTTTCGCCGCATATAAGCCAGGTAAGCGTCTGAGCAGCTTCAAAAGCTATTCAGCTCTCCCGCCGAGCACACTAACTCCTCACGGTTAGTGACCAGAACTCGATGAGCTCCCTTTAATGCTTATGACGTAAGCCAACATGCTTCCCGCGATTTTCAATGTAACCGCTACTGCCTTAAAGCCATTTGGCGTTAGTCGTAAGCAGACGCAATCCTGGCGATGATCAAATTACTTTCATAGGTACCATGTATTCTGTTCGGTATTTACATGATGTTTTACCAATTGTTGCTGAATTGATTTGCAAAAATATGTGTGCGAGTTTCCTCATCTTATGATCCGCCGCCACGTTTCCAGCTTCCTCCAACAATGAAGACCGTCGCCATCTTGTTCTGCCTGGTTGCTGTCGCCGCTGCGTTGCCGCAGGGCTTCTTCCCAGGTGGTTTATTCAGTCAGAACGGCCAGGCGACTGGAAGTGCCACCGGCAATGTGGTGACCGGGGTCAGCGGCGGTCCCTCCCAGAACTCCCGGATCACGCAAGTCAGCGCCACTGCCTTGGTAAGTGGACCTGCTGCCGGATGTACCGCAAAAAAATACTGAAAGTTAGTCCCAGTAAACTGGGAAAGCACGGAAATTTTGGTATCATGTTTTTGAAGCAGTTTTGGACGCTATGCTACTGCTTGAGCCTCAGAATGCTTACGATGAAATTGCACAATCCAAGAATCACAGCGTCCGAATGGACATATTTGTCATCACCTCCATTGGTATATGCCAGTTGTATCTTACATCAAAACTCACCCGTTCTTTCAGGGTTCAGCTAGTGACAACGCTGTAAGCTCCAACGTCGCCAGCGCCTCCAACGTCGCTTCCTCGGGGCTGTTCGGCAACCAGGAATTCTCAAACACCAACGCCGTCTCCAATCAGCAGACGTTCGGTGGTGGACTTAGCGGAAGTTACCAGCGGCCGGTCGGTCAATTCCGGCGGCAGTACCGCAAGCCGAACTTCTACTAGTCATGATCTAGCTTGGCCTAGTGTTCGGGAAGTCGCCAGGATATATGCTACTCGCGTACATAATGTATCGACATTCGCATAGTGACTAGATTCATGCCCATGGTTGTGTTTCACCTTCATGAAATGAAATAAACACAATATTTAACTGCTGCCTTTTGAAACCATGCATTTCTGGTGTCAGCTATGAGCGCTGAAGTCGCTTCTACACATGCAGCTGAAATGCAAGAAACGCACACGAAAGGTTCTTAGATTCCCCATTAGCACAAAGAAGTTGAGCAGAGCAATGTGCACCAACGTTCGCTGACATTTTTCTGAGCCCTGATATGTTAAGATGCGAACCACTATGCATCTGTCACAACTGGATAGCTATAAAAAGGAAGATAACATTTTTACCACCCGCCTAGTGAAAACAGTTTCAGGATCCGTGGATAAGCTAGACGTTTAGTTCATTTAGGTAGGTAGTTTACAGCTGATCTCGTTTAGACTCGTAAACAGTTCACATTTAGTAACATCATTGCATCCATACAATTTTGTCCTGTCTTCTTTATGTTGTCTGGAACGTTTCTCGTCGATATGGCATTCAAGTTGTACCTTATTTCCATTGCCAGGTGCAAAGACCATGAGAGAAAAACAATTGGTATAAAACAACCTATCTGATGCATTTGGACCAAATTGATTCGGCCAGGTCTAGCACGCTTTTCACACATACATACACACATACTTTTCAAGCCTACCACACACGTAAGGGAAAGTAAGTTTCTACTTGCACGGTTGTCAACTCCTTCCTAATTTCAAACTGACGAAAACGAAAGCCGTTGTCGTATCCGTGGCCTATATAGCGTTAGTCATCAACGACTTACCACAAAAGTGATCAACTAAGTGAGCTCACGTCCCAGGAAAAAGGTTTTTAAAATTTTTGGCCTTCTAAGGGCAGTCAAATGCAGGCTGGTCACGGAAGGATCAGGCTGGTATCGGCCAAGTCATGATATGACGTTGCAAGGTAAAGTTGGGTCGCAAAATGATCCCTTGAACTGCCTAAATAAAAATTGCTCCACTGGATTCGTCAGGATCTTTGCAGCAAAATTTGCTTGGCACGGACTATGATCCTAAAGTGATATCTACAAAACATTTGATACAATGCTCATAAAGATGTCAGCACAACCATCACCTCTCCCTTCCAAGACTCAGCACGCTAGAGCCACAGGGTGGTGGCATTTGACAGCCCTCGTAAAGCCGCACCAGAAAGATATGACTAAACAATAGTGAATGCGATATTTGACCGGCCATATGAGGCCACGACTTTCAATTAGCTCTTTGTAGAGTCCGCATGTCATCTCAAAGAGGAATGCATCTTGGAAAACTCCCCGACTTTTCACTGTCTCCAGCTGACACTAGAAATCTATGACTTCAAAAGGCGTCCTTTAAGTACTGTATATATTTCATTTCATGACGATGAATCACAACCATGATCATGAGGCTAGCCACAATGCGAATGACGATACATCGTGTACGCAAAGAACAGATGCCTTAACAATATATTGAACGCAGGGCGAGCTAGATCATGACTAGTAGAAGTTCGGCCTGCGGTACTGCCGCCGGAATTGACCGATCGGCCGCTGGTTACTCCCGCTAAGTCCACCACCGAACGTCTGCTGATTGGAAAAGGCGTTGGTGTTTGAGAACTCCTGGTTGCCGAACAGCCCCGAAGAAGCGACGTTGGAGGCGCTGGCGACGTTGGAGCTTACGGCGTTGCCTCGAGCAGAACCCTGAAACAACATATGGATGTTTACAAACAAACAAAACGTGGGTATGTGAATGACTCGTGTAACTGACGAAGACATCCAGACAAAGGAGTCGTTTAAGCAAAGCAAGAGGGTCTATGCCTGATCAAAGAACATTCAGCTGAAGCTTTTATTGTGACTCTTTTTAGCGGTAGATCCGGTAGCAGGCACACTAACCGAGGCTGTGGCGCTGACTTGCGTGATCCGAGAGTTCTGGAAGGGACCGCCGCTGACCCCGGTCACCACATTGCCGGCGGCACTTCCGGTCGCCTGGCCGTTCTCACTGAACAGTCCACCTGGGAAGAAGCCCTGCGGCAACGCTGCGGCGCCAGCAGCCACGCAGAGCAAGATGGCGACCGTCTTCATCTTTGAAGGGAGCTGGAAGCGCGACGGCGGATTGTAAGATGTGAAAACTATCATCGGTTGAAAGCGTGCACGACATAATTGGTGATGTACGAACCCCAATGACCGGGTGATTTACGTCGGCATAACCGCGCCATTTCAAAACTGATGTGCTCGGGGACAGACCACTCCAAAACTGTGAGTTTTCTGTTTTTAGTATATGGATCACTCACCGAAAGAGAGGTGGCTGTGCTGTCCAGAATAGCTGGGAAGTGTTTGAAGCTGCCCTCCTCCCAACCTGACTTATATACCAGGGAGCTGATTCGGGCCTGTTCCACGTAGGCGGGATTCCCTGGCCGGAGCGCGTCGCGGAGCATAGGGAGAAACGCACGGTCCGGTCGAGGGCTTCCGGTCGAGGTGCGCATGGACCAGCTCACCACCACCAACGGGGTGCCGTTCCCGTCTGTACAGTTCGATGGCTAAGCTCATTTTGCTCTTATAGACGACTGTCATTGCAGATACGTAACGCAATGATATGTCTGCGCTGTTGTTGACTGTTGCTCAAATATGTGAACAAAAGTCGTTGATAAAGTGCATCAAGGACAGTTTGTGTGGCGTTTTGAACTGCAAAGTTTTATCCAACCGTATTGATATGACCCTGTAGTCAAACCGCTTTAAGATAGTGACAAAAATCCAAGTTATTATGATGGGGGCCAAGTAGAACAATTGTACTGCTTCTGCTCTCTGCTTCTATTCTATGTGTTTTTCACATTCCGTGGTGAATGGACTACAGTGTCATAATTATTACAATGTTGGGCGTAGACTGCCCAGCTTGGAACACGTTCAGAGTTGCGCGCCTCTGAAGCAAAGCGTCGCTGCTTCAACACAACTGCAGCTTTTTCCATGTTTTTGAACAGGCTGATGTGCTCCACCAAACATTCAATAATCGATGCTTAACTTCTCCCGTCTTTTGCACTGCAGTGTGGGTGAATGCATTCAAAGACACGACGCAGTATTGGAAAGGCGTTAAGTCAAGGTCCACAGACAGCTGCGGCCTGAACCCCAGAAAATAACTTACGCCACTGCTCGCCCGTCTGAAACCGTTCACCACGCAGTCGTTATCTGTCAGTGCGACATCATCACCATCCACAAACATCCACACAATCACTACTTCGTCGTGTGGCTTATACGAATGGTGGTCCTCCACAGTCATGCGTCGGCACGCCGCACGTTGGTCGGCTCCAGCTCCCGTGTGTGCGCTTAGAGAGTGAGAGCAGGCTTCTTCACCTTTTCAGCTGTTGTTTAATACAAGAATTTGCTGCAAATTGTTTGTTCGAAAAATCAACTCGCACCTTTTATAAAGATCAATACCTTAAACGGTGGCCTGTCTGCTTTGCGTTTACAATTGTTGTAAGTGAACACAAGGTGGTTGTACATGCCATGTATTTTCGAGATCAGATTATTTCTTGTTGCTACAATGTTTTGACGATTCATGCGTTTGCAAAATTATCTTAAATGCCTGAAAGCCTGAAGTGACGCAATGTTATGGAATCCATGCTCGAGGTCTTTGCGAGCGTTGACCAGACATGCTTATGGCTCTTATATCAGAGCAAACACTATGCTTTTGAATATGTTCCCATAAACTCATCTTGAAATACTGTCCGTCATCAGATTGTGTAACTACCTATTTGTCGTAAGTTGATTGAAGGATGTGTCGCAACTTAAAAGACCTCACTGGCTAGGCAAAATTATGGGTAGATACCAATATAATTTGTGTTACGGATTCTGTTAGATACAGCTTCCGAGAAAATGATTGACATGGGTGATGGGACAAGTACTGTGGCGCAAATATCGGGAAGACAATTCAAAAAAATGTTATAAAATGTTACTGTATGTGCTGCTTTTTTAACGTTGATAACGTCATTCACACTACGTTCTGGTTTTTAGTCATCAAAGCCATGAGAATAGGTTTTCAGCAAGAGCAAAAGTGCTTGGGAAGCCCAAACGCGAGGCTACAGAGTGGGTACAATTGATGAGCAAGGCTTGATGCAGAAAAAGTGCTTTAAGCTCATATTTGTTGGCATTACTAGCTCAAAGTTCTTCTAATCCAAATCCATCCACAATGTTCGCTCTTACATTTTGGTAGGCGCTGGTTTCACGATGCTAGCAAAGAACACGTTGCTTCATTAATCAAGCTCAACGTTTCAGGTTGTGCTAGAGTACGTTGCGACAAGCCCTTACTCGTGACTAGAATCGTGACCATAAACACAGCATGAAGCATGTCATATTGGGACAGCAGTAAGTGACGCGGGTCCATGAGTAGATGATATAATATTTCGACTCGACACCCCCGCCATCATCTCTTCAGTCACTGAAATGACTGGCGCCACGGATGAGCCATGCGCATCTCTAACCAGAGCCAAAGGCCGCACAGCTCGTCTTCCGCCAACAGCCAGCGGCGTACCTTGGCTTGGGAATCCCACGTATACGCCCATTCAGTGGGACCACCCCAAACCCGTTTGGTCGCATATAAGCCAGGAAATTGTGTGAGCAGCTTCAGAAGCTATTCCGTTCTCCCGCTGAGCACACTAACTCCTCACGGTTAGTGAGCAGGACTCGATGAAATCATTTGAGGTCAATGACGTCAGCTGACGTACTTTCCCCGAATTTGAATGGAGATTTTACTGGCTTAAAGCCGCTTGGTGTTGATCGTAAATAAATGCAAGCCTGGCAACGATCAAATTGCTTACAAAGGCACCGTGTGGTGTATTCGGTATTTGCCTGATACTTTATCTCTTGACACTGAATTGACTTACCGAAAACATGCATGTGAATTTCGTCATCTTATGATCCGCCGTAACGTTTCCAGCTCCATCCAACAATGAAGACCGTGGCCATGTTGTTCTGCCTGGTTGCTGGCGCCGTTGCGTTGCCGCAGGGCTTCTTCCCAGGTGGTTTATTCAGTCAGAACGGCCAGGCGACCGGAAGTGCCGCCGGCAACGTGGTGTCCGGGGTCAGCAGTGGTCCCTTCCAGAGCTCCCGGATCACGCAAATCAGCGCCACCGCCTCGGTAAGTGTGTCGGCTACTAGATATACCACTAGGGATTGTGTGAAGTTAGCCCCAGTAGGCTGGTTGAGCTAAGCAATGTCGGTATAATGTTCGTCATGCAGCTGTGGACGATATACTATTGATTGAACCTCAGGACACTCATGATGAAATTGCATAATCCAGGAATCACAGTGTCTGAAGTGACATAGTTGTCATCACCCCCATTGGTATATTCCAGCTGTATCTTACATAAAAACTCACATGTTGTTTCAGGGCTCAGCCAGTGGCAACGCCGTAAGCTCCAACTCCGCCAGCGCCTCCAACGCTGTTTCTTCGGGGCTGTTCGGCAACCAGGAGTTCTCAAACACCAACGCCGTCTCCAACCAGCAGACGTTCGGTGGTGGACTTAGCGGAAGTTACCAGCGGCCGATCGGTCAATTCCGGCGGCAGTACCGCAGGCCAAACTTCTACTAGTCATGATCTAGCTTGGCCTAGTGTTCGGGAAGTCGCCAGGATATATGTTACTCGCGTACATAATGTATCGACATTCGCATAATGACTAGATGCATGATCATGGTTGTGTTTCACCTTCACGAAATGAAATATACACAATATCTAACTGATGCCTTTTGAAACCATGCATTTTTGATGTCAGCTATGGGCATTGAAAAGACACTTCAACACGTAGCTGAGATGCAAAAAAAGCACACGAATGGTTCATAGATTCCCCATTAGCACGAAGCATTTGAGCACAGCAATGTGAATCAACGCTCGCTAGCATTTTTCGAAGCCCTGGTAAGATAAGATACAGACCACTATGCATCTGTCATAACTGGATAGTTATAAATAGGAAGATAAAATTGTTACCACTCGCCTAGTGAAAACAGTTTCAGGATCCGTGGATAAGCTAGACATTTAGTTCGTTTAGGTAGTTATTTTGCAGTCGATCCCGTTTAGACTCGTAAACAGTTCGCATTTAGTAATATCATTGCATCTATACAATTTTGTCCTGTCTTCTTTATGTTGTCTGGAACGTTTCCCGTCGATATGGCATTCAAGTTGTACCTTATTTCCATTGCCAGGAGCAGACCATGAGAGAAAAACAATTGGCATACAACAACCTATCTGATGCATTTGGACCAAATGGATTGGACCAGGTCTGATATGATGATTACCCTGTTATCGATTTCATCATTGTTAAACCTGATGGCATTGCGAATACTTTGGAAGCCCAACATACATGCAAGGAAAAGCAAGTTACTACTTGTACGGTTGTCAACTCCTTCCTGAGTTCAAACTGACGAAAACGAAAGACGTTGTCACGTCCGTGGCCTACGTAGCATTCATTAGTCATGAGCATCTGACAACAAGAGTGATCGACTAAGTGAGCTCACGTTCCAGAAGTAAGTTTTCACAAATTTGGCCTGCTAAGGACAGTCAAATGCAGGCTGGTCACGGAAGGATCAGACTGGTATCGGCGAAGACATGATATGACGTTACAAAGAAAAGTTGGGTCGCAAAATGATCCATCAAACTGTTTAAACCGAAATTATCGCAGTGGAGTGGCCAAGATCTTTGCAGCAAGATTTGCTTGGCAGGGATTGTGGTCCCAAAGTCATGTCTACAAAACATTTGATACAATGCTCATAGAGATGTCAGCACAACCATCATCTTTAATTCCAACACTCAGCACGCTAGAGAGAGCTACAGGGTAATGGCATTTGGCGGCTCTCGTCAAGTCGCACCAGAAAGATATAACTAAACAATAGTGGATGCGATATTTGACAGGTCATATGAGGCCACGACCTTCAGTTAGCACTTTGTAGAGTCTCCCTGTTCTCTCAAAAAATAAAATGCTTGAAATTGATGAAGATGGCGCTGATTAGCTCCTGGAAAACTCCCCGAGATCGCCCCTCGTGAACACACACACACACACGAGCCTGAATGACTATGAAATTGTCCAAGGAGGTCTTTGGTCAAAAGGAGCGAGGGCGAAATAAACTATATTGTGCAAGTGTGGTTAAAGCAGACTATTTCAAACAGTTCATAATAGCTCATTTCAACTGTATTTTTTACATATTTGCCGTTGTACGCCATGCATACGTGCTTGCACATACTACGCCATTTCTACGCACTTGGTAAAGATAGAAGCGGTGCTTCCATGTTTGCAGCTGGCCCGAGATCAGATAGCTCCAAACATCCAAATTCGTCAGATGGTTCATTTATTTCATGCTATGACAATGGAACACAACTAAGGTCATGTCAGTTTGAAAACGACGAGGAGTATGAATGCAACGATTGCAAACTGAATGGTTCTTCATCCGCTACACACACACATCGCTACACACTATTAACAGATACCATAACAACTTCCAAACACAGGGCCAGCTAGGCCATGACTAGTAGAAGTTCGGCCTGCGGTACTGCCGCCGGAATTGACCGATCGGCCGCTGGTAACTTCCGCTAAGTCCGCCACCGAACGTCTGCTGGTTGGAGACGGCGTTGGTGTTTGAGAACTCCTGGTTGCCGAACAGCCCCGAGGAAGCAACGTTGGAGGCGCTGGCCACGTTGGAGCTTACGGCGTTGTCATTGGCTGATCCCTGGAACAACACATGGATATTAACAAACAAACATAACGTGGGTATATGAATGACTCCTGTAACTGATGTAGACATCCAGATAACGGGGTCGTTTAAGCAAAGCAGGAGGGTCCGTGCCTGATCAACGAGCATTAAGCTGAATCTTTTATTGTGACTCTTTTTAGCGGTAGATCCGGTAGCAGGTCCACTTACCGAGGTGGTGGCGCTGACTTGCGTGATCCGAGAATTCTGGAAGGGACCGCCGCTGACCCCGGTCACCACATTGCCGGCGGCACTTCCGGTCGCCTGGCTGTTGTGACTGAACAGGCCCCCTGGGAAGAAGCCCTGCGGCAATGCAGCGGCTCCAGCAGCCAGGCAGAGCAAGATGGCAACGGTCTTCATCTCTGCAGGGAGCTGGAAACGCGACGGCGGATTGTAAGATGCGGGAACTATCATCGGTCGAAAGCGTGAACGACATAATTGTGGACGTACGAACCCGAATGACCGGATGATTTATGTCGGTATAAGCGCGCCATTTCAAAACTGATGTGCTTGGGGGACGGGTCCCTTAAAAGCTGTGATTTTTCTGTTTTTAGGATATGGATCACTCACCGGAGGAAAGGTAGCTGTGCTGTCCTGAAGAGCTGGGGAGTGTTTGAAGCTGCCCTCCTCCCATCCTGATTTATATACCAGGAGCCTGATTCGGGACTGTCCCACTGAATGGGCGTGTATGCGGGATTCCCTCACCGGAGCGTGTCGCGGAGCATTTGGAGAAAACGCACGGTCCGGCCGAAGGCTTCCGGTAGAGGTGCGCATGGACCAGCTTACCATCACCCATCGGGCGCCGTCTTGTTACCTGCACTTTATTGAAGCTAATTTTGCTCTTACAGATGATTGTCACTTACATACGTAGATACGCAATTGATGCGACGTGTCTGCGGAGTTAATGGCTGTTGCTCATATATGTGAACAATCGTCACTGACAACGTGCGTCAAGGACAGTTTAGGTGGTGTTTCAATCTGTCAAGTTTGGTCCAACCGTGGCTGAACAATTCTGAATTCAGACTGCTTTAAGATGAGTGCGACTTAAGTCAGATGCATTACGGTTGATTTCACGCAGAACAACTTTTTTACATCTGTTTTCTGTTTTCGTTTACATTTGTTCGTCGCAAGGTGTGATAAATGGACACTTTTATATTCTTAATCACTTGTAGTGATTCAGAATATTAAAGTGTCCTTAATGGTTATAATTTTGCGCTTAGACTGCTTAGTTTGGGACACGTTCAGAGGTGTGCACCTCGGCAGCCAAGTGTGGCTGCTGCAGCACAACTGCAGCCCACCTCATGTTTGTTTTTTGTTTTTGCACATACTGCTGTGCTCCACAAAAATTTAACATACGCTCTGGTGAAGTTCAAATTAGCACGTTCGAAGGTTCTCCCAAAATGGTTTCCGAACGACGAGGTGTAGAAATGCCAAATTTTGCATATTCATACACAATTGAATAGCGTGTAACTTAATTTTTTCTAAAAAATCAGATTGACCTTGTAAAGTCATTGACCTAGGGCAGGTCAAAATCAGGCATCGATTCAGCGAAGTCAATTTCTAGGGAATCGCTCAATCTAATGCAACAACTGGGTGTTACACGAAACCATACATCTCTGAGATACTTTCTTAGGCAATACAGCACCTGAATAAGCAAATTACATTGACTGAGGGTCAGGTATGAAATTCAGACAAAGGTCAAAACCAAACTGTGTTATTACATTAGGGGCTGCTGCATGGAGTAGTTTCTAGTGCTCATGTCGAATTGATTGATAGAAAGAACCGCATCATACATCTTCCATGAACATCTTTTGAGTCAGAATATTTCACTGACCAAAAACGGCCCAGATCAACCGTTTGTTTTTGGGGGCACACTGCCTAGCGTCACCTTTGTGGGCTATTCAAATGCAAAACTCAAAGTATTCTTGCATGATTTTGGTCACCATTACCTCCGAGAAGTCCAACAAGGCTACTGGTTCGAAATGAGGATGTGGCCTTTTGCTGAGAACAGGTATTTAGGTTATGGAGCCACTTCGGACACCAAGCTGGAGTTTGACATTGTTTGACTTTATTTAACCTGAAAGTCGTGCAATAGGAACCCCAAACTTTTGAATTAAGTGAGTTCATGTGCATGCCAACACACCCCGTCTGTCTGCTATTTTTTATTCTCCAGTATGTTAACTCAGGTGTTTGCCATTGATATGGAATTGCCTTCAAGGTTTACATTATTTTCACTGCCGGGAGATAAAACCATCCAAAAAAGCAATGCGCATGAGGCAACCGCTCTGATGCAACATGGCCAAATGGATTCGGCAATGTCTGATAAAATGGTTGACTAGTTGTTGATTTAATCATTTTAGACCTGATAGCACTGCTAGTACATTTGAAGGCTAACACACGCACGTAAAGGAAAACAAGATAGTTCTCTTACGATTATTACCTGCTTCCTTATCTCAACCTGACGGCAAGAAAAGACGTTTCCGCTTGCGCAGCTCAGATAGAAGTAATTATGAACACCGGATCGCAAGAGTCGTCGACTATGTGAGCTCGCATCTCAGAAGTGTTTTCACCAATTTGGCCTACTCAATACAGTCGATTGTCATCTGGTCACGGAAGTATCAGCCTGGTATCAGCTGAATCATAGCACCACGCAGCAAGATACAGTCGGGCCACAGAATGATCCGCCGAACTGGCTGAACCAAAATTACTCTGCTGGAGCTGTCAGGATCTTTCCAGCAAGATTTGCTTGGTGGGGACCATGATCTCACAGTCATATCTACAAGACATGTGATACAGTGCCCATAGAAATGTCAGCACAACCTTCACCGTTATCTTCAAAACTCAACAACCTAGAGTCACAGGGGTACGGGCATTGGGCAGCTATCGTCAAGCGGCATCAGAAGTATATGACAAAACAGAAGTGAATGCGATCTTTGACTAGCCATATACATGTATGTATCATGCATCGGCCTTATATACCAGGGAGCTGATTCGGGCCTATGTCACCGATTGGGCGTGTACGCGGGATTCCCTGGCCGGAGCATGTCGCGGGACGTGAGGAGAAAACGCACGGTCTTGCCGGCGAGTTCCGTTAGAGGAGCGCATGGACCAGTTCATCACCACCCACCGGGCGCCGTTCCGGTCTCTACACCTCAATGAAGCTCAATTTGCTCTTACAGACGACTGTCATTGCAGATACGTCATGTGATGACGTGTCTGCGCTGTTGTTGACTGTTGGTCATGTATATGAACAATAGGCCTTGATAAAGTGCGTCAAGGACAGTTTGTGTGGCGTTTTGAACTGCAAAGTTGAAACGACTGTGGTTGAAGGACATGTAAGAGAACGTAGCGATGTATCCGCCTGGACTCGTCCAAAATCCGACTGGCACCTGCAAGCGTCGGGTCCCTGCCGTCGCCTCAGCGGCCGACCCTTGACCCCGGGCGAATCGGAAGACCCACAGTCACGTGACGCCCCCGACACCCAGTCAGATGCAGAGCTCGGAAGAGAGCGAGGGCGAGGGCGCACAACCCGCACAATTGCACCATACAACCCTATAGTCACACCGGTTTCAGATAAGTGCGGCAAAAATTGAATCCATATGCCCGAGGCCAAGTAGAACAATTTTATCGCATCTGCTTTCTGTTTTCTATTCTATGTGTTCGTCACATCACGTGGTGAATGGATTAGAGTGTCATAAATGTTTACAATGTTGGACATATACTACCGTGTTTGGAATGCCTTCAGAGGTGTGTGCCTATGTAGCAAAACGTCGCAGCCGCAACGAAACTGCAGCTCTCCCCACGTTTTCAAACGGGCTGATGTTCTCCACCAAACATTCGATAGTTTGACTTCCCCGTCTTCTGCACTGCAGTGTGGGTGAATGTATCCAAAGACACCACACACAATTGGAAAGGTATTAAGCGAAGGCCCACGAGTAGTTGCGGGTTGAGTCCCAGAGAACAACTTACGCCACTGCTCGTCCGTTTGAAACCGCGCACCACGCATTCGCTGCCTATGAGCAGGACATCACCACCGTGCACAACTCGACCATCATCACGACTCCGTCGTGTGCTTAAGACGGATGTTGGTCTTCCACAGTCTTGCGTCGGCTCGCCGCACGTTGGTCGGCTCCAGCTACCGTGTGCGTTCTTAGAGAGTGAGAGAAGGCTTCTTCACCCTTACAGCTGTTGCGTAATGCAAGGTTGTGATGCAAATTGTTGGAAAGATCAACTGGCGCCTTTTTTAAAGATCAATTCCTTTGGTTGTGGACTGTCTGCTTTACGTTTGCAATTGTAAGTGAATACAAGGTGTTTGTATCTTAAATAAGAGCAAGCACTATGCTTTTGAATAAGTTTTCATAAGCTAATCCCAAAATATTGTCCGTCATTATATTGTGTAACTCTGCTGGCATGCCTTATCAATGTTTCCTTTGTCATAAGCTTTCTGTCCTCTGAACACATTTATTATAAGCATTTGTCGTATGTTGATTGAAGGTTGCACCGCAACTTAAAAGACTCTTTGGTTGGGTAAAATTATGGGTACATACCAATCTAACTTGTATAACGGATTGGGTTAGACCCAGCTTTCGATAAAATGATTGATATGGGTGATGCTAAACACTTCCAAAGAATGCTTCAAAATGTTACTGTATGTGCTGCTTTTTTAACGTTGATTACATCACTCACAGTACGCTCTGGTTTTCAGTAATCAAGGCCATGAGAGTAAGTTTTCAGCAAGAGCAAAAGGGCCTGGGAAGCCCAAACGCGAGGCTACAGAGTGCGTATGATTGATGAGCAAGGCTTGATGCAGAAACAGTGCTTTAAGCTCATATTTGTTGGCATTACTAGCTCAAAGTTCTTCTTCTCATCCAAATCCAACCACAATGTTCACTCTTACATTTCGGTAGGCGCTGGTTTCACGATGCTAGCAAAGAACACGTTGCTTCATTAATCAAGCTCAACGTTTCAGGTTGTGCTAGAATACGTTGCGACAAGCCCTTACTCGTGACTAGAATCGTGACCATAAACACAGCATGAAACATGTCATATTGGGACAGCAGTAAGTGACGCGGGTCCATGTGTAGATGATAAAATATTTCGACTCGACACCCCCGCCATCATCTCCTCAGTCACTGAAATGACTGGCGCCACGGATGAGCCATGCGCTTCTCTAAACAGAGCCAAAGGCCACACAGCGCGTCTTCCGCCAACACCCAGCGGCGTACCTTGGCTAGGGAATCCCACGTACACGCCCATTCAGTGGGACCACCCCAAACCCGTTTGGTCGCATATAAGCCAGGAAATTGTGTGAGCAGCTTCAGAAGCTATTCCGTTCTACCGCTGAGCACACTAACTCCTCACGGTTAGTGAGCAGGACTCGATGAACTCATTTGAGGTCAATGACGTCAGCTGACGTACTTTCCCCGAATTTGAATGGAGATTTTGCTGACTTAAAGCCGCTTGGTGTTGCTCGTAAATAAATGCATGCCTGGCAACGATCAAATTGCTTACAAAGGCACCGTGTGGTGTATTCGGTATTTGCATGATACTTTATCGCTTGACATTGAATTGACTTACTGAAAACATGCATGTGAATTTCGTCATCTTATGATCCCCGTCACGTTTCCAGCTCCATCCAACAATGAAGACCGTGGCCATGTTGTTCTGCCTGGTTGCTGGCGCCGCTGCGTTGCCGCAGGGCTTCTTCCCAGGTGGTTTATTCAGTCAGAACGGCCAGGCGACCGGAAGTGCCGCCGGCAATGTGGTGTCCGGGGTCAGCGGCGGTCCCTTCCAGAACTCTCGGATCACGCAAGTCAGCGCCACCGCCTCGGTAAGTGTGTCGGCTACTAGATATACCGCTAGGGATTGTGTGAAGTTAGCCCCAGTAGGCTGGTTGAGCTAAGCAATGTCGGTATAATGTTCGTCATGCAGCTGTGGACGATATACTATTGATTGAACCTCAGGACACTTATGATGAAATTGCATAATCCAAGAATCACAGTGTCTGAAGTGTCATAGTTGACATAACCCCCATTAGTATATTCCAGCTGTATCTTACATGAAAACTCACATGTTGTTTCAGGGCTCAGCCAGTGGCAACGCCGTAAGCTCCAACTCCGCCAGCGCCTCCAACGCTGTTTCTTCGGGGCTGTTCGGCAACCAGGAGTTCTCAAACACCAACGCCGTCTCCAACCAGCAGACGTTCGGTGGTGGACTTAGCGGAAGTTACCAGCGGCCGATCGGTCAATTCCGGCGGCAGTACCGCAGGCCAAACTTCTACTAGTCATGATCTAGCTTGGCCTAGTGTTCGGGAAGTCGCCAGGATATATGTTACTCGCGTACATAATGTATCGACATTCGCATAATGACTAGATGCATGATCATGGCTGTGTTTCACCTTCACGAAATATACACAATAAATATAAACAAATATACACAATATCTAACTGATGCCTTTTGAAACCATGCATTTTTGGTGTCAGCTATGGGCATTGAAAAGACACTTCCACACCTAGCTGAGATGCAAAACACGCACGCGAATGATTCATAGATTCCCCATTAGCACGAAGCATTTGAGCACAGCAATGTGAATCAACGCTCGCTAGCATTTTTCGAAGCCCTGGTAAGATAAGATACAGACCACTATGCATCTGTCATAGCTGGATAGTTATAAATAGGAAGATAAAATTGTTACCACCCGCCTAGTGAAAACAGTTTCAGGATCTGTGGATAAGCTAGACATTTAGTTCGTTTAGGTAGTTATTTTACAGTCGATCCCGTTTAGAGATCATAAACAGTTCGCATTTAGTAATAGCAGTGGATCTATACGAGTTTGGCCTGTCTTCTTTATGTTCTATGAAACGTTTCACGTCGATGTGGCATTCAAGTTTTACCTTATTTCCATTGCCAGGAACAAAGACCATGGGAGGAAACAATTGGCATAAGGCAACCGATCTTATGCAATTGGACCAAATGGATTGGGCCAGGTATGATATGATGATTACCCTTTTATTGATTTCATCATTGCTAAACCTGATGGCATTGCGAATACTTTGCAAGCCCAACATACATGTAAGGAAAAACAAGTTACTACTTGTACGGTTGTCAACTCCTTCCTAAGTTCAAGCTGACGAAAACGAAAGACGTTGTCACGTCCGTGGCCTACGTAGCATTAGTCATGAGCATCTGACCACAAGAGTGATCGACTAAGTGAGCTCACGTTCCAGAAGTAAGTTTTCAAAAAATTGGCCTCCTAAGGACAGTCAAATGCAGGCTGGTTACGGAAGGATCAGACTGGTATCGGCGAAGACATGATATGACGTAACAAAGAAAGGTTGGGTCGCAAAATGATCCATTGAACTGTTTAAATCGAAATTATCGCACTGGAGTGGCCAAGATCTTTGCAGCAAGATTTGCTTGGCAGGGACTGTGGTCCCAAAGTCATATCTACAAAACATTTGATACAATGCTCACAGAGATGTCAGCACAACCATCATCTTTAATTCCAACACTCAGCACGCTAGAGAGAGCTACAGGGTAATGGCATTTGGCGGCTCTCGTCAAGTCGCACCAGAAAGATATGACTAAACAATAGTGGATGCGATATTTGACAGGTCATATGAGGCCACGACCTTCAATTAGCACTTTGTAGAGTCTTGCTGTTCTCTCAAAAAATAAAATGCCTTGAAATTGATGAAGATGGCGTTGATTAGCTCCTGGAAAACTCCCCGAGATCGCCCCTCGTGAACACACACACACACACGAGCCTGAATGACTATGAAATTGTCCAAGGAGGTCTTTGGTCAAAAGGAGCGAGGGCAAAATAAACTATATTGTGCAAGTGTGGTTAAAGCAGACTATTTCGAGCAGTTCATATTGGCTCATTTCAACTGTATTTTTTACATATTTGCCGTTGTACGCCATGCATACGTGCTTGCACATCCTACGCCATTTCTACGCACTTGGTAAAGATAGAAGCGGTGCTTCCATGTTTTCAGCTGGCCCGAGATCAGATAGCTCCAAATATCCAAATTCGTCAGATGGTTCATTTATTTCATGCTATGACAATGGAACACAATTAAGGTCATGTGAGTTTGAAAACGACGAGGAGAATGAATGCAACTATTGCAAACTGAATGGTTCTTCATCCGCTACACACACACATCGCTACACACTTTTAACAGATACCATAACAACTTCCTGAACACAGGGCCAGCTAGGTCATGACTAGTAGAAGTTCGGCCTGCGGTACTGCCGCCGGAATTGACCGATCGGCCGCTGGTAACTTCCGCTAAGTCCGCCACCGAACGTCTGCTGGTTGGAGACGGCGTTGGTGTTTGAGAACTCCTGGTTGCCGAACAGCCCCGAAGAAGCGACGTTGGAGGCGCTGGCCACGTTGGAGCTTACGGCGTTGTCATTGGCTGATCCCTGAAACAACACATGGATATTAACAAACAAACATAACGTGGGTATATGAATGACTCCTGTAACTGATGTAGACATCCAGATAACGGGGTCGTTTAAGCAAAGCAGGAGGGTCCGTGCCTGATCAACGAGCATTAAGCTGAATCTTTTATTGCGACTCTTTTTAGCGGTGGATCCGGTAGCAGGCACACTTACCGAGGCTGTGGCGCTGACTTGCGTGATCCGAGAGCTCTGGAAGGGACCGCCGCTGACCCCGGACACCACATTGCCGGCGGCACTTCCGGTCGCCTGACCGTTCTGACTGAACAGACCACCTGAGAAGAAGCCCTGCGGCAATGCAGCGGCTCCAGCAGCCACGCAGAACAAGATGGCGACGGTCTTCATCTCTGAAGGGAGCTGGAAACGCGACGGCGGATTGTAAGATGCAGAAATTATCATCGGTTGAAAGCGTGCACGACATAATTGGTGATGTACGAACCCCACTAACTGGATGATTTATGTCGGTATACGCGCCATTTCGAAAGTAATGTGCTTGGGGGAAGGGTCACTCTAAAGCTGTGAGTTTTATGTTATTAGGATATGGGTCACTCACAGTAGGAAAGGTAGCTGTGCTGTCCTGAAGAACTGGGAAGTGTCTGAAGCTGCCCTCCTCCCAACCTGACTTATATACCAGGGAGCTGATTCGGGCCTGCTCCACTGATTGGGCGTGTGCGCGGGATTCCCTGACCGGAGCGTGTCGCAGAGCATTTGGAGAAAACGCACGGCCCGGCCGAAGGCTTCCGGTAGAGGTGCGCATGGACCAGCTTACCATCACCCATCGGGAGTAGTCCCGATACCTGCACTTTATTGAAGCTAATTTTCTCTTACAGATGATTGTCACTTACATACGTAGATACGCAATTGATACGACGTGTCTGCAGAGTTAATGGCTGTTGCTCATATATGCGAACAATCGTCACTGACAACGTGCGTCAAGGACCGTTTCGGTGGCGTTTCAAACTGTCAAGTTTGGTCCAACCATGGCTGAACAATTCTGAAGTCAGACTGCTTTAAGATGAGTGCGACTTAAGTCAGATGCATTACAGTTTTCTGCTTTCGTTTACATTTGTTCGTCGCAAGGTGTGGTAAATGGACACTTTAATATTCTTAATCACTTATAGTGATTCAGAATATTAAGGTGTCCTTAATGGTTATAATTTTGGGCTTAGACTGCTTAGTTTGGGACACGTTCAGAGGTGTGCGCTTCGGCAGCCAAGTGTGGCTGCTGCAGCACAACTGCAGCCCACCTCATGTTTTTTGTTTTTGCACATACTGCTGTGCTCCACAAAACATTTAACATACGCTCTGGTAAAGTTCAAATTAACACGTCCGAAGGTTTTCCCAAAATGGTTTCCGAACGACGAGGTGTTGAAATGCCAAAGTTTGCATATTCATACACAATTGAATAGCGTGTAGCTTGATTTTTTCTGAAAAATTAGATTGACCTTGTAAAGTCATTGACCTAGGGCAGGTCAAAATCAGGCATCGATTCAGCGAAGTTAATTGCTAGGGAATCGCTCAATCTAATACAACAACGGAGTGTTACACGAAACCATACATCTCTGAGATACTTTATTGGCCAATACAGCACCTGAATAAGCAAATCACATTGACTGAGGGTCAGGTACGAAATTCAGACAAAGGTCAAAACCAAACTGTGCTATTACATTAGGGGCTGTTGCATGGGGTAGTTTCTAGTGCTCATGTCGAATTGATTGATAGAAAGGACCGCATTATACATCTTCCATGAACATCTTTTGAGTCAGAATATTTCACTGACCAAAAATGGCCCAGATCAACCGTTTGTTTTTAGGGGCATACTGCCTAGCGTCACCTTTGTGGGCTATTCAAATGCAAAACTCAAAGTATTCTTGCATGATTTCGGTCACCATTATTTCCGAGAAGTCCAACAAGGCTACTGGTTCGAAATGAGGATGTGACCTTTTGCTTAGAACATGCATTTAGGTTATGGAGCCACTTCGGACACCAAGCTGGAGTTTGACATTGTTTGACTTTATTTAACCTGAAAGTCGTGCAATAGGAACCTCAAACTTTTGAATTAAGTGAGTTCATGTGCATGCCAACACACCCTGTCTGTCCGCTATTTTTTACTCTCAAGTATATTAACATAGGTGTTTGCCATTGATATGGAATTGCCTTCAAAGTTTATATTATTTTCACTACCGGGAGATAAAACCATCCAAAAAAGCAATGGGCATGAGGCAACCGCTCTGATGCAACATGGCGAAATGGATTCGGCAATGTCTGATAAAATGGTTGACTAGTTGTTGATTTAGTCATTTTAGGCCTGATAGCACTGCTAGTACATTTGAAGGCTAACACACGCACGCAAAGGAAAACAAGATAATTCTCTTACGATTATTACCTGCTTCCTTATCTCAAACTGACGGCAAGAAAAGACGTTTCCGCTTGCGCAGCTCAGGTAGAAGTAATCATGAACACCGGATCGCAAGAGTCGTCGACTATGTGAGCTCGCATCTCAGAAGTGTTTCCACCAATTTGGCCTACTCAATACAATCGATTGTCAGCTGGTCACGGAAGTATCAGCCTGGTATCAGCTGAATCATAACACTACGTAGCAAGATGCAGTCGGGCCACAAAATGATCCGCCGAACTGGCTGAACCAAAATTACTCTGCTGGGGCTGTCAGGATCTTTCCAGCAATATTTGCTTGGTGGGGACCATGATCTCACAGTCATATCTACAAGACATGTGATACAGTGCCCATAGAAATGTCAGCACAACCTTCACCGTAATCTTCAGAACTCAACAACCTAGAGTCACAGGGTACGGGCATTGGGCAGCTATCGTCAAGCGGCATCAGAAATACATGACTAAACAGAAGCGAATGCGATCTTTGACTAGCCATATACATGTATATATCATGCATCGGCCTTATATACCAGGGAGCTGATTCGGGCCTGTGTCACCGATTGGGCGTGTACGCGGGATTCCCTGGCCGGACCCTGTCGCGGGACGTGAGGAGAAAACGCACGGTCCGGCCGGCCAGTTCCATTAGAGGAGCGCATGGACCAGTTCATCACCACCCACCGGGCGCCGTTCCGGTCTGTACACCTCAATGAAGCTCAGTTTGCTCTTACAGACGACTGTCATTGCAGATACGTAATGTGATGACGTGTCTGCGCTGTTGTTGACTGTTGGTCATGTATATGAACAATAGGCCTTGATAAAGTGCGTCAAGGACAGTTTGTGTGGCGTTTTGAACTGCAAAGTTGAAACGACTGTGGTTGAAGGACATGTAAGAGAACGTAGCGATGTATCCGCCTAGACTCGTCCAAAATCCGACTGGCACCTGCAAGCGTCGGGTCCCTGCCGCTGCCTCAGCGGCCGACCCTTGACCCCGGGCGAATCGAGAGACCCACAGTCACGTGACGCCCCCCGACACCCAGTCAGATGCAGAGCTCGGAAGACAGCGAGGACGAGGGCGCACACCACGCACAATCACACCACATAACCCTTTAGTCACGCCGCTTTCAGATAAGTGCGGCAAAAATTGAATCCATATGCCCGAGGCCAAGTAGAACAATTTTATCGCATCTGCTTTCTGTTTTCTATTCTATGTGTTCGTCACATCACGTGGTGAATGGATTAGAGTGTCATGCATGTTTACAATGTTGGACATATACTACCGTGTTTGGAATGCCTTCAGAGGTGTGTGCCTATGCAGCAAAACGTCGCAGCCGCAACGAAACTGCAGCTCTCCCCACGTTTTCAAACGGGCTGATGTTCTCCACCAAACATTCGATAGTTTGACTTCCCCGTCTTCTGCACTGCAGTGTGGGTGAATGTATCCAAAGACACCACACACAATTGGAAAGGTATTAAGCGAAGGCCCACGAGTAGTTGCGGGTTGAGTCCCAGAGAACAACTTACGCCACTGCTCGTCCGTTTGAAACCGCGCACCACGCATTCGCTGCCTATGAGCAGGACATCACCACCGTGCACAACTCGACCATCATCACGACTCCGTCGTGTGCTTAAGACGGATGTTGGTCTTCCACAGTCATGCGTCGGCTCGCCGCACGTTGGTCGGCTCCAGCTACCGTGTGCGTTCTTAGAGAGTGAGAGAAGGCTTCTTCACCTTTACAGCTGTTGCGTTATGCAAGGTTGTGATGCAAATTGTTGGAAAGATCAACTGGCGCCTTTTTTAAAGATCAATTCCTTTGGTTGTGGACTGTCTGCTTTACGTTTGCAATTGTAAGTGAATACAAGGTGTTTGTATCTTAAATAAGAGCAAGCACTATGCTTTTGAATAAGTTTTCATAAGCTAATCCCAAAATATTGTCCGTCATTATATTGTGTAACTCTGCTGGCATGCCTTATCAATGTTTCCTTTGCCAAAAGCTTTCTGTCCTATGTACAAATTTATTATAAGCATTTGTCGTATGTTGATTGAAGGTTGTACCGCAACTTAAAAGACTCTTTGGTTGGGTAAAATTATGGGTACATACCAATCTAATTTGTATAACGGATTGAGTTAGATCTAGCTTTCTATAAAATGATTGATATGGGTGATGCGATAAACACTATGGCGTAAACATCGGGTAGATACTTCCAAAGAATGCTTCAAAATGTTACTGTATGTGCTGCTTTTTTAACGTTGATTACATCACTCACAGTACGCTCTGGTTTTCAGTAATCAAGGCCATGAGAGTAAGTTTTCAGCAAGAGCAAAAGAGCCTGGGAAGCCCAAACGCGAGGCTACAGAGTGCGTATGATTGATGAGCAAGGCTTGATGCAGAAACAGTGCTTTAAGGTCATATTTGTTGGCATTACTAGCTCAAAGTTCTTCTTCTCATCCAAATCCAACCACAATGTTCACTCTTACATTTCGGTTGGCGCTGGTTTCACGATGCTAGCAAAGAATACGTTGCTTCATTAATCAAGCTCAACGTTTCAGGTTGTGCTCGAGCACGTTGCAACAAGCCCTTACTCGTGACTAGAATCGTGACCATAAACACAGCATAAAACATGTCATATTGGGACAGCAGCAAGTGACGCGGGTCCATGGGTAGATGATATAATATTTCGACTCGACACCCCCGCCATCATCTCCTCAGTCACTGAAATGACTGGCGCCACGGATGAGCCATGCGCATCTCTAAACAGGGCCAAAGGCCGCACTGGGCGTCTTCCGCCAACAGCCAGCGGCGTACCTTGGCTAGGGAATCCCACGTATACGCCCGTTCAGTGGGGCCACCCCAAACCCGTTTGGTCGCATATAAGCCAGAAAATTGTGTGAGCAGCTTCAGAAGCTATTCCGTTCTACCGCTGAGCACACTAACTCCTCACGGTTAGTGAGCAGGACTCGATGAACTCATTTGAGGTCAATGACGTCAGCTGACGTACTTTCCCCGAATTTGAATGGAGATTTTGCTGACTTAAAGCCGCTTGGTGTTGCTCGTAAATAAATGCATGCCTGGCAACGATCAAATTGCTTACAAAGGCACCGTGTGGTGTATTCGGTATTTGCATGATACTTTATCGCTTGACATTGAATTGACTTACTGAAAACATGCATGTGAATTTCGTCATCTTGTGATCCGCCGTAACGTTTCCAGCTCCATCCAACAATGAAGACCGTGGCCATGTTGTTCTGCCTGGTTGCTGGCGCCGTTGCGTTGCCGCAGGGCTTCTTCCCAGGTGGTTTATTCAGTCAGAACGGCCAGGCGACCGGAAGTGCCGCCGGCAATGTGGTGTCCGGGGTCAGCGGCGGTCCCTTCCAGAACTCTCGGATCACGCAAGTCAGCGCCACCGCCTCGGTAGGCTGACCTGCTATTGGTGATACCACTAGGGATTACATGAAGTTAGCCCCAGTAGACTGGTTGAGCTAAGCAATGTCGGTATAATGTTCTTCATGCAGCTGTGGACGATATACTATTGATTGAACCTCGGGACACTTATGATGAAATTGCATAATCCAAGAATCACCGTATCTGAATTGACATAGTTGTCATCACCTCCATTGGTGTATGCCAGCTGTATCTTACATAAAAACTCACGTGTTGTTTCAGGGCTCAGCCAGTGGCAACGCCGTAAGCTCCAACGTCGCCAGCGCCTCCAACGTCGCTTCCTCGGGGCTGTTCGGCAACCAGGAGTTCTCAAACACCAACGCCGTCTCCAACCAGCAGACGTTCGGTGGTGGACTTAGCGGAAGTTACCAGCGGCCGATCGGTCAATTCCGGCGGCAGTACCGCAGGCCGAACTTCTACTAGTCATTATCTAGCTCGCCCTGCGTTCAGGATATTGTTAAGGCATCTGTTCTTTGCGTACGCGATGTATCGTCATTTGCATTGTGGCTAGACTCATGATCATGGTTGTGTTTCATCGTCATGAAATGAAATATATACAGTACTTGGAGGACGCCTTTTGAAATCATAGATTTCTAGTGTCAGCTGGAGACAGTGAAAAATCACTTTCACTCATGCAGCTGAGATGCAAGAAGCGCACACAAAAGGCTCTTAGATTCCCCATTAGCACGAAGCATTTGAGCACAGCAATGTGAATCAACGTTCGCTAACATTTTTCAAGCCCCTGATAAGATAAGATACAGACCACTATGCATCTGTCATAACTGAATAGTTATAAGCAGGGGGAGCAAAATTGTCGCCACCCGCCTAGTGAAGAGAGTTTCAGGATTGGTGGATAAAGTAGGCACTTAGTTTCCCGTGGTGCTTTGAATAATTGACAGATGTGTCTTGTTGACTAGCAAGGTGGCACTTGATAGGTTATTACCAAAATGAATGTGTCGGTGGTCAAATCGACACCAGAAGCGGTTTACATTCGATCCCATTTACAGTTCGCATTTAATGATACCGGTGCATAATTGCAAGTTTGGCCTGTCCGCTTTTGTATAGTCCTCCGTATGTTCTCTGAATTGTTCCTCGTCGGTATGGCCTTCGAGTTTTACCTTATTTCCATTGCCAGAAGCAAAGAACATGAGAGAAAAACATTTGGCATGAGGCAACCGATCTGATGCAATTGGACCAAAGGATTCGTTCAGGCCTGATATGATGGTTACCTTTTCAACGATTTCATCATTGTTAAACCTGATGGTATTGCTAGTGCTTTTGAAGCCTAACACACACGTAAGGGAAAGCAAGCTACTACTTGTACAGTTGTCAACTCCTTCCTGATTTCAAGCTGACGAAAACGAATGACGTTGTCGCGTCCGTGGCCTATATAGCATTGGTCCTGGACATCTTACCACAAGAGTGATCGACTAAGTGAGCTCACGTCTGAGAAGTTAGTTTTCAAAACTTTGACCTGCTAAGGGCAGTCAAATGCAGGCGGGTCATGGGAGGATTAGGCTGGTATCGACCAAATCACGGCATGGCGTTGCGAAGTAAGGTCGGGTCACAAAATTGTCCATTGAACTGCTTAAACCAAAATTACTCCGCTGCAGTCGTCAGCATCTTTGTAGCAAAATTTGCTTGGCATGGACTGTGATCCTAAAGTGATATCTACAAAGCATTTCATGCAATGCTCATATGGATGTCAGCACAACCATCACCTCTCCCTTCCAAGACTCAGCACGCTAGAGCCACAGGGTGGTGGCATTTGGCAGATCCCGTCAAGCCGCACCAGAAAAATATGACTAAACGATAGTGAATGCAATATTTGACCGGCCATATGAGGCCACGACCTTCAATTAGCTCTTTGTAGAGTTCGCATGCTATCTCAAAGCGGAATGGATCTTGCTATCGCCCCGAGATCGCCACTGGTGAATATCAACAAATGCGATTCTGAATGACTGAAATTGACCAACGAGGTCTGGTCAAAAGGAGCGAGGGCGAAATAAACTATATCGTATAAGTGACGTTGAAGCAGACTAGTTCGAGCATTTAATAATGGCTCATTTCAACTGCTTTTTACAGACTTGCCATTCTACACCATTCATACATACTTGCATACATATTTGCACATACTGCGCCGTTCTTACATACTTGCTGCAGATAGAAGTGGCACCCCTATGTTTGCAGCTAGCCTGGGATCAGTTAGCTCCAAACATCCAAATTCGTCAGATAGTTCATTTATTTCATGCTATGACAATGGAACACAATTAGGGTTATGTGGGTTTGAAAACGACGAGGAGTACGAATGCAATTATTACAAACTGAATGCTCTTTCATCCGTGCCACACACATCGCTACACACTATTAACAGATGCCCTAACAACTCCCCGAACGCTGGACCAGCTAGATCATGATTAGTAGAAGTTCCGCCTGCGGTACTGCCGCCGGAATTGACCGATCGGCTGCTGGTAACTTCCGCTAAGTCCACTACCGAACGTCTGCTGGTTGGAGACGGCGTTGGTGTTTGAGAACTCCTGGTTGCCAAACAACCCCGAGGAAACGACGTTGGATGCGCTGGCGACGTTGGAGCTTACAGCATTGCCTCTGGCTGAACCCTGAAACGGCAGATACACATTTACAAAACCGAAGTAATGACTCCTGTAAGTGATGCAAAAACTCGGATGACGTGGATGACATCTAAGGGAGTGTCCGTATCTGTTGAAAGACCATTACGCCGAAGCTCTTATTGTAACACTCTCTAGCGATGTACCCAGTAGCAGGGACACTTACCGAGGCGGTGGCGCTGACTTGCGTGATCCGAGAGTTCTGGAAGGGATCACTGCTGACCCCGGACACCACATTGCCGGCGGCACTTCCGGTCGCCTGACCGTTCTGACTGAACAGACCACCTGGGAAGAAGCCCTGCGGCAATGCAGCGGCGGCAGCAGCCACGCAGAGCAAGATGGTGACGGTCTGCATCTTGAAGGGAACTGGAAATGTGACGGCGGATGGTAAGATGCGGAAACTATCATCGGTCGAAAGCGGGCAAGACATAATTGTGGACGTGCCAACCACCAATGACCGGATGACTTATGTCGGTATAAGCGCCATTTCAAAACTGATGAACTCGGGGGACGGGCCACTCCAAAGCTGTGAGTTTTCTGTTTTTAGGATTTGGATCACTCACCGGAGGAAAGGTAGTTGTGTTGTCCAGAAGAACTGGGAAGTGTCTGAAGCTGCCCTCCTCCCGACCTGGCTTATATACCAGGGGCCTGATTGGGGCCTGTTCCACTGATTGGGCGTGTGCGCGGGATTCCCTGACCGGAGCGTGTCGCGGATCATATAGAGAAAACGCACGGCCCGGCCGAAGGCTTCCGGTAGAGGTGCGCATGGACCAGCTTACCATCACCCATCGGGCGCCGTCCCGGTACCTGCACTTCAGTGAAGCTCGGTTCACTCTTGCAGCGACTGTATTTGCGGATACGCAATTTATGGATGTCTGCGCTGCAAATGACTGTTGCCCATGAATGTCAAAAAACTCGTTGATGTAAGGTTATGACGATTCATACGTTTGAAAACCAATGTTTAACGTCCAGCAGGGCAACACAATGATATGGAGTGCACACACCAGGTCATTGCGAGCGTTTAGTAGACAAGTTTATTGTTGTTACTTGAGGACATTCACTATATTTTATAATCGGTTTGTCTAAACTTAGATCAAAGTATTTCCGCAGCAGGTCCTTTGACGGTCTTGGCCCGTCTTATCAGTCACTATCTATCAATCATTTGTCATCAGCTTGTTTTAATCCGCCAACTTTCTTATTCACAGTTGTCATAAAATACAAAAGACAAGGTTGTGCCGTAAATTAAAAGGCCTTACTGGTTGGATAAAATCGTGGGTACCGACCAATACATATTGTATGACAGGTTACGTTGCCAGCAAATTTGGGGAAAATTAGTGATATCTGCTTGCGCTACTTTTACCTTTGCACAATCTCTTAAACTCATGGTCAATTTTCGTCAGGATAAGAACTCCCATTTCACAATATTAAGAACTGGTAGCGCGTGGATGTGGGCGCAGCCACATGTGCTACGGGTGGATTGTTAACCTCATCCTGTTTCGTCCTTCGACACGGACAAGGACAATCCTGAAAAAACGATATGTGAATTTTTACAAGATCACTTGGTTTTTGGAACAAACACAGATGTAGACATGTGGGCTGCTGTAAAGTATTAACGGTTCATGCATTTGACACGTTATGCTCAATGTCGCGAAACCTAAGCTAATGACCTCAGCCCTTGCAGAGAGTGTCACACAAATACGCCAACGGGTCTTACTTGACCATGCTTTTGAACTTGATATTAATGCCAAATTTTTCCACTTTTACCATTCAGGTCATAAATGCATGAGCAATGGTCCGCAGCAAACATTATTTCAGTGAACACGGCAAAGTAGAAGTTGACTGTCGCTCATATAAAAACCTTTTGTGTTTGTGACTCGCTGCATTAGCTGGGCAGTTCCAGGTCAAGCTGGGGTGCAATTGGAAAATTACGAGTAACGCGCATGAGCGCAGGTTCAGCCAGCATTGGTTGATCCCCGCAGATATTTTTGTATTTTTAAGCGTAAGGTATTTTTGTAAATATGCGGAGCAGTCCGTGCCATCGCTTCTCTCGCGGTGTTTTGATGACAGGTGAGATGTGAATTCATTTAATATTTGTCCTTTCCTTATAATGATTCGGCTGCTCAAACTCAGGGACTGAATAGATTTTCGAGTTCCATTTTTTTTCTAACCACAGAAAATACGTTGTGTTTTTTTTTTCGCCGTGATCGTGCTATGCGGCTCTCGACCTGGTTATCACGCCTTGAATTTTCGGCTTCCTAAGGATCTTCTCATTTAGTTTGATCGTATGTCTTCAGGCTAGCGTCTTGTTCTGATTTAGTGGCTGAGAACCTGTTATGTAAACCATTCAGTACACTGACGATTGCCTGGTCTTGCTTTCTTTCACGTTTTGCTTACCGCTTAGAGTATTTTACGGTTCCGCCTCGAATCATCATCAGCATTTCTTAAAACACGGCTACATCTACTGTGAATTGTAAGTTTCGAAATTAAGCGGATTTTTCAAGTAAGCGTCGCCATACAATGGAACAGCATGTTGCTTGATTGCATGACTTGTGCACCATTTAACGGTCATTACATAGCTACTCTCTGTTAGCAATGAATCATTGAGCTTCCACAGCCCTGGTCCTTTTTGCTGTTGAGGTTCTTTTAGTGGAGATATTACTATATTAGTATCTGTTTTATAACCTGCTTGAATCTCGTTGTTTGTGGTGTAATTAAGTAAATGGTCGCTTACAACATACCTACATAATATACTACATTTGATTGGGTTACATTTGACCCATGTAAACTTGTGATCGGTTGGATCAAAGTGCCTCCAGATATTAACCAAACTGTGCTTTATGGCACCTTCCGTAAATGCAGTTTTTCCATTTACGTTATGTTTATGTATGTTATTTGAGTCCTGTCTATGGTTCATAACGGAGTTAAAGTCGCCACTAATTACCATGTTAACCGGTGTGAGACTTTCTAGTTCGGCACCGATTGACTGAAAGAACGCAGGGACATCCTCGTTCGGTTTACAGGAATGATAACCTTTGCCATACCAAAGCTTGTTGAAAAATGGAATGTTGCGTGCAGCCATGAGGGTATCATGAAGAAATATGATGTGAAACCTAGAATTATTTACAAAGTTAATTACGTCTCGTCTTTTGTGCTGCTCCACCACACCGCGGTAGTTCATGGGCATGGATCTGAGCTAAGTCATGATTTAGACGGTTTCCGATCAACAGTAAATGGATGTAACGGTGCAAGTACGCGCGCGCATGGACAGGTGTGTGTGTGTGTGTGCGTGCTTGCGTGTGTGCGTGCGTGTGTGTGTGTGTTGCGTGTGCTGCAAAAGCCGGAAAACCTTACTAAATGCCACCTGCACGAGGCTTGATAGCAATCAGCTGTTTCCATACAAGACAAATGGCGATTAGCGTGTGAGGTACCCACACACATACGCAAATTGCTAGACCATTTTTTCACACTCAAAAACTAACAAAAACTGGCATAAACAGACATCGGCATGACGTGGCCCACCGGTGATCTGAGCGGCAGCAGCCCGCGGCCCAGAACGCACAAGTTTCAAAAAATGAAAACTCTGTAGATGGAACAATCGAAAAAATCACAATATGCACTGGTAGTAGTACCAGGTCACTTGGTCAAGATTGACTGACGATATTTAAGGGGTGTCCGTAGCGGTGTGACTGAGAAAATGCAAAAGCCACTTACATATTGAACAATACAGATGACACAAAAACTTTCACTTGAAAAATACTTTAATTTGACGTTTTGGTTAGACTGCAGCCACTAAGATTCCCACAAGATACAGGGAATTAGTTTGGCTTTTTTATTTGGTAACAACCTGGGGTTTACTTACATTAGACACTAACCAGCGGTTTTGCTGGTTTTATCTGCGTGACATACCCCGGCAGGAAGTCCGGAAGACGAAGGAGCCTCGCCAGCCAGCGGCTCGGGGGGCAGCTGATTGGCAGACAGCTGCCCGGCTGACCGCTCCGCCTCCCCCGGTGCCTCAACCGAAAGTCCCGTAATAGATGACGCGTCAGCAGGGGTCTAGCAGCCGAAGACTCTCCCGCACGCAGCTCGGATGCAGTTGCCGCCTCAGCTGACAGCACCGCGCTGTACGGCGACCCAGCGGGCCGCTCCACAGCAGCCCCCGGTGCTACGGCCGAACGCCCCCAGGCGGGCCGTCCGCGGACGGACGGTCATTTCTGCCCACTTAGATCAAGGAAAGAAAAAAAGATTCTGCAAGTCCAGCAGAAATTCTGCTAAGTGTCTTGTGGAATCTTTGTCTTCCTGCTCGCTGCGAAAAACAAAAGCTTCAGAAGTAACTTAACTATGTTATGATGGAAGTTCCAATCAACTATGTTGCTAAGTAACTATGTTACTTTTATTATCCATGGCGTCTTGAATGACGTGGACGGGATAGATTTTTTGTCGTTCGGGTCGCCGCGTATACACCGAAAGTCCCTCTTCCCGACCGATGGTGACAGTACACTAGCCATGCGCACCTCTATCAAACTCGTCGGTAGCCCCAGTGCCTTCTGCGAACAGCCAACGGCATACCTGATCAGGGAATTCCATGCGTAGATCCACTGGTGGGACTGGCCCGAACCTGGCTCGCCGCATATAAGCCGGGGTAGGAGGAGACCACCTTCAGACAGCTTCTATCCCTCCTGCCTTCTAAATCATCTCTCTACGGTGAGTGGTCGTGCAGCGTTGGATGCCGTGGGCAGCCTGTGGAGTCAGATCACGTACCATCTCTGGAGCTATATGGTAAATGTTATACCAACTGTTCATAATTTCTCGTTTTCAGTATGAAAGTGTTGAATCTGGAAGCAATCATCTATGTTACTTCCATGGATCCATTGCCGGCTTCCTGTTGTCGAAAATAAACAAACGTTTCTTGAATACCACGCATGTTTATTGCCAGCTCTCATCACCTGCCATCGCGTTTCCAGCTCCCTCCAACAATGAAGACCGTCGCCATCTTGCTCTGCGTAGTTGCTGGCGCCGCTGCGTTGCCGCAGGGCTTTTTCCCGGGACGTCTGTTTGGTCAGAACAGCCAGGCGACCGGAAATGCCGCCGGCAATGTGGTGTCCGGGGTCAGCAGTGGTCCCTTCCAGAACTCTCGGATCACACAAGTCAGCGCCACCGCCTCAGTAAGTGTGCCTGTACTGGATACATATCTAGGGAAAACTGGGAAAAGCTGCAGCATTGTGTTCTTTAAACATGAATAGAAAGGAACAACTTAGGTTGCGTCTGCAGCATCTGTGATATATTTACTGCGTTTGAGAAATACAATGTCTCAATTGTGCGCCCATCACAACCGTAATTCATCAATGCAAAGTTTCAGCAGTAACATGTTGTTTCAGGGTTCTGCTCGAGGCAATGCTGTAAGCTCCAACTCCGCCAGCGCCACCAACGCTGTTTCCTCGGGACTGTTTGGCAACCAGGAGTTCTCAAACACCAACGCCGTCTCCAACCAGCAGACGTTCGGTGGTGGACTTCGCGGAAGTTACCAGCGGCCGATCGGTCAATTCCGGCGGCAGTACCGCAGGCCGAACTTCTTCTAGTGTTAGTTTAATAGACTAATAGCCGCTGAAACTGTTTTGCATTTGTGCATTGCGCAAGACCTGTGTATCGCGACCAAAGTGGCACCTCATGACATATTAGACATGAGTGTTCGTAACCGATGTACTGACTTTCGTATAGTTACCACATCCATGATCTTGCTTGTATTTCATCGTTGCAGCTAAAATAAATTGACTTCATTGATTATGGGCGCCTTTTGGTAGCATGTATTTCTAATGTACACTGCACATATGGACGAAAGCCAAGTCCATTAATGTAGCCGAATTCAAAAGTTGAGCACGATCATCGCTGGAGTTCACCATTATTGCAATATAATTCAGCAGCACAATGTGAGCCAACGGCCTCGCGAAGTTCTGTTAAACTCTCGCGGGCTAGAACACTGAATGCTATGCGTTTCTTGCATAAGGGGCCGTTAAAAGCGTATCGCTGTTGCCAGCCATGTAAGTTAAAACGACCTAAGCAATGCCATTTAAAGTAGAAGGTATATTCTTGCTGAGTTGCTCGTAGATAACTGACGGCTGGATATTGCTGATAAATCTGCAGGTGTTGGATTATATTTTTGGATTATATCATATACCAATTATAGGTCATGGCCCCGATGATTATATCGCTGATAAAATTGGAGCTGCTGCCCTGTGCGGCGGGCTGCGTGTAGGCTCGCAAAAAGTTTGAATGTTGGTGGTACACGTGCGTAGCAAGCGATGGGGTCCACTAGCCTTTGGTCCCTCTGTTTCTGTTTTCTCCTCCGCATGTTTTATGAGCTGTTTCTCTTCCATGTGGCATCGCGGAAATTCAACCCGTTACTGCCGTGGTGTGTAGCATTGTAGAATGGAAAGAAGTCCATTCGTCACATGCTTTTTTACGTTTTCCATTACGGTCAATTTCTGTACGTCATTGCTTTTCTTCAGTTATTTCGCTGTTCACCAATCCTGTTACGCTTTGGAATAGCCAATCCACGAACCAGCCACTCCGTCGGCTCAAGACTAGAAAATACACCTCGTGCACTACAACACTACAACTGAGTGATTTAACTGGGTAAAATACACTACAACTGGGTATGACCACACCACATGTCTACCAGTTCCCCATCCAAATACTCAAAATCACAAGTTTTTTCTGCTCATTGGACGTCCCTTGAAACGCGCGAGCACTTCATGTTTGCTTACAATTGCTCTGCAACATGAGCACTGCACCAGCTCGAGCAATGCTCTCATCTTTCAACACTTCGACTGACCATAACATGTCAGTCATTCCTCTCTTCGGCGATGGCCATGGCAACGTTAACATGCTCACGACCGGCGAAGCCATCCCCAAATTTATCCCACTCACTCACCGTCCGACAACGGCTGACCTCTGATAGCAGCTCGGCGGTGGCGCTCGACAAATGGGTGTCATCTGACCACGATGTGGTTTGCTCAGCGGATAAGCGACGGACTGTCCTCATCTGATAAGCGACGGACGGACTGATAAGCGACATCTGTCCACTGTCAGACAGAGGTCAGACAGTGGACAGACACGCGTCTTCTCTTATCAGGCAAAATCCTTTCTTTCCTTTTGTGACGCACTCTTCTCTAAGGTAGGCATTTTGACTTAAGTACTTACGTTTACGTTCATTATGCATTGCAGCGTTTATGTTAACATATTTATAACAAATATTCATAACGAATGATGCAGCATAATTACTGAAATTAATCATTCACAGCATGGTGACGATGGTTCCATGTTGATGTGAGATAGTCGTCAGCTGTTTCCGATGTACTTCAATTATTTCAGCGCAAGCATGCACTTTAAGGACGGTCCAAGCTTAAACCTTTTTTCAATAAACATGGAAATGTGGCTCGAGAGGCACAATGACATGAAGTAATGGGTATGGCTCGATTTGGCCCGATACATTACGCAAACCATGATACAGTGATGACCGTGTCAATCAATTGGTCATCTTTAGAGTTAAGGATCCTATTGGCACCTCTGGAGCCTCACACAAAAAGGGAAAGTAAACAGACTTTACTACTTGTGATAATTGGTTCTTTCATATATTCACGCAAACACGTGTAGAGTTGCCATCTTCGAAAATTAGATGGTTAGAGCCCTGGCTATTTGGCCACTAAAATGGAAGACTTTGTGGGCTTATGTCTCGTAAAAAGGCCTCGGAAAGCTGGCTTGTCAAAACGATTAGATGACCAGTGGCCACGAAATAATCAGGCTGTCAGAAGATCGTGACATGACATTACCTGGAGAGGTAAATTTGTCCGCAAGAAACGCCCGTTTAACAAGAACTGCTCCGACGGATTCGTTTGATTATTTCCAAACAACTGAACTAAGGTTACCTTAAATACAATATTATCATCCACCGAAACTTTGCGAGCGTTTTTCTAATCGCTGTTTCATACCAAAAATACTTACGTAGTAATGTTTTTGGCAAAAGGAAAATAAAAATGTTTATGTCACTATTGACAGGGTCTTCTATCTCAAACTTGTGCAAGTTTTAATCGTTTACAAAACACACTTGCAGGTCAACGTATGCAAAGTTTATCCCCGCCGGACGATTGGAATAAAAACATCTGGCTCACCGTCCGTCACCTTACCGAGCCATTGCTTTTTAACCCGCTTGGACGACGCGTTCCCCGACCGAGCCGAGGAAAATTACTTGGAATGCCGGTGTCTGGCATGTCCTCTCTCACAACACGCACTGACTGGGGAAAACCAGGTGCCACCCCTCGTGGTGGCAGCAAACGACCCCCGCTTTTTGCGGGTGAGCTCTCACCCGTCACGTGACGCTACTAATGAGCGTTCTCGGCCGCCTGCCAGGAATAGATGAACGCTTCCGGGCAGTGTTACCAGCTCCCTCCCCCTCCAACCCCCCCCCCCCGGCAGGCGCACGCACTCCAATGGATTGAAAGAGGGTCGGTCGAGGGACTGATGGTCATGACAAAGGAGCAAGAGTAGCGCATACAAAGGCTTCGAGACGGGACTTCGGAGAAGGTCGGGGTGGCCGCGAGGCAGGGGATTCGGAGAACGAGGCATGGGGCGCCTGCTAGGATCTTCATCGGGCCTGCGAGCAGCCAAACGGTGGGATAGAGTATAGTTACCGCAGCATGATGAGGTATTCGCGGCCATGTGGTAAAAGAGGCGGATGGAGAACGACACACTGCTTTGCTGGCACACTCTGAAGCACGGATTGCGGATTTGTATTTTGGTACATTGGTATCCTGCGCTGTGAAATGCTCTGGCTTTCTCTGCAGGGCCAGGCGCATCTCTCATTAATTATATTACACTTAAGACGCTGAGGGGTGACAGCGACAGCTCTGGGCTTAGTTTGGAATTCGAGACAAGCGCTCCAATGAAACGCGAGCAAGTGGCTCACCCGTACGATTGACGACAATGTAGTTGTGCCTGCGATGGGAACTATAAATGTCATGTGTGATAGAGAATATGTATATGTATGTATGTATATGTATATGTGTGTATGTATATATATATATATATATATATATATATATATATGTATATGTGTGTGTGTGTGTGTATGTACGGGGACGCGTTAGAGACGATTACGGTTAATAGTGGCTTGGGGGTGCTCTTCTGTGCTTGTTGCAAGTCTTCTAGTGAGGTGAACCCGCGTCCTAAGCCACTTGAAACGAAGAGAGCCTCCTGTTCTCCATATACCAGCCGCAGTATCACTTTGCTAGCAAAATAAGCATCCTCCTCAGTCTTCATTACACTTTACATTGCCTTAAATGCTGATGACACTGCGCAGCATCAATGTCCGACTTATCACATCCTAACACCTCATATCATCTGTCTTACAGCTGTGACGACGTGACTGTATGTCAGCTGAATCACGTGCAACCGACGTGACTGTATGTCAGCTGAATCACGTGCAACCGACGTGACTGTATGTCAGCTGAATCACGTGCAACCGACGTGACTGTATGTCAGCTGAATCACGTGCAACCGACGTGACTGTATGTCAGCTGAATCACGTGCAACCGACGTGACTGTATGTCAGCTGAATCACGTGCAACCGACGTGACTGTATGTCAGCTGAATCACGTGCAACCGACGTGACTGTATGTCAGCTGAATCACATTCAACGCCCGCTTCACGAGCCCCTGTGAGGAAGCCCCTTTTCGCGTCACGGGCCTGCTTCGGCAAGTGTCTCTATCGCCGATGCCATTAGGACATGCGATGCATTTTTGCAATATACAATCCGGTTCTTCTCTGTTCGTATTTGGCTCTAGATTCCTGTTTATGTTCAACTTTAAATATTTTTTTTAGGTGTACCTTAGTCTATTGCAAATAACTAGCGCATGAGACAACTGAAAGGCTAAAAAGCCTGTTTGTATAAGTAACGACCATGTAGCAGCGTCGCAGCCAGGCGCTTCCAACACGACCGAAACGTCCTTAAGCTGTGGTTCAGCCGATGAGACGGCGTCAAGGTCGAAAACCACATGCATCCCCGTTACTTCGCGCATCGTCCTGGCGCCAGGCAGAATCAGCGCGTTATTACGGGACTGTAATAATGGCTTTAATGACTGCACTGTGCGCTGCAGAAACTGTGTTCGGCTCAGTTGATCACCTCCAGAGAACAACGCGAAGGCCTGGTGTGATCTTACGCGCAGTTGTTCGCTGGTGAAACCCGGTGTAGCGACTTTCATGCGGAGTTCGCTAAATGTGACAAAGGTTGAGAAACTTTGTGAGTTTGTGAAGGGACATTTTATATTGGCCGGATGGCAGAATTTTTTTCAGTTAAAACACTTTTAAGTGATGGAAGTCAGACCGCAAATATAGCTCAATCTACCGTAACATAGGTCGCAATAATATAGCCCGCAGCCGAAGATGGCTGCGATGGCTGTGCACTTCCATCAGACCATTGCGGGAGTCCATTCCGTCGTTGGATGGGTTTGCGCGGGTCCGCTCACATCTCTAGGTGAATCACAGGGGCCACGCATCTGTTTTCTTCCGCGGTCAGCACGCTGGAAAACCCCTCCCCACCTGGCCCTTGTCAAACGCCGGTAAACAAGGCCGGAGGGCTGGGGGGACCCAACGGAAAACGCGCACGTCATGATCCCGCTGTCAGCTCGAGACCCAGGCTCCGTCCCCACATGTCGATTGAGCGTGAGGTTAGCCGGATTAGCAGGTTTCCTTGGGTTTTCTACTAGCTTGCGAAAAGGACGCGTCGTGTAAGGTAACTAGACGCTGTGGGTTTCTGGGACCATTGTGATTTGGTTAGAAATGAACAGGAGTATGTCGATTAACACCATTCGGACGATTTAACAGATGAAAACGAGCAGCATGTTTGCAACCTTCAGCCTTCAACGGGATCGCCTTCTTGCTTTTGGTCTTGCAAATGTGCTTCTAGCTTTGTTACTCTCACCTCATTCCAGACACCTTACAAAATTCAACCCTTTGTAAACATATGTATCCGTTCCAACTAAAGTCGAGGCCTGTTGAAACAGCGTAAATATGTACAGCATAGCCAGTGGCTGAATGAGAAGCCCTGTTCTCAGCCATGCACTAGAATCATCCTTGGCTACTGGGTTTCAGGCCAATGATGCCAAGCAATAAATTGGCTACCATCGCACGCTCAATCAATGTCATTCCAGGAACTGAGAACGGATCACGGTGAGAGAGCTCGAGAAGCACATGGCACCCCAAACGCCTGCATTGGCCGCGTATCAAGTGGACACCAAATAGGGGGATGACAAGCCGTGATAGGCCACGCGGCGGTGAGTTGTGTTGGCGCACGACTCCAAAAGCAGAGGTCAGAGGTCAGGCGCCACCACTTGCCGATGGTCCAGTACAAATCGTCTGGAGCTTGCGGCGTTTGATGCTTCACGTTTCGTCAGCGGCAAGGAGGCATTGTTCCTGCAGCCATAGCATGCCCTTTTTGACGAACAAGCAACCAAGAGCAAGCAACAGAGAACAAAACCTAATGCAAGCGTGAATCGCTTTTGACGAACCGTCAGACGTCAATAAGTCATACTTTTATCGGTGTCTGGATGGTGAGGCTTCAGTGTTCTCGCGGTGTTCTTTAATTTCTGCAACTTCTTTCGCGTTTTGTTAGCTAATGTAGCACGCTTGAATTGGAGAACAATGAATTTTCGGTGATGTCTTTGGTCATGTCTTTCGGTGATGTCTTCGGTCAAGTCTCTTTCGGTGATGCAAAAACATGTCGTAATAATACAAATTCATACGGCCTATGTGAAAATGGCCCGAGGAGAGCAAACAAACGGTTTACAGTTCGAACGCTGCATAACATTTAGGTGCCGCATGAATGAATTCAAGCACCCTTGCAGAGTTGACGACGATCAGCCGCTGCACAAAATATAGAGAAATAATCCACTGCGGAGATAACGGGAGAGGGGGGGGGGGGGGGTGCGGGGACGATAATAAGGACGCTTTCTACTTAGCGTGGTTCATTGGCTTAATGTTGACGCCTTCCACACAGCGCCTGCACTGAAGCTGGTCGTTAGTCGTTAGTCGTATCCACTTCCCAGTGTTTTGATGTTTAAATCTGGGCCATGTGAAGCCGACTGTACTGGTGGATTAAAAAACATCCCACTGACTTGTGTTGTAAAGTGTCCACAAGTTAGTATTGCCATCTACAATTAAACAAGACTAAGGAAGTGGAATATTGTCCAAATGTGGCAAGCAACGAAGACATAGCCACAAAAATTGTTGAGCGTACAAAACAAACTTTCCAAATTGATTTTGATGGGAAGGGAAAATGATGTCTGGATAACGCAGCACTTTTGCACTAACCAATTCCCAAAATAAATTCAATATTGTCATTTTCCTAGTTAGTCTTTGGTTACAACGCTATGGTAAAAAAGACTTCTGCAGTAGAACTAGTGCCGAGTACTCCCATGGATTTCATTCTAATATCCAATAGTTGCATTTACTCTACGTAAAAAACGGCAAACGTAGAGGCAGCAGGTGAGAGTGTGTCACAGCTGTATATGAGAATATCTGGAGAGTATGCCATAACTGTCTACATACATAACAAATCACATATATTCGAGTAGAGCTAGTACTTTTTATATGTCCCTATCTTCTCCGCTGCTTAATCATTACAGTCCTACTCTTAAGCAATGTGCGTGTGTCGGCTGATATTTTACAACATTGGGTTTAACTCCACACGCAAAGCTGCGAGAAAACACTCCGGAGGATTATGCAGGCGAAAAAATTGACCATTTCTGTGCTGTTTAGTCCCTCGTGTGGTATTAACCCCATATAGGGACTCGCTCATGCAGCCTCAAACTCCGTCGCGGGGTCGATGCGAGCTGCCACGCGCTCTGCGCTACGTGCGGCGACTTGCGCCCCGGCGAACGGGTCGGGGCATTCCTGCGTAGGTTCCCACGCACAGGGTGCCGCCCCAGGGGCAGTCAGCTGGCAGCACGCATAAAAGGGGTCGGGGGAGACCAGCAGACCCACTGACGAGGTATCCCCACTCGCGAACAGGTAAGGAGCGTGGAGTGCCGCGCCAGGGCAGCGGGCTGTCGCCTCCGACGGTGGTGAACGGCGCATAGCTTAGAGGCTTTGTTGGAGAGTGGTTTTAGTTGTGTGCGAGCGCGGATAATTTTGTTTTTGTCGAATTGTGTCCAATTTCCGTGAAACTGTGAAAGATCTTTCACCAAGTGTGAGAGATCCATGAGGTTCCCCCATGCCCTCCGATCTTGTAATTTCAACTACTGTATGGGAGGATGATTTGACACTCGTACTCCGATTGTTAGCAAAGAAATGTTATTTAAATGGATTAATGTTACCCTCTCTTTGGTACCTGACACAAAGCAGCATATCAAATTGGGTGTTCTTTTAGGTAAAGTAAAATCTTCACCAATCTATTTAAATTATTTCATCCCTTATAAAAAGGCGTTTTTCCCGGACCATACTGGTACTCCTTTATTTCACTCCCCTCCGAAAAAGGCAGGGGAATGTTCTTTATACACTGTGCACGTTACGCGCGAGATTTAGACCCGTCATTTTTATACCTCTTATTAAACAGACATTATTTGCATAGACCAGTTGCACGGTAATCAAACTAAACTCGGCTGAGGGTTTCTCAGGACCGGAAACTTCCCTCTCCGCCGACTTCGGACTCCTCGCCCCAACAGCCGTCTCTCTGCCGGCAGGCCGACAGCATGCGCTCCGCCGTCGCCGTGTTGCTCTTGGTGGCGCTGGCCTCGGGCCGGCCGCAGTTCGGCGGCTTCAGCCGCTTCCCGCCGCAACAGTTCCACCGGCCGCCGAGCCACGCCACCGGCGGGGCCTCGAGCAACATCGTGTCAGGGGTCAGCACCGGGCCGCACCAGGGAGCCAGCATCACCCAGCTGAGCGCGTCGGCAGGCGTGAGTCCGCTACCGGCCGCCAGAGGCGCTGCGGGCGCCCACACCAATTTCAATTAATTGGTTTTCGTGCAACACCATTGACCTAATGTTGGGTTGCATAAGTCTTCAATTTCACGGGGCTAACCCCGAGTTATCGCGCTTACTTGGTGCAGTCGTGTGGCGGAATGTTTTTTAGGCAGGATTACGCTTCGGACTTATGTTTTACAATAAGACTGTATGAAACACCGCAGGCATGGCTGAGCTAACTGCGGTCAAGGTTGTCTTAGCATGTCGAATATCATTTTTTCCCGATGGAGCAAATCCAGACAAGTAACAAGCTTTCGACCTCCCCGTGAGCTATGTTTCGACCACCACCCCTGGTGGCGTTGGTTTCTCACACTACATTGCGTCGAAAATTTTACTGTCATGTGCACGTAAAATGCGGCTGCGTATGCACGTAACACATCTGACGTAATATAACGTCTCGGCAATAGCCTCTTTGTCGCTTTGTTCCACCTCATAACGAGGGAGTTTGCTCACGGTTAGTTCCTGTGATAGTCTGCAGTTCCTCGGATCCGTTCTTGTTGTTGCGATGCAGTCTCCGTGATGAAGGGTAACGTGTGATGAAAGGTACCACCTTGTAGATACGAGTTGTTTTTTATATTTATAATGAAAAATTGCACGCAATGACATTAACCGGCCTTGCATTGTCAGGGAACACTGACCAGTAAACGAGAGATAAAACAAGTCATCCTGTGAATATAACTATACAGCCTCTCATGGTAAACTTAAGGTTGTTTGCAGCCTGTCATGGTAAACTTAAGGTTGTTTGCGGCCTCTCATGGTAAACTTAAGGCTGCTTGCAGGCAACAGCAATAATTTATTTCAATGTCCTCCACCTTGAGTGGAAACTTGCGGAGCCATGATGGCCTTTGTTCTAAAATGCATCTCGCGGTTAATAACAATCACATTTAATGCCTTTCTACGGCGCTGTATTGCGCGATTTCCACAGGTCATACCATTGCGGCATGTTGCTTTGCGTGCCGACGCTCTTGGATGTTGTCTTCCCCTAAGTTACCGTGTTGATCTGGTGCCATGACTCTGTGTGGTACTGAACGCCTACCCTTCTCCTGTCTTGCGTTTCTCGTCATGCCGAGCGTCTGCCCACCTCTAAAATCACAATCCTGTGTCGTGCCGAGCGTCTGCCCACCTCTAAAATCACGATCCTGTGTCGTGTCGAGCGTCTGCCCACCTCTAAAATCAAGATCCTGTGTCGTGTCGAGCGTCTGCCCACCTCTAAAATCAAGATCCTGTGTCGTGCCGAGCGTCTGTCCACCTCTAAAATCACGATCCTGTGTCGTGCCGAACGTCTGCCCACCTCTAAAATCACGATCCTGTGTCGTGCCGAGCGTCTGCCCACCTCTATAATCACAATCCTGTGTCGTGCCGAGCGTCTGCCCACCTCTAAAATCGCGACGTGATGTCGTGCCGAACGTCTGCCCACCTCTATCACCCGCGTCCCTGTGTCGCACCAAGTGTATGGCCCAAAGCTAACTGGGCGTGATTCTCGCAGGGGACGGCCAGCGGCAACGCAGTGAGCTCCAACTCCGCCAGCGCCACCAACCTGGCCGGAAGCGGCATCTTTGGCCAGCAGCAGTTCTCCAACACCAATGCCAACTCCAACCAGCAGACGTTTAACGGCTTCGACTTCGGGAAATAGGGCGCGTCGGGCGGCTTCGGCTTCGAAGGATGAGGCCAATTTGGCTGATTTGGCTCCGCGCGGCTGGGAGAAGCGGCCCTGGCGCTACTCTCGTGGGTGGTGATCCCATATCGCTGGAGAGCTCTGTGCCCAGGGTCAGGGGACCTCTGCTCTGCATCATGTGACCCGCGTACTGGAACAGTCTGACCGTGAGTGCTGGATCAGTTTTGTCGTGTTTTCGGCGACTTATGGCCCTACATGCCGCTGCATTGAACTGCGGTATAGTGATAGAAATTCTCAGGAATAAACGCATGTCTACATTAGTGTTGTTTTATCCAATCAATCCACCGAACGAATAATATGGTTTAGCACTCAACCTTTCACCGGGCAGGAACAGCTCGATACTAAAAACATACCACATACCTGCGAACCCTTTTTGAACCCAGACTTTTCATTTTCGAGGTGAAATCCTATTTACACGAAACCCGCATAATTGTTAACAATGTATGTAGACTACGTTGTGCAAAATGGCCTCGGGAAAGCCTCTACATACGACAACAGCCGCATTGTACCAGCGAATGCTCAGTTTCACTTTTTTTTTTACTAGTAATAGCATGCATGGCATTGATCATGCATCGTGATTGATCTTATTCCTTTGCTTCGGCACTCCAAACATCTAGCCGTCTCGCCCTTTAAACGCAGTTCTGGCCATATGCTCGCTTCGCTTCCTACTCGTTTCTTCTGAACGATCGCATGCAAACCGTTGTTTCATCGCCCTGCCCATACCATCCAGTGCACGCAGTCCTCTCCGAATCTCTTCAAAGCAGACCCGTGAAAGTGCAACCTGCTCTGACAGCAGTTAAAGCAGTGGTCACAATCTATCCAAATTTTAAGGCGTCTCGATAGGTCAGCTGCCACCGTTGTTGGACTACCCCCTGTCGACTTTTCCCGGATTTGTCAGCTGTAAGATCCATTGTACAAAGCACATTTTGTAGGTAAGTACGTGTACAGTCCAGTCATCTCATTCGAATGGCAAATTAGGTTTGTTGGGTTGATTGCCGTTACCACTACAAAATTTATGTATGATATTTGCCTGAGCATGGTGCTGTGGAAGAGAAGACCACGTGGTGACAATAGCATGGCGTCAGCTCTTCAGTACAAAGTGTTTCAACATCGTCAGTTGAACAACACTGTAAAAAACATGTCCGTTATTCTGCACATCCTAGCGTCAGAAAGCTACCTCTCGGGAGCAAACTTTTCACTATTTCCGTAAAATAGAGCAAGATGGCAAAAGGCCTTACAGGTCCCGTCACGTTGAGAAACGATCTCACTAATGCGTTTCGTGCAAAGGTGGCACCGGGTTCTCGATCGGGCGTATAAAGGTCTCATCGTTTTCATACCGTTAGCTATGCTTTGGAACAGACAATGCAGGTGATCAGCGAAAGGAATCTCCCTCAAATATGGGACCACGGACGAATAGTTTTGACTTTCCGCTTATCCACAAACCTCCGAAGTCAATAAAACCATGTCGGATGTCGGATAATAAAAGTAATGCGCATTGTTGCTGTCACGCCGACTTGTTCAACTGGCCTCTAGTCGATGCCTACCATATCTATCCAGGTCAGCAGTTTATTTCAACAGCTCTGATGTCGACTCGGCAGGTGAGTTTAACTTCTGACACATGATCGATTCACACCGGCCCTCTTATTAGCAATCACAAAACGCAAACCGCTTTGAAAACATGTATCACCAAAACGTGAAATGCCGATTCGGTCGTCCCGATGTGTTCAGCTCACACTGGCCACTTCACTCTGACCACCTGCACCGAGCGTCGCCTAGGTGTGAGGACTGGCGCGACTCAGACAAGGCTCCAGAACGTGCAGACCCGAGCGGCGAATGTCTCGCTGTTTGCTGTCAGGGATGTCTAGCATCACCCCATCCCCTCCCGTCAGACCCCTGCCGGAGTAGCCTCCCACCGCTGCCGCGCACCAGCGGGTGCCCTCAGCGCACGGACGTTCGGCGGCTGCAACGTCGTCAGCCGGGCCGCGCCGGCGCCGCCGCCCTCAGTAGTCGAAGAACTGGGTGCAGTCGCTGACGCCGGCCTCGCACTCGCAGAGGAGGCCATCGAACAGCTGGAAGCCTCCGGGCGGGTGCAGGCCCGTGTACCAGCCGCGCGCGCGCCCGAACGCCCTGCTGTTCCACTCGTGGTGGTAGCAACCTGCCGGGGTGGCCGGTCGTTGGGCTGGTGCGAGAGCAACAACAACAGCAGACAACGATCGGAGAGACAGCGTGTGGCTGCGGCTGGCTACGAAGCGCGGTTTGACACTTTGTTTTCGCATGTCAGCTGTGTCTGGTTAGCTTGAGGGCTAGATTGACATTCCACTCAACCGAGTTGCTGTTGCTGTGTCCACATTTCGTGACACCGTATGCGTAATCTTTTTTTGGTCCTTAACACAGAGCAACTTTTTTATATTGCATGTGTCAGGCTGCTGCTACTGAACATAAGGCGTTCTTCATCACTTGCAAAATGAATGTGTTAATGCCCGATGGTAATTGCCCCAATCGGACTGGAACAACTACATAGTTACTGAGGAACGTTTTTCTTTAAGCAGCTACCATGAAATACAATATTTTCTTTTCTTGTTTCTAGTATGATCACTTAAGTTGTAAGGTGCACGGTACATATGTAAGGAACAGTAGGTATGCATAAGAGCAGTTATATTGACTTTGTTCCCAATGTATGGGGGAAGTTGAAAACGTTGACGGATGCATTAGGGAAACATTAAAATAGGGACAGAGATCAAAAAGCCATAACCACATATTTTTGTTTAGCCTTTCCGCATGTATCAAAAAGGAGTGAGGACAATTAAAACTACTCCTACGTGCACATGTAGTCGTGTGGATTATTTGCCGAAGTGATGGTGGGATGCCGCTGACGATGTCTTGCAGTGTGGGTACTTACCCAGCTATACAAGTGGTTTGAACTATAAGTTTTTATCAGCTTGTCACCCAAAATCAGCAGGGATTTAGGTTTACACTGCTTGTCGAAGCGAATAGACACCTAAGGTGTGAATCAAACCCATGTCGCGTGTGACATGTGCGTACATACATGCACTGAACCCAGTGTGCGCGCTCGCTCTAAGGGGTGACCTGCGTGCCAACACAGCACCACCCAGTGATGTGAGCGTCCTAATCACATGGCATGATGGCATGTTATGGCATGCCATGGTGCCCTGATAGGACATGACGTGATGTCATGGCATGCCATGACATTATGTCATTACATGATGGCATGACATGATGGCATGACATGATGGCATGGCATGATGGCATGGCATAGCATTACATGCATACATGATATGACATGACATGACATAATGACACTACATGGCATGAAATCCCCCTAATACCATAATATGGCATCAGGCAGCCGAGGCATAATATGTCTATCAGGCATAATATGTCAGGCATAATGTATCAGGCATATATAAAAATCAGGCATAATATGTCTGTCGGCAGCCGAGGCAGGGCGTCAACCGTTACTTACACTCCGAGTTCACCTCCCTGATGACGTAGCTATCCGCTGTGCACCGGAAGGTCTGACACTGGTCAGAAAACGATGCGATCTCCGAGTCCGGGGGGAACATCATGTCGCCCTCGAAGGGACCGCAGCCGCCGTTGTTCTGACCGCACCCTTTCTTCGGTACCTGCCGGCGCCACCGTGCTCAGCACCGCCAGTGTCCCACTCTGCGAGTGGCGCTGTTTTTCTGAGATGGAGTGTCTAACTCTCCAGCGAGGAACGGCCGCTTTCATACTTGGCGTCGTCACCGGTGTTTCATTCACCATGGATATACGAAGCGACCGACGCTTACGCCAACGAAACCACAGGAGCTGCGCATTCCACGAGACGCACGACCGACAAGGGAACGGGGCGCGCTCGGTCCGCACCTGACAGATGGGGTACATCATGTTCTGGCGGCTGTTGCAGAGGTAGTCCCTCCAGCCCTGCGAGCGGCTGGTGACGGTCAGGCCAGCGCAGGCCGTGTAGCGCCGATCGTCCGGCGAGCCCTCCTCCCACGGCTGGAAGGTCAACGTGTCGCCGTCCGAGGTCTGCCACTGGCGGCCGGAGTCGCGGGCGTCCACCCAGCCGCCCAGCACCTCCTCACTGTTGCGTTCCTGCCGCAGAGGACAGCGATGTCACAGCCGCCCAGCACCTCCTCACTGTTGCGTCCCTGCCGCAGAGGACAGCGACGTCACAGCCGCCCAGCACCTCCTCACTGTTGCGTCCCTGCCGCAGAGGACAGCGACGTCACAGTCACCGTGCGGACATGCCGTACTTTTGTCACGGTAGCGTGACAGCGACATTACTGTGACGTCACCGAGGCATCACAGATACGTAATAGTGACGTTATGGTCGCGGAATGGCACGGCTAAGTTATAGCTACGAAACACCTACGTCTCGCAACAGCAGAGCAAATGCATCAGAGCCATCGCGTAGTCAGGCCAGAACCGAGCTACGATTACGTCACAAAAAGTTCCAGTTACGTCACAGCTATATCATCAGTTATCCCATGTGCGACACCACTGCGTCACAGCTGCATCATAATGACGTCACAGAGAGGGGGAGGGGGGTACTCACAGTTGCGATATTTTTGACACCCACGTGGAGACCCGAGTTCAACTCCTGGCTGACAATACCGACTCTGGGAGCCTACATGCCCTTTGTTGTTGTTGATTGGAGTCTACGGACGCGCCGCCAGCGGTGGTCATTTGGCGCCCATAACGAGACCTTACATGCCCTTTGCAGTTTGTACCACTCAATGAAGGGTTGTGCGACGACGTGCGGTTCGCAGCCTTTTGTCGAACTCTGGCACAGCTGCGTCGCCCGTCTGCACCACAGCCGCGGCACCACTGTTTCACAGCCACTTGTTTTACTTGACAGCTTTCTCGCGAAAGGTTGGGTGCATCACCCCCCCCCCAAAACAAAACAAAAACAGGCTAACTCTGGAGCGCCACTACGCAGCAAAGGCGCTGTGCGCGCAGTTGGTGTCCGTTCGCCCATGGCAAGCTGCTAGAGTAGTGCCACATTCCACTGATGCAGCAGTGGCGTGCCCACACCAGATCCCAGTTCCACCAGACTCGCTGCCCCAGCCATAGACGGCAAGCCGGCGGAGCTCAATCAGAGCCCAAAGCCAGAGCCGGCGACGCCAGAGCCGCAGAGCCGGGCTGTGCGATGTGTCTGCACACACCTCCAGCGGCGTCATTTCTTTGTGCATTATTGGGAATGTCGAACTGAGGGTCTGGTAACCCTACCTTATCGAAAATGCACGGGTGCGCAAAGGTGCATCTGTTAAAGGGCCAAACCTAGACTTTGTACTCTTTATTTTGACAAATGGCTGTGTCTTTATCTAAATTAATCATGCTTTAATCATACCTAATTCAAATCCCAACTCAATCATTTAATCATAATTATTTTGATTAATTTGACGGACTTGATTTGATCGATGTTTTGATTAGTTTAATTACTTTGATTTTTACGATTATTTGAGCTACTTTCTATTTCGGTGGGCTAGTAGTCATTGCAAGGAGATAATGTCCAAATGAGAGGGACTTTGAATGATGCTCATACCCTTCCTATTTTGCTCTGTGCTATATGATGATCGATATTGGGGTACCCAAACCAACATAAGCGCCCAAATCAACACATTGATGGGGACAGGGCCCTCACGAAGTAATCCAAACCGACACCGGCGCGCGCACCTCCATGCTGCTGAAGGCGTTAATCAGCTGTGACAGCTGCGCCTGGTTCTGCGGCAGGGCCAGCTTGGCGAGCAGCCGGCCGCAGGCGGCGTTGGCGTCCTTCCACGTCATCAGCTCCTTCCAGATGTAGATGCAGCTGCCGCCCAGGTCCAGCCAGCCGTCCGGACACCGGCTGGCGAAGACGTCTGACGGGGTGACGGCGGAGTGTCAGAGTGTCACAGCGGAGTGTCAGAGTGTCACAGCGGAGTGTCAGAGGCGTCCACAGCGGGTGCACTCCGGGCAGTGTCGCTGACTGCAGACCGGGCTCGTGTCTGTCATCGACTGAGATGTTAGGCCCAACCGTTGTTTCTTTCGGGATGGGCCTGTAAGTGACTGGGGTTCGCGATGACAGGCTTTGGATGATTGGGTGCGAGCTAGAGAATACCAGCGGGCTGCACTGGCGGGCGCATTCAGCCAGCCTGTGCAGACAGCATGGCTTCACCGGCTGGCTATATGCGACGGCGTGGTCTGCCAATGGTGTATGGGCAAGCTGATGTCTGCCCCTGATTTATTGGCAAGGCCTTGTGGATGTAGCCATACTTTAGACCCAAACAACGTTATGCTTCTTTGGCGTCTAATTAGTGTTGACTTACTCGGTCGCGCTTCAGAGCGCGGCTGTTACCTGCAAGGCTACAGTCCTAATGATTCTGAATTCAGCTCTGGCAAACTGCCCAACTTAAGAAGCTCGACCCAATTGTTACGCTTTTGAGAAGCTATTTTCTTCGCATCCACGAACTGTGGGCTCATGCGGCCAGGAGCGGATCCAAGATTTCGCCAACGGTGATGCCACGCTTTATCGTGGTGAGCTCTGAATTTTGGTACACCATGAGAATAAAGGTTTGGAGCCCATAGTGGGGCGCCTGGACTTAAGTACAGCTGAAAAATGAAGGTTTGGGAGCATTTGTGGTACTGCTAAAAATTGGTGCCTCTTCAAATCAAAGGTTACGTGGACCCGAAATGAGCACCTTAGAGTGCTCCTTCACCCTAAGATTTTGGTGCCTCTCCTGCTCAAGGGGGCGGAGGCCTGGCCACATGACCCTTCCCTCTAGATCCGCCTCTGCATGCAGCTTGATCAACAAGGCGAGCAGCTCTTTAAAGGCTGCGATGTGTGACTTGTTGAGCCTTTGCATACAAGCCGCATGACCCGGCCAGGACATTCTGCACCATTCGCGGCGTTTTGTCTGTCACGTTTAATTCACGCAAAAACGTATAGCCGCCAATTATTTCAGAGACGTTTAAAAAGAGATAGGGTCTTGATGACCTAGCGTCCCGCTGATGTGAGACCAAGGAGAAGTCTGACAACCGTGTCTGCAAAAGTGCGAATAAACCCGTCCAGACGGCCAGGCACTCTCGCGTGCAAAACCACGGATCCGCCTGCTAACGTGTTAAGGACGCGTTAAGGAGGGCGGCATATCTTAGCAACCAACACAGATGAAGACGTAAAGCCTCTGCACGGTGCAGCCAAATATGCGGAATGTCATGCTGCAGGCCTCGATTCCTTCCGACCCATCGTACTGGACCTACATTATTCGTGGACCCCTGGTGTCAGACTCATGACGTAAGAAATCGACCAGGCGGCCAACAGCAGTCTTTCCGAAACCGATCTTTAATACGCGAATCTGTGGTGTAGATAAAAAATACTTGGCAATGACGTTACATAGGTGAGTAGCCCTGTTTATTGCCCCGAATATCTCCCAAGGCATTTATGTTTTTTACGTCAGTTTGACACTGATTGCCGAAATAATAAGGGACTGCAAAACCATCGATATCTGTGAGTGAAACTGCCAAGTCTTGCCAGACTCACATTCAGCAAATTTTTGGCAGTGTTGGTAGTAAATTAACGCGTTAGTGCTACAACATTGAACCTCCAGCTTGTGGAGTTATCCTGAAAGAACGAACTTCCAAGGCATTGGTCAAACCCATTAGTATGGATGGTTCACTAGATATCTGGCTCACCTGGTTTAGTTTTTGCCATCATCTACTGCATGGCAACTGATAGCCACCGTCCCGTCATTGTCTCGCTCGTCACACGTTTCACGGGCCGCCTTACTGATTCATACGAGCACTCACCAGGGAAAGAGCCACTGTTATGGTCTCCCAAATCAAGTCCGCATGTCCTTGCAGGCGTCTGCTATAGCTGTGGCATGAGGAATAGATGGAGTGCGTGGTCTTCTTTGGTGTTGAGGCCTAGGGCAGTTCCCGTACATGCTGCAGTACGGGTCTGAATGACGTTGAATGTGGTGGATGGTGTTGTAGGCGTGAATCGGATACATATGTGTGTACAGTGTACTTAACAGGGATCAGGTACACCTGACAAGGTCGGAAGGGACCGGGCCGCACGAAGCTTTGGTATGGTGCACATGCTCACAAGTAAGCATGCGATATTTTCAATAGATTTCTCAGGAATGTTTCGGGGCGGCCGAAGAAAGCAGGGAGACCGAGATAATCAGTGGGGTAAATTAAATCAACAAAAACACAATAAAATCACCAAAACATACAGCCACCCAGGGATAGTGGTGTGCTGGGAAAGATACCAGATAGGTAGGCTTAAAAGTCGCACAAGAAAGCCCGCTGAAGTTGTGGAATCTTCAAGCCATTGTCAAAAGGTAATTGTTTTGAAAACATTCCGAGAGTCACGCAGGATGAGTGAACCCAATTAAGCCATGACTCCCTGATGACAACAGGACATCACTTTATCCAAAAGAATCGCGTTTAAGCTCCAGTAGGTCATGAGACATGGATGAGTTCTCTAGGCAGTTGTTAACCTGCCACGGCAGACAGAAGCACACAACTGTGTTCACTCGTCGCTCACACGGATATTTACGTCGGAATTGAAAAGTTGGTCTGGGACAGGTTTGACGATGCGATTGTTATTTTGGAAGACTTCTACGGTTTTGAAGCATTTGACGCGTGATATGTTTAGGATTTAGTCCGCACTTTTTTAATGGATGTACTTCTAAGATCAGAGCTCACGCTAAACTGCGTTTTTTTGGCGAGCCCTGACCTCTACATCCCATCGTAAAATTCAGTGTTCGGTTTGTTGTATTCAGTTTGAATTAAGTGGTAAAATGGAGTTCAGTGGCGAAAAAATTGGCGTTAAATTCTGCCGTTACAAAGCTCAGTGGCGAAACTTTACTTGCAGCAATGCTCGGCACTGCTTGTTTTCCCTCTAACATCATCTGACCTTTAAGCGCAGCCGCTGTCACCGGCCACAAGCCATCCCAGTCAAAGGCAAATAGCAAACGCCTAAAGCGGCCCGAACCACAGATTAAGACCTTCGAGGCTTGAATTTGTCTCTGAGCAGCGAGGCAGAGATCCCTAATAGGCCGACAGCACGAATCAGACTGATGCCGGTTACAGCGTGTTATTTTAATTATTCACTATAAAGCTGTTTGTACGGTCGTTTCTATGCTTCTGTTCGCTAAATGGTTCCAATTTCTTGGCCGCAAATTGAAAGTTTTGCCTTCTGCTATACCTATCTCACGAGGTTACGCAACGAGTCCAAATTGTGCACCGTTTCGAGCCTGGTGTTCGTTTAACCTGATGAGCAAAGCATGTCATCGCCAACCGAGCGGGGCAGTCTAAGAAAGCAGCACTGTTACACCATCTGCCGAGTTGGGGGCTTCCCTCGCAGCACTCACATGAGGCGGCACGCGGCGCCAACAGCGGGAAAAATACTCACCGGCCGAGAGTTACGAAAAAACATCAGCTGCTTTACTGATGACCTTTATTGATGGTGATGATGATGATGACTTGACTGATGACTGAGCTGTGGCTTTACGCGCTCTCCATGGCAGCAGATGGCATTCGAGTTAGTGATTCGCTACGCGGAAGCATGCGCATCGGTTATAGCACGACCTTTAATGCGCGTGAACTTAAACGTATGTATTCTAATCAGCCGTTGCCAACAAGCCGGTTTCGTTAAAAACTAAACCCATGAGCTCAGTGTCGAAATGTTGACGCCGATGGGCCATATTTATATAGCTACCGTCCTTTTGGCACGTCGCGGGCCTAATTACCGTGCGTCACGAGGAGGCAGCAAATAAGTATACAAATAGTCTCATGGGATTCGTCCAATCGGAATTTGGCCGGTTCCGCCACCACTCGTTTTTAGATTTCGGAGTTTCTGCCTTGCGATGAACGTATAAACTGTGCACTTTGTCTGCAAATTTTTATTTACAACAATAGGTTCACGTTGTCTTGCCGTACGTGATTCATTAAACATCACCAACAGTACCACAAAGTAGGTGTATGTTTGAGTGACACATTTGAAAACTACCACATAAACGCAGCAAAAGCTTGGCGAAACCCCGCGCCGGAAAAACCACCCACGCTACCAAACCCCGACGAAAGACAAGTCCCGAAAGCACAGGGCAAAGCACGCGGAGGAGCTGCACGACCTCGAGGTATGACGCTGTACGGGCGGAGAGAAGGCGACCAAAGCGGGGCGCCTGTGACGGCCGGCACTAGGTGCGAACTCTGCGGCACGCGCCGCCCTGACCTGCCAGTCCGTTGCTGGCGTCCACCCACTGGCCGTCCTGGCAGACGCGGCTGGTGCACTCGTCCACTTCGATGCTCCGGCCCGGCGGGAACAGGTCCTTGCCCTGCTCGCAGCCTGAGGGGACGCGCGGAGACGCGGTTAGGTTCTCCGCACCGTCTGAGAACAGGTTATGCAGACTCCGCAGCAGCAGAAGCAGACTCTGCAGCCAATCCGCAAAGTGTGAACGGACCTTCGCAATCTGAGATCAAACGATGTATCACCGGCTAGGTCCACACCAAGGTCCGAGATCATATGGCGTATCACCGGCTAGATCCACACCACAGTCCGAGATCACGTGACATATCACCGGCCAGGTCCACACCCCAGTCCGAGATCATGTGTCGTATCACCGGCCAGGTCCACACCAAGGTCCGAGATCATATGGCGTATCACCGGTTAGGTCCACACCACGCTCCGAGATCATATGGTGTAACACCAGCTAGGTCCACACCACGGTCCGAGATCATATGGTGTATCACCGGCTAGGTCCACACCACGGTCCGAGATCATATGGCGTATCACCGGCTAGGTCCACACAAAGGTCCGCGATCGTATGGCGTATCACCGGCTAGGTCCACACCACGGTCCGAGATCATACGCCGTATAACCGGCTAGGTCCACACGACGGTCCGGGATCATGCATCGTATCATATGCTAGGTCCACCACGGTCTGAAGGACACGCAATGTCTAGCCCCACGCTCAAATCGCGCATGCCTGCTTACATCTAACGCTACCCACCGTGAGATCGTCAGCTCACCTACGACAGACCCCGAGTCTGTCATTCTACTCACATCCAACCATGTCCAGGTACTCGAGTACTGTTTCTGGCCCGTTTCCGGCGTCATTGCAGCGGACAAACATACATTTGTAAGCCAGCTTGTCCATCTCTGAGTTCGGGGCGAACAGCTTCCCTTTGTACATGCAACCTGCCGGCACACACAACGGGCCTCCAGCATTCGGTGGGGGGGGGGGGGGGGGTCGGCGCAGTCCGTCATGGCCGGTCCAATCGCGGTGGAAAACAGAAACGAATGGTTCAAAGCTAATGCTCATTACATGGGTCGTATCAATGCACGAAAACCTCGGTCGGCAGGGAATGTTCGCACTTGGAGAAAAGCGTGAAATCGCCTCGCCAACGCGACTTTGATCGCAGTTCACGCCACTCGAATGACGGAACCATCTTCTCTCAATCGGCGTTTACAGAGCACTGTTGCGGTCCTCACAGAGCGCTATACCGGTCCTTGCAGAGCGTTGCATCGGTCCTTACAGAGCGCTGTATGGATCAATACGGAGCGCTGTACTGGTCTTTACAGAGCACTGTATCGGTCCTCACAGAGCGCTGTATCGGTCCTCGCAGAGCGCTGTACCGGTCCTCACAGAGCGCTATACCGGTCCTTACAGAGCGTTGCATCGGTCCTTACAGAGCGCTGTATCGATCAATACAGAGCGCTGTACTGGTCTTTACAGAGCGCTGTATCGATCCTCACAGAGCGCTGTATCGGTCCGTGCGGAGCGCTGCACCGGTCCTTGCAGAACACTGTATCGGCCCTCACGGAGCGGTGTCTACACTTGTGCTATGCACCAGGAGGCACTGAACAGGCAGACAGCGCACAGCCCGCTCGCACGCGTAGGAGAGCACCATCCATCCCCTGGTCTGGCAGGCAGTAAAGGCCTGGCCAGGGATGTCCCCGTAGCTTGATGAACAGATGAACCCTGCGATCGTTCGCGGTCCGCCAAGCAACGACAGATCTGCAATCGTCCGCGGTCCGCCAAGCAATGACAGACCTGCAATCATCCGCGGTCCGCCAAGCAGCGAACGGTCGGCCAGCGACTCACCTCGCAACTTACCGAGCAGTGAAGCCGCTGACTGTGACTCACCGTGGCTTGGTAAGCAATGAGGGCTTGGCCTACCATTGCGGCCTTGTGGCTATTAAACGCTACGAGCTTGGCCAACGATTTTCTATGTGGCTTTGCAAGCAGTAATGGTGTGGCCAGCGTCTCACCTTAAGGTCTGTGAAGCCGGAGAGGCTTGGCTTGCGGTGCAGAATTGGCCTATTGCTTGGCAAGAAGAGGGCACAGCCTACGACCAAGCCAACCAAGCGGTCGAGAAGCAGCGGAGCAGTAATCAGAGACCCACCCTATGGCTCGGCAAGCAGTGAAGGCGTGGCCGGCGACTCGTTCAACGACATGGCAAACAGTAATAGACTGGTCCGCAAGATGCCCGCAGCTTGTCAAGCAGCAAATGCTTGGACAACGATTTACATTCACGCTGCGACATGACCAGCAGTAAAGGACCTTCCAGAGACTCACCCTGCGGCTTGTCAAGCAGTAAAGGACCGGCCGGGGACTCACCCTGCGGCTTGTCAAGCAGTAAAGGATCGACCGGAGACTCACCCTGCGGCTTGTCAAGCAGTAAAGGACCGGCCAGAGACTCACTCAGTGGCTTGCCAAGCAGTAAAGGATCGGCCGTAGACCAACCCTGCGGCTTTCCAAGCAGTAAAGGACCGGCCAGGGACTCACCCTGCGGCTTGTCTAGCAGTAAGGGATCGGCCGTAGACTCACCCTGCGGCTTGCCAAGCAGTAAAGGACCGGCGAAAGACTCACCCTGCGGCTTGTCAAGCAGTAAAGGACCGGCCAGGGACTCACCCTGCGGCTTGTCAAGCAGTAAAGGATCGGCCAGAGACTCACCCTGCGGCTTGTCTAGCAGTAAAGGATCGGCCGTAGACTCACCCTGCGGCTTGCCAAGCAGTAAAGGACCGGCCAGAGACCCACCCTGCGGCTTGTCTAGCAGTAAAGGATCGGCCGTAGACTCACGCTGCGGCTTGTTAAGCAGTAAAGGACCGGCGAAAGACTCACCCTGCGGCTTGCCAAGCAGTAAAGGACCGGCCAGAGGCTCACCCTGCGGCTTGTCAAGCAGTAAAGGATCGGCCGTAGACTCACCCTGCGGCTTGTCAAGCAGTAAAGGATCGGCCGGAGACTCACCCTGCGGCTTGCCAAGCAATAAAGGACCGGCCAGAGACTCACCCTGCGGCTTGCCAAGCAGTAAAGGATCGGCGAAAGACTCACCCTGCGGCCTGCCAAGCAGAAAACGACGGGCCAGAGACTCACTCTGCGGCTTGCCAAGCATTGAATGCCTGGCAGCAGACTCACCCGCTGGCTTGGGTGGCTCTGGAGGCTCGTCGCAGAACGGACACATGCCGAACTGGGAGCAGCAGCGCCTGTACCCCAGCTCATCCCCGCTGTACTTCAGCGGGCAGCACTGAGCCTCCGCCAGTGCGTCCGTGTCTGCCGGTCACGCCTCACGTCGGAGATGGGGAACAGCACGGCCGGGAGAACAGCTCCCGGTGGACAGCACGGCCGGGAGAACAGCTCCCGGTGAACAGCACGGCCGGGAGAACAGCTCCCGGTGGGCAGCACGGCAGGGAGAACAGCTCCCGGTGGGCAGCACGGCTAGGAGAACCAGAACAGCTCCAGGTGGGCAGCACGGCCAAAAGAACGGCTTCCGGGAGGCAGCCCAGCCGAGAGAACAGTTCCCGGTGGACAGCACGGTCAGGAAAATAGCTCCCGGTGGGCAGCACGGTCAGGAGAACAGCTCCTGGAGCGGCCGAGGAGCCCAGGAGAGTCTGGTCCACTCAGCGTTGGTAAAGTGTCTTTGGCATACTGATGCGAGGATGTGTGAGGCCCATTGTCAAGCCTTGCATTGGTGGTACACTGGGCGTAACCGTGACTTAAACTGGACTCCGGCCAAAAGTTTACTCATCATGTAATCACTGAGAAGGATTTCAGCATCCGCCATATCATTGTTTAAGTACAAGCGCATAGTCTTCCAAAACGAGCTTCGAGCGTCGAGCAGTGAAAAATGAAGCAATCTATCCTAAAAATGTGCCAACAAACGGGTTTATGCTTGGCTTCGGCCCCATTTCTCAAAGAAGTCCAGGAGGACCATACCCCTGTTTAGGTGTTCCTAAGTGACCACTGCTCGTAATTGTCGCACAATGATCTAGGTCACTGCCCTGCCGCTCCAGCTCACCAGCCTCGCAGATGGGACAGAAGCCGAACTCCTGGCAGCAGTTGTTGAAGTGGATGAGGTCTCCACCCTGCTGATATTGGCAGCATTCCTGAGCCTGCTGCAGCGCTAGTCGGCTTGGACCGCCTGAGGGGACACGGAGAGAGAGCATCAGCGCTACGGTGCGGATGAACTGTCTGATGATGATGATGTCTGAGGGTTTTGCGAGCGTATCGGTTGCTGAGGTCATTTTGCGCTCGACGGCGAGCTGCCTGCACGTGACTGTCAACAAGACGCGATGAGGAAGGCTTCAGACCTGGTATTTCCGGAACCGCTTGAGAGCAAGACTCTGCCAACTATCGGTGTCCCGACCGAGGTCACTACTCATTGGAAGTGAGTCCTTGGTCACCAACTCAGCATGGGTCAAAGCCGGCGGTTGAACCCTCGGCCGAGTTCAAAGGGGCATCGGCTACTCAGCAGGTGTGAGGAAGGGGTCAGTTCCGAAGAAGAGGTTAGGGTGGGATTAGTTGCCGACCAGAAGTGGGAGAAGGGTCAGTTATTCACCCGAGCCCAGTCTTCATGGGCACCGTACCTACCTGAGGCTGCTACCTAGACGTCATGACGACGACTACGCCGTACACAAATGACTAATCCAAGGCATTGGAACTGCTGTGACGCAGTTAACTGCAATGTCATCGGTTGCAATCTTCTGGAAGCGTTTGGTAACGGGACACAGATGTCGGAAATGGTCTGGTGCTGACCAGATATTGAAAGGGGTCCGCTTACTGACGAGAGGTCGGGGAGGGGTCAACTACTGACCAGATGAGCTGTCAGGCATCGGCACAGCGAGGTCTCAGCCACTGGCCAGAGTTGGGGGGGGGGGGAGGGGGGGGGGGGAATCAGTTACTGGCCGGGAGACGGCAAGAGCAAGCTGCTGGCCACTGGTTCGGGGGGAGGGGTGAGCTAACCAGCAAAGACTAGGAGCGATAATTTGCCGTCCGAGGACGGAGCGGGGTGAGCTACTAACCAGCGGTGGAAGAGGAGCCAGCTACTGACCTGAGCTCGCTCCGAGGTTCGGCTGAGGGCACCTCGTGTTCCGACGCGCCTGACGACATTGCCGCCGCTGCTGACCTCGGTACTGTGAGCAGTCGATGTTGCCAAATTCACTGTCCGCAAAACAAGACACGCACGGCAGGTTAGCTTTATGAAAACCATGCGGCTGCCACGAAGCTCGCAAGCAAAAGTGCTCCAGCGTGTTTGCTACTGCTTGTTTTCGATGGAGAATATAGCCGTGGCTTCGTGTCACTTTTTCTGTTTGTTTTTTTTTTTTGGCTGGGGGAGGGGGCTTCAGAGAGCATAGGTAGCATGTAAAGCGAATGGCCAGCTGCTTTGTTTAATTGCTGCAGGTAGTAAAGACATTTTTATTATTCTGGTGTACTTTTCGATTTGCCTCTTAGTGCATCGTGCCATATCAACGATATGTTTTTGTTCAGGTTTCCAACGTCTCCGGTGTGTATTCGCACGCCAGAACATTTTTCAGGCAATGCAACTGTTGGGCCAAATTCGTTTTACGTAGAAACTAAATATGTGATTTGTGCGTCAATGATCACTGAAGGTTGCCATGACACCGTGTTTGCGTCATTGGGGCTTTACGACGCACTCGGCTGCTGAGGTTATATGGCGTCGCCTGCATCTCACCCTGGCAGGAAGGGTGGGCGCCGCGGAGAATCGAACCCCGTACCTCTCGTTTCCCAGACGCGCAGTAGTTAACGCGACCACGTTAACCACTACACTCCCGGCAGACCCGTTGCCAAGACACTGCTGAAATCACGAGGAGCATACATTTTTCGACCTCCAGTTCAATACAAGATGCGAAAGTAAAAAATCGGTGTAGCATCGGTCTGCAACGCTTTGGTTTCCCCACCATGCCCAGTGAGCTCACTTGGCGGCGAAGGGGGGCGGCTCTGGCCTGCCCCCAGACGCCACGCGGTTCCCTCGGCGAGACCACAGGCACCGGCGCCGCTGCCGCCCTCGCAGCTGAGAGCAGTCCACCACCGGGCTGCCGGGTCACATGTCAAGGTCACACAAGGGCCCGCGGTCGGCCGATCGGGCCATGGGGTGACAGCCAGCAGGCTGGCTGGCTGGCAGGCTGCACTCGATCGCCATGCTCCATGAGCTCGCTCTCAGTTGTTTACCCACTTCCGTCTTTTGCTGCTCTCCGCCGTCGTACATGTCATGCTTACTGCGATCTTGTGTCACACGGTCGATGTCTTTCGTCTTTCATGCTCTCCCGCACGCCTTTCAGCACTCTCTCGCTGTTCGGACATCGCGCGAGCACTCTCTCGCTGTTCGGACAGCACGCGAGCACTCTCTCGTTGCTCGGACACCACCTAACTGCACGCCTTTCAGCACTCTCTCGCTGCTCGGACATAACGCGAGCACTCTCTCTCGCTGCTCGGACACCACCCAACCGCACGCCATTTTCCAGTCCCCGTCGTCTATTCCACCATCTCGCGAGCACATCTCAGTTGGAAATGCCCAGTCCACGCTCCGTCCTATGTGTGACTGCAGCTCGACTGCCCAGAACCTGGGATATGCCATCGGGACCAGAAGCGTGGCCAAGGAGATGGCTTTTGGGGCATGCCCCCGCTCCCTACCCTGGAGCTGGTGGGGTGATGGCACGAAAACTACTGGGGTCAAAGGGCCTGGTACTTTTTAGTCGTTCCGGGTGCTCGTAGAGGTTAAAGACATCAAAAAAGGTCGCTGAGGCATGAAAAGGGGGTTACGAGCCCCCCAAATCGGTCGAATGCCAAAACACGGCTCCTATGGCGACGCAGTGAGTCCTTGCCTAAAAGGGTCTTGATTTGACCCCCTATATGCCCCGATTTGACTTCCTCCTGGGCGATAGTCAGGTTTGTGGTTTTTAGGTTTATAGGTTTAGGTTTTTAGGTTTAGGTTTTTAGGTTTAGGTTTTTAGGTTTAGGTTTTTAGGTTTAGGTTTTTAGGTTTAGATTTTAGGTTTAGGTTTTTAGGTTTAGGTTTTTAGGTTTAGGTTTTTAGGTTTAGGTTTTTAGGTTTAGGTTTTTAGGTTTAGGTTTTTAGGTTTAGGTTTTTAGGTTTAGGTTTTTAGGTTTAGGTTTTTAGGTTTAGGTTTTAGGTTTAGGTTTTTGGGTTTAGGTTTTTAGGTTTAGGTTTTTAGGTTTAGGTTTTTAGGTTTAGGTTTAGGTTTATAGGCTTTTGCCTGGCTATTACCCTTTTTCCCTGCGTTTCGATTCACTGCTGCCACAAAGCTGCAATTCAAAGGGGACACAATAGTAAAGGAGGGCCCTTTCATCCCTCCCGCCCTTCCCCAAATTTGTATGGCCTTCTGTCAATCAAATAAGCTACAATAAATGCAAACGGCTCATCACAGATTATGCAGTGCGCGGCATTTCGCCTTACATCTGGAGACGTCAAGAAATTGGGAAAAAGCAAGGGGCGTATTTTTACACATTTGTCCCACGCAACCGTAGCCGTGCAATGGTGTATTGTTTGCAACGCGTGCCGCGTAGCCAGCAGCCGTTGCTCTTTAAACTTACGTGACGGGGCTGTCCATGTAATCACTGACTACATCATACTCCTGAAACAGACAAAATCAGTGTAATGAAGCTGATTTTCCTGATGAATAAATGAGGTTTGTTTTTTGGACCGAATTAGAACTGACATATTTGCACCGTTTTCACGCGACTGGGGATCCCTGTCCAGCTTATGGCCCAGTTGACGTCTGTCTGCGGTCGCCTGAATAAGTGCACTCAGGGGCTTAAAAAAATACGTGCAGTGTGCACCAAAAGTGTCTAAGAACTAACCGGGTGACAGGCACCAGAACCCCGCCCCCTCCCTCCCACCCCGAGCCAACTCAGCAATTCCGGTTTCGAAGCGCGGAGAACGCGCCGTGACCCGCTCACGGCCCGCGAACTCAAGGCGCCCCGCCACGAGACCGAGGGAGGGGGGGGGGGGTCACCCACCAGGTAATCCGTCGTCACAGTCTGATGCTGCGGTGGAGGGGCTGGTGCTGCGAATCGCTTCTGGTCATCGTCGCCCGACTTGATGGTGTTCAGGAGACTGCTGGCCACAGAGCCGAGTTTCTTCAGGCCTGGGGACGACAGCAGCGACGGTGAGCGATGCTGGTGGCGGTGCTGGTGGCGGCGCTGGTGGCGGTGCTGATGGCGGCGTTGCGCTGCTTCGTCAGGCGTTCGGTGCGATCGCCGTAGATAACTACGACGATTAAAATCGAGGTTATCGTCAAGGGGTGTGTGGGGGGGGGGGGAGGGGCAGGGGCGATGTTGGGCAGCCTGCCCCCAGCCTTACAGTGAGGATCACCAAAATAGGGGATTCTTCCTTAACCCCAATATTCGAAGCATTGTTGAAAAAACAATGTTATCAGGCAGGCTTAGTAAAGAAGGCATAAAGGTGGGCATAAAGAGCGGTTTATGGAGGAACTTGACTATTGACCATATATCGATTCTCAAGACATTGTGCAAGGCTATGCCAATGCATTATGGCAGCAACACATCATTTTAAAACAAGCGTAGAGTATCGGGATCCACTGCAATCTTGCCACATAAGTTTGCAAAATAATTACGTGTTCGCGCGGAGGACTTCTGCGCACCCTGGCAACGCTAGCCTACAGTGACCTTGAACATTATGGATCATATTGCTCTGATAATCCTGAAAGAATGGGTCAAAGCAATGCGGGATATTTGGACAAAGGACCGAACGGAAAAGGGCGAATGGAAAAGAGTCGAACAAAAAAACGAGCCTCAAAAAGCCAGCGGGGGTTAAAGTTGAATCAGAAAAGTCGGAGGATAAAAGGTGAAAAAGGTGGAGGTCGACAGGAATGAATGTGAGGCGTACCGGGAAGGGTCGAAGGACAAAGAAACAACAGTGATAAATGGTAGAAAGGGATGAAAGTGCAATCAGTAAGAGTAAAGAAATAGTAATGTCGATAGGGACTGAAACAGACACTTCGACGCTGGGATCCAAAGCACCAGGGGCAAACATGAACCAGGACTTGATGTTTGTACAATAACTGGTGGGAACCAGGGTACGGGGGTCTGGTGTTTATGGAAAGCTGAGGGAACCAGGAATTAGGTCCTGGTGCTTCTGAAGGGAACAGTGCGGATCAGGAAGAGAGTCCATGTTTTTAGTTGCCAAATAACCAGTGAGAACAAGGAGTCAGGACAGCCCATGACATCCAGAAAATAGGAGGCGAGGTTTATGAAATAACCAGCCAAACCAAGCCTCCAAAATCTCGTTATCAGAGCGGGAAGTGGGAAATCAGGAATCAACATTGGTAACTACGCACGTGCCTGTGCAGCACCAGGACTAACGAAAAACGGAATTCACGTCAGGCGCCGCCGCCGTACGCCGCGTCCTGCCGTGAACGCCTGTGCTGCTCGCAACCGACCCACATAATGGCTAGGGAAGGCATTTTCATCGCGATAGGTAGAGGCTATCGGGATAGATAGAGGCTATCGGGGCTCCCTAGCAGATCGTCCATCTGATAACACAAGGGCGTGATTCGCATGGCTTGGTTATGAAGGGTAGAAGGGTAGAAGGCTGTCAGAAGGCTTTCCTGTCAGAAGCGTTTACGGGGTTAGCACGGAAGAGCCCGAACTAGAGGACCCGGTGTCATATATGTCATGTAGGTTGTAATAAAATGTTGTGATATGTTCGATGTGTAATGTGTAATATGTCCTTTCGCACGCATATCATCACGTTCAGCACAAGCTGATAGGATTCTGGCCATCCACTTGCCTGCCAGGCCAACAGTAGAATCCATGCCGCTTCGTCATCAAGACAGCGATGGAGAAACGCATTGAACCTACTGTCGTACACGGGATCACATCTGATTTCATGTCGGGTGTTCAATCATTTCGCTTTTTTCTGTCTCCAGTCGTCTTGGCTACCTGCTTACTTAATTTTATTCCAATCGACGTTTTTCACGTCAAATTTTATCTATATCTTGTTTTCTGACCTTACTTTTGTCCTTTAGTTCTCTTATCCCCTCACGACTTTGTCCGATTGGAGCTGTACTTCTGTTGACTTTTTTCATTCGAAGTGTTTTCCAATCTGATGCCGCTCTCTGCTTTTATCCCTTCGACTTCAATTTCTTTCGACTATTTCCGTTCCCTTTTTCCACTCGTTCCTTTATTGAACTCTGTCCCGGAACCCAGTGTTTGGTACCCGACGAAGGATATCGGTTCTGCTACGTCGTGATGAATGAAATCCTTGTTGGATTGTTGCAGCAGAGAGAGCAGTTTCCAGAAAAAAAATCATCAGCCGCAATTTTTACATTTGTATCATAAGAATAATGTCTTTACGTACCCAGCCATTTTCACCCACACATGCTCCAGGTCAACTGCATTGCCCCTCCAGGTATTGTATCAGAACTATGGTCCGACCTTTACCACGGCTCTCACATGGATGTTTATGCCAGCGTAAACATGCAGTGTATGCCATGACACATAAACATCACAGACCTGTTCCGGGAAGTTCCACAGAGTTGGTGTGTAAAAAAGGCACATGCTGTTTCTATACCCTTGTTAAATGCATCACTGTGGGAGAAAATAGCATGCACAATGATCATTTTACCACGTCATTGTTTGCGAGACAGAAAGCGGCCAAGGAGTCTTCGATGGCGCGTCAGGCATACGCGACATTACAACATACTGCCTTGCGGCGTAAAATGTTATCATATGTACTTTCGCAAACATGTTATTACGTTCACCACATGCCATTAGGACTATGGTGATCCGTTTGCCTGCCAGGCCAAAAGTATAATCTATGCCGCTCCGTTATCAAGATCGCCGAAGCTACCTGGTATTCCAAAAAATCGTCCAGATACCCCGTCTTCCCCGGGGTCCACTAGATCTTCGTCAGGATCAATGATTTCGGGTTCCGCTGTGCTTGGCGGCCCGGTGACCTCCGCAAGTGGGGGGTCCTCGGGAAACTCGAATTCTGGAAAACAGATGAAGATGTTTGAAGGAGAGTTGAAAATTCCCCTGGCTACATTTTCGTCGATGGAAACCGATGCAGAAAAAATGATACACGTCTGATGTGTGCATGCCATATACATGCGTCACACGCGTTATATGTATACCTACAAACATATCACGTGTGCATAACACATACATGCACACCAGTTGTACATACATGTGCAGTTTTGCGGAAGGGTGGATGGTGTAACGCAGCGCGTTTCTGTTCCATTTGCTTCTCTCGCTTGTGGGTGATTGACAATATTTAACACACGTTCGGGGGGGGGTTCAATTTGACCCCCCCCCCCAACCCGAAGGTTTTCCAAAATGGTTTCCGGACGGCGCTGTGAACCCGCGCCAAATTTTACATAGCTGTAGACAATTGAATACGGATTGTTGGTTTCAAAAATTTGGATGTACCTTTTAAGGTCACTGATCTATCTAGGTCAAAGCCAGGCCATGAATTCAGTGAAGACGATTTCTTGGGAAACCTTTAATCTGATCCAAAGACCTTATGTTAGAAGCTACACATTTCTGAGATGTTTTTTTTTAGGTAGCATAACAATAGAATGAACAAGTCTACTGACCTAGGGCCAGGTATGAAGGTCCGACCTAGGTCAGAAACAACCTGTTTTATTTCTCTAGACTATTTACACAAGACCATTTCATTATTCTATTACTCTGTGTGGGGTGCTTCCGGCACTCGTTTCAAATTTATTGATAACAGCAACTGCATTGCAATCTTCTAGAGACTTCTTAAGAGTCAGGATGGGTCACTAATCTTAAATGAATCGGGTCAACATTTTGTTCTTAGGAGCATACTGCCTAGCGTAATCTTTGACGCTTATTCGAATGCAAAACTCAAAGCAGTCTTGTATGGTTCTGGCAACATGACCTCCGAAAGATCGAACAAGGTCAATGACCTTAAATGAGCACCAGTGATCTTTTGCTTGGAATTGATATCTAGGTTCTGGGGCACCTTGAACACCAATCTGGAGTTTGATCCTGTTTGACTTTATTTGACCCGAAGCCTAGGCCTCGAGTCTGAGCTCGGGTTAGGTCATGGCCTGGGAACCCGAATTTGGGCACAAGTAAGGTCACGTACAGGCCAACGCATCCTGTGAATTTGGTGTTCTTAGCTCTTTTAGTTTCTGAGATCTCAGGAGACTGGTCAAATTGACTCCCACTCGAGTGTAGGGTATTCAGCAAGCAACCCGGCCGCGCGTGTTAACAAACGTTATGTCCAATACTAGAAAACGCTCCGGCAGCCATTTTGGGCCGTTGCGTGGCGACACCAGTCCGGTAAACTTCGATGTTATTCAGGGGTAAAATTGTGGTTTCGGTTGACGGGGCTGGCCACTGGGAGTAGACCTTCCCATCGCATCACTATTCTCGAAAACAGGCAAGTTAATGAAATGAATGTAACTAAAACGCGATTAGCTGTTATGCTTATTCTACTGCTAATGATGTGATTGACGATGCGACGATAGTAATGCAATTCGTGATGTGGCGTGATCCTTTGGCTCCAAGAAGAGGGTGTTGCTTAGGTTAACTTTGGTTAGGTCAGGTGTGGTCAGGTTAGGTGTGGTTGGGGGAGGTCATGCTAGGATGGGATGGGTTAGGTTACGTTAAGTTGCTTTAGGTAAGATTAGGTTAGGTTAGGTTAGGTTAGCCTAGACAAGGTCAGGTTATGTCAGGTCTGATTAAGTCAGGTTAGATGAGGTTGGGTTAGGTTAGGGTAAACCGGGTTGGTTGATGACAGTGCACTTGAGCTTCAATGCGGTAGTTGCCATGCGTGCGTCTACGTGGAGGGCCTGGGTTCAATTCTCGACTCATGCCGCGGTCTTTGCGCGCGCGAGTTTCGTTGGACGATGGTCGTCGTTTTGTTATTGTCTAAGACTCAGTCACCTTACGCGTCCTTGACCTGATACAATGTGCGCTCGTTCACAGAGCTGCGACGAATAGAGTGCCGCATTAGGGCAGACATTTCTTTCTCTGCTCTGTCCTTATGCCGTGGCATTGAGAGCGTCGAGTGCGGCATTAATTTGAGGTGAGCACCGACGAGAGACGTTACTTCCCGGGAGCGGTGACGCCTGTAGGGGAGCGGCTCTCACCTGGGAGGGAGCGGTGCTCACCTGCCGGAGAGCGGCTCTCACCTGTGAGGGAGCGGTGCTCACCTGTCGGGGAGCGGCTTCCGCCCGTCTGGAAGCGCCTCTCTCACCTGAGGTGGCTGTCGCCAGCAGCAGCAGCACGAGCAGTCGCTCCATGGCTAACCAGCACCGATTCGGAGCTACGGGGACGGCGGACAGCGGCCGGCGGCGCCCGGGGCGGCGGACTGAGCGCTGCTGCCGCCGCTGGCGGTAAACACAGCGCGAGCAGACGCCGCGCCGTGGAAATACCAGCCGCCCCGGCCAGCAGCGGCGTGTGTTTGAGGTCGTCGAAGAAAGAAACACTGTCGCAGGACGCCGCACGCAGGAGCACGGTCGAATCTCGGCCAGAGAGACACCGGTGACCCAGCGGCCGCAGCGACGCTGCGTGCAGCGACGCCCGAGGAGTGCCGGTCGCGCGGCTAACCAGGCAGCTGGCGGGCCGACACAACGACCAGGAACCGACTGCACGCCTGTGAGCTTTGCTGGTGTGGGCCTGGCCGTGACTAGCTGGCCTGTCCAGATGTTGAGAAACCTTGTCGGGATTCCGTGATCAGCTGGCCTGTCCAGACGTTGAGAAACCATGTCGGGATTCCGTGACCAGCTGGCCTGTCCAGACGTTGAGAGACTATGTCTGATTTAAATTTAGAAAGACACCACGCGCTGGCGGTTAAAACAACATCGTTGAGCTCAGGCTTACATAGCGCTATTTTTTCCTTCCAACTGTTTAGCGTTCCGTGAGTTGCTCAATGCGAGTAGCAGTTCTTCACACAATCTCCAAACATCGCTAGGCCTATTTTACACTACGCCACTTCCAATTATCACAAACCGTGCACGTGTGTGCGTGTGCTCCGCATGGTTTGTGTGCTCTGTGTTCTGTGCGTTCTGCGTGCTTTGTGTGCTCGATGTGTTCTGTGTGCTTTGTGTGCTCTGTGTGCGCTGTGTTTTCTGTGTCTTAGTGTGTTCTGGTCGTAGTGTAAGCCAGCCCCGTTTTTAGGTCATAAGACCTATGGGTGCGGCCAGTCCCCGTACGCAGTCGCGTGGGACGCTTCAAAAACCGAATGGGTCAAGCCTCTTTCAAAGCAACTTCTCGCCATGCGTTACAATAACCTCGTTGGCAAAATTGCGCGCAGAATGAAGGCGCAGTCCGTTGGCCTCCCTGCTCGTACGCCTATGCCCAGGCGCCACGTCAACCATCAGCGCAGTCGAAAAGCCGGTGTAAACAGCGTCACGCCTATGTAAACAGTGAGGGGCGCCATCGACCGGGGAAGCGCACAGGCCTCGCTCTGTCATACCCAGTAACTCGGTAAGCTGCTTTCTCGGAAAAGGGCCACGTGAAAGCCGGCCGCTCGCCTGATGTGGTAATGTGTACGCCAGAGCCATGCAGCGGCATGCGTCCTTAAATTGCTGATACAAGCGAGCGAGTTTCTATTTCTGCACTCTGATGATTTGATAGGCGGGGATAGTTGCTGATGCCCAGATCGCGGCCAGATCGCCGGTGCGGTCAGATCGCAGGGGAGCAGCACCGGCGAACGCGCAGAGACTGGCGCATCGCGCAGAACCATCGCTCCCGAGTCTTCCACGGGTCGTACCGTTCCCGGCTGTGCCATATGGGAGCCGCCGGTACAGAACTGAAGGCTGCAATGCAGGCCGCCGGTAGTCGGAGCGAGCGTCCGCCGGTGGTCGGCGCGGAGGCCTGTCGGTGGCCGCGGCGAGGGTCCACCGTTGGTTGGAGTGAGGGTCCGCCGTTGGTTGGAGCGTGGGTCCGCCGGCGGTCGGAGCGAGGGTCCGCCGTTGGTTGGAGCGAGGATCCAACGGTAGCCGCAGCGAGGGTCCACCGGTGGTCGGAGCGAGGGTCAGCCGTTGGTTGGAGCGTGGGTCCGCCGGTGGCCGCAGCGAGGATCCGCCGGTGGCCACAGCGAGGGTCCGCCGTTGGTTGGAGCGAGGGTCCGCCGGTGGTCGGAGCGAGGGTCCGCCGTTGGTTGGAGCGTGTGTCCGCCGGTGGCCGCAGCGAGGGCCCGCCGGTGGTCGGAGCGAGGGTCCGCCGTTGGTTGGAGCGAGGGTCCGCCGTTTGACGGTTTAGGAGCGAGGGTCCGCCGTTGGTTGAAGCGAGGGTCCGCCGTTGTTGGAGCGTGGATCCGCCGGTGGCCGCAGCGAGGGCCCGCCGGTGGTCGGAGCGAGGGTCCGCCGTTGCTTGGAGCGAGGGTCCGCCGTTTGACGGTTTAGGAGCGAGGATCTCCCGGCGGTCGCAGCAGTTGAGGACATCCGTTTTGCGCGATCCACGCACCGTAAACGCCGGCTAACCTCCAAGCCAGGTTCAGGCCCTCGACTATGGGACGTGCCTTACCCGATACAATTTTTCGCGCGACTCTGGACGCGCGAAACTAGTGAGGCCGCCATTCCCGCGGTCCTCTCGGTCGCCGCCTCCCGGAGCAGAGGATGACGTCAGAGGCAGCTGGGGCAGCCAGAGTCCACATTGTCTTGACAGGTTTACGCTGCCGTTATGAACATTCATAAAGTCATTATACTGCCTTCCCGTTTTACCAGCTTTCATGAAAGTTGAAAGGTCATTCAGTTCTTTTTCCAGTAGTAAATATACACAATGCGTCCAGCTTTACTATCAAAATAGCTGCGCGATATCGGAAACATTACGGCATATGTATCTGTTATGTTCATCACAAGTTAAGACGCATGACCTTGGCAGCGGATGAGCCAGAGATGCTCCAGGCCCTCTAGGGGTGAGCTGTATCCCACTACTGCCTAACCTGTTGACGTCAAAAATAGCAAAAAAATGTATATCTATGGTCCTAATTTCCTACACATTATTTCATGACCTAAGGTGCGCGCTTTACTTTGCACGCGTGTCCGGGGTAACGACTCCCTAGCGTCATCGTACCACTCTGACGAAATATGCTGCCTTGCCTTCGCTGCCATGAATGCACTAGACACTACCTGCACCGTAAATCTGCCCATCACGTTTGTGACGCTCCGCTGCTTCTCCAACACTGGGCAGTGCGCGTGCCCAATGGATGGCATGATCTGAGTGTCCGTGCGCCAACTTCACGGACATTTGTTGAATTTCAGGTCCCCGGCTTTCCCGTTAGCGAATCCGTTTTCCCCGTTTTTCGGGATTTCCCATCGAGCTTCTAAGACATCAAAAACGGGTCCTTGTCGCATTACCTTACCTTACCATACCTTTTAGTGATCAGGAATGATAAAAGGCCACTTTGCCTGTCGGTCCCAGTCTCGTCAGGCTCCTGGTCCGGTAACCAAACAGTCTCAAATTATGGGAAGATTCAGTGTGGGATGTTGCACATGATGTGAGCCCAGTGCATATCAAGCCTAGACTTCAACCGTTCAACTGAACTTGACAACATCATCGGGTGTGGGGGGGGGGGGGGGGGGGTGTTTCAATCGTTGACGACCCGCGCGCTGAACGAGCTGCGGCGGACGAGAGTCCCAGCGCTAGTTTTTTTTTAAGCTTCCATTGGTGTTCTCTTGTCACCTCCGAGTTGTGTCTCATCAGGGACTCCTCTTCCAACAGCGACATACCTCCGTGAAACAGTTGACACACTGTAAACATGTCTCCCCTGCGACGACGGCAGTATAGCGGGGGCAACTGGAGAAGTCTGAGCCTCTCAGGGTATGGCCGGTGCCTCTTTTTGTGGACAAGACACATAGCTCGTCGCTGAGCTCTCTCCGGCCTCTCCTAGTTCAGTCTACCGAACTGGTCCCAAATGACCTTGCCGTACTCTAAGTACGGACTTACTAAGATCTTGCAGAGCGGTGGCAGCGTACGAGCATCCATGTTGGCAAACGAACACTTCACGACCACCAGCGTCTGGTCGGCCTTCGAGATCGCCTCCGCCGTCGGTACATGCAACTTGAGCCTATGATCCTCGAACACCCCGAAGTCCTTCTCAGCGGGCTCGACCGCAGTTTCAGCAGCGTTCAAGAAGTGGATGAATCTCGGGCTGCTGTTCCCGATATGCATTACTTTGCTCTTTGTTGCATTAAAGGGAAGCAGCCACTTCTCTGCCTATTTGGCCATGTCGTCGAGGTGGACCTGGAGAGGAAACCAAGACAGGGGCCTCGGTACACGACAGTTTATCTGGGTGTCATCCGCGAACATCTTTACCATGATTTGCACTTGATCTGGTAGGCCGTTCTCCAAGATTATGAACAGCGTTGGTCCCAGCTTTTAGCCTTGCGGAAGGACGCTGACGACGTAGATCACATTCGACTTTGAACCCTGGATCCACACTCTCTGCATCCGATGGGTAACGAAAGCCCTGATCCAGCGCACTAAGGCTTGGCTAAAGTGCGGGTCAAGTCCATCAAAATGGTATTCTAAGCCTAAAAGGCCTCCCAAAGCACGTCATAGGGCATCCTACTGAACTATAAGATTGAAAATGGTGATGTCAACCATTTACTCTTTATTGCAGCAATGGTTTGGCCCGTCATGCTAGATATCCATTCAAGACAGTACTTTACCGGCAGTCCTTTTTTGGATTCGCACATCGTGGTGTCAAAGTGACGCGTTAGAGGCGCTCAAGATATACGAGTAACCAAGCTGGGTGGGGGCGATCACATTTTTCGGGTATTTGTGGTTTTTCCATAAGCTACAGCATTGTTTTATAGATAGGGTGAGCTATATGATATATCACAGAGTTTGATGTGATAAATATATTTGTCAGTATTGGTGAATGCTAATTCATGCCTTGTTCTTATTTTGTGCAACGATATAATCCATCTCGCGGTGGTGAAGAGCTGTTTTAGTTTGTTAATTACTTGTGCTTATGCCGGTGCCTGATGGGGATTGGGGAAACTGGCTATGTAGTAGTACACTAGTTAATCTTTGTATAGGTTATGCTGTGTTGGATTGGATATCATTACATAATTTAATGAATGGTTTTAGACTACCAAAGACAAAATGCATAGGTATTCATACTTTATGTGAGCAAGATAGGCTTTTAGGTCCTTTTTGACATAAAATTTGACCGATTTGTCTGCAATCACTCCTAAATTCCCAGTCATTCCTACAATGACCATCCTTCAGTACATCAGAAGCAGGTATGGTTATAAAGCTAGGCTTCTGGTTTTACAGTTGAATCCAAGGCATGAATGAAAGGTGGTGGCCTAAGCACTTGGAACTACAAAATCAAAATACCTGGTTTAATATTTTTGAAGCAGTCAGATAAATCCATAATCTGTGGACTCAAGTTTTGTATGTGCAAGCTGAAGCTAAGCACTGTAGTTTTTGCACCATTGATGCTTGCCAAAAAAGTTACATAAGGAGTGTGGAGCCATATCCAGTGTAACCATGGCTTTCACAGATATTCAGATTGCACCAAAACCTGGTCCAAAAATTTTGATGCATATCCCAATTCTTGATGTATTAAGGAACATAAATAATTTTGGAAACAGTATTACCTAAATGTAATTTTCCACATGTGAAAATATATCTAAAGATATTCAAGTAAGCATCAGATTTGATGAAAGAAGCTTAGGTATAGCTATTTTTGTATTTTAAAAAGGAAAATACTGCTCTATACAGCACAATTAATCTGTTTAATAAATATGCTCCTTGATATATCACTTTGATTACATAATCATGCCTAGCACAGCATTTAATGAGAGCCAGATAATGGCTGTACTATCTGGAAATCATGTTCATCACTGCCAGATATGAACAACCCATAATTATTATTGACTTTCATCACTACATGGCCATTGGAATAGAAGGATTTGAATAACATTTTGGTAGCATGGGTGATTGGGTGACCTTGGAATAGGTTCCCCAAAAAGTGTCCACATCTTTGTGGGCATGTAGCTCAGATAAAACAGTAGTCTTAGCCTTCCTCAGAAAAACCAGGAGAATGGGGATAAAGTTTGTTTGATATTTTGGCAACATGCCTTTATTGAAACAAAAGCAGAAACATTGATAAAGGCACGTTGCCAAAGTATCAGTCAAACTATATCTCCATTTTCCTGTTTTTTTTTAGGAATAAGGCTTATACTACTGTCTTATCTATATAGATAATTTCCCTCATTTATGCACTGAACAACTTATGTAGCTCAGATACTTGAGGATTTAGGTCTTAACAAGGGTAGAGCTGTGAACTGCACTTAAGGGTCTTCAAGATGTTTATTTAAGTTCAAACTCCCCATACATATGTGAGACATTCCCATTAAACAGGACTCCAGAGTTTTCTTAAATGTACTGGTTTAAATGATTTGCACATCTTTTTGGTAAAATTAACATCTTAAGCACTGCATATCACCATTTAGTGAAATTTGATGTTGTGGCACATGCTGTTGCCATGGTTTTCTTTATTTTCATTAGAGTCATGTGATTTAAACCATGATTCAGATCCTATTCTCATTCATTAACAATTAGTGTCAGAATTAACCATTTTATTTGGCTGTAATTACCAATTGACTTAAATCAATAATGGAAAAAAGGTTTGATTGAACTTTTAATTTGTCTCCCAAGTGTTTGGAATCAAATCAGAATCAATTTGATTCATCTGGAGCTGCATCAGGCACAAGTCTGGTTTGGTCAGGCATAAGTCTGATTTGACTTCCATATTCTCAAAACTGGGGAAAGGACTACTGGTACATCCATTAACTTCCATTTACCAGAACTGGACATCTGGAAGCCAATAGCAATACAAGCGATCCCTTTTTTCTTGTGTGTCCCAGCACCAATGCATTCAGTCACATTGATTAAACAATAAGGATGCAGATACTGATAACTGTCAAAATACACACACTGATAACAAGCTTTCTATTAAATACCACACAACCTAAGTGATAATCTGAAGGTACCTCCAACACCAGATTGATTTTTCTGCCAGATTGTCTTGTCTTTTTTTGCCACTGCCTACATCTCCTTATGTTGTCATCACTGTGTGTGTGGTGGGGGGGGGGGGGGAGCGGTTGATGGCTGTGCAAATATCCGAGCATAGGTGAACACAGTCACAGCACATCAAAGCCCAGGTCGTCGCCGAACCGTCATACATAACCTCCACCGTGCCAACTCCGATTTCTGCTCCCCCTCCCCTTGCCCTGCACCCGCCTTGCCTCGCCTCGCCTCACGCCGCGCCACCAGGTTGCAGACCTGCGCCCGGTCGGCGGGCGGGAGGCGACGCCGGCACTATGTCCAAGCTGCTGAAGGTAGCGGCCGCCGGCGTGGGGTTCGCCTCCGCCTGGCTGTTGTACGACGCCAAGGCGCGGCGGCCGTCGCTGCTGGCCGCCTCGGCGCAGCGCCGCTTCCACGGGCCGCTGCCGACGCGACGCGAGCAGCTGGAGCGGCTGCGCGGTGAGCAGTTCGACGTGCTGGTGGTGGGCGGCGGCGCGACCGGCGCCGGCTGCGCGTTGGACGCGGCCAGCCGCGGCTTGCGCACGGCGCTGGTCGAGATGGACGACTTCGGCTCGGGCACGTCCAGCCGCAGCACCAAGCTGCTGCACGGCGGCGTGCGCTACCTGCAGAAGGCTATCATGAACGTCGATCTGGAGCAGTACCGGATGGTACGCGAGGCGCTGAACGAGCGCGCGAACCTGCTGGAGATCGCGCCGCACCTCTCCTACCCGCTGCCCATCATGCTGCCCGTCTACAAGTGGTGGCAGCTGCCGTACTTTTACGCCGGCATCAAGATGTACGATTTGGTGGCCGGCTCCAAATGTCTGAAGTCGTCCTACGTGCTGAGCAAACGGCGCGCGCTGGAGCTCTTCCCCATGCTGAAGAAGGATGCGCTGGTGGGCGCCATCGTCTACTACGACGGCCAGCACAACGACGCGCGCATGAACGTGGCCATCGCCATCACGGCGACGCGACTGGGCGCTAGCGTGGCCAACCACTGCCGCGCCGTCGAGCTGCTCAAGGGGCCGACCGGCGAGGACGGCGCCGCGCCGCGCGTGGTCGGCGCCGTCTGCGAGGACGCCCTCACCGGCGAGCGGTTTGCGGTGCGCGCGCGCTGCGTCATCAATGCCACGGGCCCGTTCACGGACTCGCTGCGGCAGATGGACGACGCGACGCTGCCGGCCATCTGCGCGCCATCGGCGGGCGTGCATGTGGTGCTGCCGGGCTACTACAGTCCGGACTGCATGGGCCTGCTGGACCCGGCCACCTCCGACGGCCGCGTCATCTTTTTCCTGCCGTGGATGAAGCACACGATCGCCGGCACGACCGACTCGCCGTGCGGCGTGACGGAGCACCCGGCGCCCAGCGAGGAGGACATCACGTTCATCCTGAGCGAGGTGCGCAACTACCTCAGCCCCGAGATCGAGGTGCGCCGCGGCGACGTCCTGTCGGCGTGGAGCGGCATCCGGCCGCTCGTCTCCGACCCCAACCGGCCCGATACGCAGAGCATCGCGCGCAACCACGTGGTGCACGTCGGCGCCGTCGGGGCTGGTGACGATCGCCGGCGGCAAGTGGACGACGTACCGCTCCATGGCCGAGGAGACGGTGGACGCGGCTGTGCGCGCCGCCGCCCTGCCGGCCTCACGCTGCCGCACGCAGGGGCTGCTGCTGGAGGGCGCGCACGACTGGACGACCCAACATGTACATCCGGCTGGTGCAGGACCTCGGCATGGACCCGGAGGTGGCGCAGCACCTGGCCGACACCTACGGCGACCGCGCCTTCGCCGTGGCCAAGCACGCCGCGCCGACGGGCAAGGCCTGGCCGACGGTCGGCCGTCGTCTGGACGAGGAGTTTCCCTACCTGGAGGCCGAGGTCCGCTACGCCGTGCGCGAGTACGCCGCCACGGCGGTGGACGTGCTCGGGCGCCGGTTGCGGCTCGCCTTCCTCAATAACATGGCTGCGGAGCACGCGCTGCCGCGCGTGGTGGACATCCTGGCCGAGGAGCTGGGCTGGAGCGCTACGGAGCGTCAGAAGCAGCTGGACGAGGCGCTCACTTTCCTGCGCACCGAGATGGGCCAGACGGTGAACCAGGAGTCGCGCCTCCAGGTGCCCATCAACCTTACCGTGCGCGAGGTCCAGACCTACACCAAGCGCTTCCAGGCGCTGGACCGCGAGAAGAAGGGCTTCATCTCGGTGGTGGACCTGCGCCAGGAGCTGTCCGACCTGCCCGGTGCGCAGATCCACGGCATGCTGTCGGAGGTGGACCCGGCCCACCACGGCTGCGTCGATCTCGCCGCCTACATGCAGATCATGGCCACGCTCAAGACGGGCTCGCCGCGCGGGCGGCACGAGCACGAGCGCGTGGAAGGCGACAACGTACGCATCCCGGTGGAGAGGAGCGGCGGCGGGGTGTAGCCGGCGGGGCGGGGTGGGGGAGGGGTGGGGTACGGGCGCCTCCTCCTCCCGCGGACCGGTGCTGTGCGGCGGGCGGCAACGCCCGGCCGGCAGGACAGGCGGAGAAGTGTTCGGTTGTGAGGCGTCCGGTCTGACGGGTCTGAAGGCAGGAGGCTGGGACCCGAGCCGCTGGTTGTGAATGTCGAGTCCGGCGAGGCGGACTCGTCGACGACAAAAGACAAAGATACGGCCGATTTCTCGTCGAAAGTGAACAACGATCCGCCCCCCCCCCCCCCCCCGACGCATGCATAGCCGTGTGCACATGACGTGCGCCACGTGCACGGCAGGTGGCGCATGCCTGGCCGCCTGGGCGCTGTGTTCCCGCTTACGTGGCTCGAGCGGCGTGTAAAGGGTCTCTGCGGTGTGAAATCCCTTGGTAGGGCACGCGGCGGCACGAAACTGGGCGACGCGTCTGCTGCGTCATTGTTGATTGCTGCGGCGACTCGCAGCGTTCGCCGTCGTCTTCCACTTCGTTTGGCTCCGTGCCAAGCCGCCAAATTACGTCATGCCGCGGTTGGCCGGAGACATCGGTATTTGTCAACGCTCCTCCAATGGCATGGGCAGTTACAATCACGATACGCTAGCCCGAATATTTGATTATATCGAAGCTTTGCGTGTGGCGGCGTGCAATGTTTCGCGATTTGTTGCAGTTGTAATCCACCAATGTCAATGCAGTAGGCGTGCAATGTTTTGCAATCGTCCCCGTTGCGGTAGCCTAGGTCGCACACGGCTCCATGCCTGCTTTTCTTCCTGACACTTAGCGCTCGGTGTTCCTATTTTTGCGTGGTGTGAGTCGTGTTGTCCCTGTGGCGAGAACAAATGCGTGCAGTACGCGACTTAGTGCGCTGACACAGTGGATAGCGCTGTCATATGTCAAGGCGTTCGTGATAATGTGCAGCCGAAAATCCGAGCCATTTTCCGGCTGCATGGTACGTCAAGTAGGGCCGAAAATTGTCCCGTGTTGTCTGGCTTTGCCTGATGCGCTTTAGGTGTCAGGAACAGGTGGTTTGCTTTCCAGTATTATAGGCTTGCACTGTCGTGACGTCACTGATACGCTTTAACTGGTATTACTCAGTCTTAGCGCAGACTACCCGTTTGTCCGTTGCAAATCTCGATTGTTTTTACGAATTTCACTGTTGCGCTGAATGTTAGTCACTCATGACCCCTCATCGTTTTCATTCGCACGCAATAGACATGAATAAAGTACGGGACCCATGGTATGGATGTTTCAGGTGGGTGACTCACGGAGGGCTTTATCGATGTCACTTGTCATACCGCGCACTGTTGACTGCAGTCCCAATCTCTGAGGAATACCAAAAAATAAGTCGCGACGCTCTATATTTCGGAAGACATGCCCTCACCAGCTCGGCTTTGAAATTTCAAAACTCACCTGAATGGTGCATGTCTGCCGAAATATAACGAGTCTTTCGGCTTAGTTTTAGTATTTCTTGGAGCTTGAGCCGGCATACAACAGTGCACGGCAGAAAACTGATTAAGATGAACAGTCCCAGGGAGAATCTGCCATCGATGAGCAAATGCCGCACATGTCCGCCCATCAGCTGAACGAGGCACGAGTCTAGCAGTGTCCCGGCTCCCCACTCGTGCCCTCTGCGCACCCCAACAGGGCGGCACGCGCACTCGGATGACTCAGTTCTTGAAGATTTGGTCGGAAACGTGCTCTTGGCAAATACTGCGTTTGCACTCCAGCATGTTCTGCGGTTTGACTGTGACGTTACATCGGTCGCCTCAGGAAGTGTGGCTAATCTAAATTGTACGCAAGGCGCAGAAGCTCGCTGGCTCCATGCTGTGAACGATCTCATTTTGTACCGGGTAAGAAAACTCTAAGGGCAGGTAAAAACAACTGTTGCAATACCATCCGTGCAATTCTCGAAAAAGTTGCAAAATCTTCTACCCGAACTGACTACCAACATGATGGAAACAAATGCCACAATGGTCAATGATTTCGACACTGAGATCTGGGTTTGATGAAATTCAATGTCATATTGGTGATTCCACATATACGTACTAGCGCACCATCTGAAAACAAGCAAATAGAAGGCCGAATGTAAAACCAAAGGCCGAAGTAGAAAGCTGTAAATCGCGGAGGACACTTTTCCTGAATGATAACATATTTTTGCCTACGGATATGGTAGCCATAGGTGGAGCCATATTTCGTTTAGACAGATGAGACGCTGTTGCTACGCGGCGCGGATAGCGTTTACGAAGAGTTTAGGAGAAGTGGTCGGCCGTTGTTTAGCTTGCCAGATTGGCCCTGAAACGAGTGGTCAGGAGTAATTCCGCGAAGAACGCCATCATTTGAGAATATCTTTATTTTCCTCCTGAGGTTGGTATCTGCTCAAACTAAGTGTGATGAAACTGTGCCGATACGCATGCAGCACAGTCCTGGAGCGTATTACCTTTTCGGTCAGTTGGTGTGATGTGACTATCGCATTCACAGTTATTAATTTATTTAGGTAGGTGTGCTATGAGGACACCAAATAGCAAACAAAACATGGTGTTTGCACTATGGAAAATCCATTACAATTGTGCACACCTATGGAGTAAAATCAGGCTGCTTCCATTTTTAGCCTGATTGCAGTGGCATGCAAGTGGCACTCTTTAGGCTGTGAATGCCATGCAACATATTTGCACTGTTGAGTGCTAATGTGTGGGTAGCCATTTTTGAAGTATCCAGGCTTAAATTCTTTGGTTTCTTTTGTCCAGATGGGCATGAGCTGTTCACAATAAAGTAATTTGATGTGACATGGGATTCTGGCCATTATTAATTGTATTTGTCACATTGATTCCTTTATAGTCACTTGTATTATGGTTTTTTATGTGCAGGTACCTTGAGTAATCATAAGTTGAAAATGTGGCAGGAGTTAAAAATGGGTTTGGAAGGAATATATTGAGGTGATATTTACTTCAGCTTGTCTGTCTGTGACTGCAGTAAAATCCTTCCCATGTTATCTAGTTATGTATTATGCACTAACCTATTATATTCTGGCTCATTCAGCTAACTAAAATGTTCACAGTTCCAGCAGGATGTCAAAGAACAAGCTGAATCTGACACTGCCCTCCATCTCTGCTGATGTGAATGGTCCTGATGTAGCAACCCCTCCAAACAAGACACCTGCTGAGTGAGTCTCTGTGTTTTTGAGATCATAATATCATGACAAGTGCTGCATCCCATGGCATTCTTGCATGTGATGAGCAGGGAGCTGGCTCTGGCTGGATGCACTCACTATCTGCACTCACTATTTCTGTGTTCCAAGTTGTCATGCAATGCTAAGGTATTAACTGGGCATCTGTATTATTATATGTTGATGTGTGCAGAAATGTCAAGGATGTTGCCAAAGACCTGCTTTTGGATTAGGTGGTTGCCAGTGATTTGAATGCTGAAATGTATGCTTTTCATGTCTTTCATTTGCCATCCTCTCTTATGTCTGGCGCTGTCCCAATGATCAGAGCAGCCTAACTAATGCATTAGTCACCCACTGACTCCTCAGTAGCTCAGCTGTCCAACTGGCTGAGCTGATGATTGTTCCAAAATCATCGTGACATTCGACCAATCAAGCCCTACTGCCATGCCACTGATGATAACAGCCTTCTGGTCTGAGCATGTCATAATACCTGAGCTGACCTTCAACTGAAATGTCATCCTTTTACCTCCCAGCACTGAACAAATGACTCATGTATTAGGCTATCATCAGGCACAGTTCCCACCTAGTTATGTGCTGTCTGGCCATGCCTCTCTCATAGGCCACCTGATGACCCAGCTGCCTCAATACTTTCTTCTGACATATCTTCCTGCATTGTCTGCTGACCTGCTCTTCCCCCACACTTCACTCTAAACTGTTTTCCCCATGCCACCCATTGATCTGTCCCCATGTCACCTTTGACCTCTCTCCTCATGCTGTCCTCTGACCTCTATCCCTGCACTGTCCTCTGAACCCTCTCCCCACATTGTTCTGATGCTGTCCTCTGACCTTTCTTCCCATGTTCTCCTCTGACTTCTTTCCCCACACTGTCCTCTGACCTCTCACCCCACACCATCCTCTGGCCACTTCCCATGCTGTCCTTTGACCTCTCTCCATGCCATCTTCTGACCTCTCCCCACACTATCCTCTGACCTCTCCCCACACCATCCCCTGACCTCTTACCCCATGCCACCTTCTGACCTCTCCCCATGCTGTCCTCCGGCCTCACTCCCCACACTCTACCCTGACCTCCCATCCCCTCACCATCCCCTGGCCTCTCTCCATGCCCCTCTGACCTCTCTGCCCACATCATTCTCTGGCCTCTCTTCCCACACCATTCTCTGACCTTTTCCCCACACCATCCTCAGACCTCTCCCCCACACTGTCCTCTGTCTTCTCTCCCCACCCCATGCTGTCCTCTAACCTCTCTCCTCACACCATCCTCTAACCTCTCTTCCCACACCGTCCTCTGACCTCTCTCCCCACGCTGTCCTCTGGCCTTTCTCCCCACGCCATCCTCTCCTCTGACCTCCCTCCCCACACTGTTCTCTGACGTCTCCCCACGCCGTCCTCTGACCTCTTGTGCTGCGCAGACCGGCCGTGCGCGCCGCGGTACCCGGCTCTTACTCGGAGGACGTCATCAACAAGATGAAGCAGATGAACTTGGACGACACCACGCGCCGTCGGATGGAGAACTTCCTGATGCAGAAGCAGCGCGTGGGCGGGTGTCTGCAGGCCGAGGACTTCGACAAGCTGGGCGAACTTGGCGCCGGCAACGGCGGCGTCGTCATCAAGGTCCGCCACAAGCCCACCGGCTTCATCATGGCGCGGAAGGTAGGCGGGCCGGGACGGGTCGGCGAGAGCGTCACTGCAGAGGGGTGACGGCTGTAGATGTGGAAGGACGGGGGCTGCGGTGGGGGCTTTGTAGGGGCTGCATTGGTGACCAGTAGGGTGGTGTGGGATTGGGGGATGAGCAGTCAGTCTTTGGGCATGTTTTAGGAACTCTGGAGTGAGAAGGCATGCTGACAGGTATGGTTTTGTTGTTCCTGCACACACTGAGGGGGGAATGTATTAAAAGGTCACACCAGCTGTTTTTCATTCCAGAACTGTCAGGTGTGAATATGTGCAGTCAGAATAAGCTGCATTGTGTGCATCACTGCTTTAACATCAGTAGACCTGGCAGTACTATGAACTGTATAGCCTGAAGGTTAAGAAAGTGCCAGTGTTATGGTCACCTTAAATTGTAGGTGGCACGCGACAGTTGTGCTCAGTCCTCCTGTATCTTTAAACGGCACAGGCTGTTGTACGTTTCGTGTTGGGATGGGAGTCACCCTCGTGCCATTTGGTCCGGTGCGATGGTTCGCTAGCCATGTACGGGCCACGACTGCACACGCCTCTGATTGGCCGCTGCTCCTCACATTCCCATCTGATTGGTAGTCGCTGGTCGCGCTGCGTCCTGATTGGTTGCCTGTGTCGCCAGCTGATCCACCTGGAGGTGAAGCCAGCCATCAAGAACCAGATCATGCGGGAGTTGGAGGTGCTGAACCAGTGCTTCTCCCCACAGATTGTCGGCTTCTTCGGGTCGTTTTACAGGTGTGTGGGATGAACTTGTCAGTGGTGTTAAGTGCTTGTTACGGCTGGCCAGCAAAGTGTGAAGTGTGCAGGCAACGGGTTTCCGAATCATCCCTATTCATCTGGTGTAGCATTGGTTTCCCATCCTCGATTACCTTTCAAGTCAGCGATTTCAAGGTGACATGACGATTTCCATGTTTTTAATGTTTTCCTGGTGTCATAACTGTTTCCTTAGTTTACGTGATCATTTTCTTGTGAACTTCCATCCCAGTCAATCCATATATGAATGAGACATGGGGAGAAGTCGCCTAAGTGGCCTAAAAACGAACGCGACTCGTGTTACGGCGATAAATTTGCAAGCAGAGAGGCGGTCTGAACTCTCCAGTTAGGGACAGCCTGTTTTCTCCCGTGACAGTCCTGCCAGTGACTGCCTTCTTTGCCAGTGACGACCTCCGTTCCTCGCCGACATGTGCCCTGTCGGCCTGTGACGCTCCCCCCCCCCTTCGTGCTACGCCAGCGACCGTCTCCTCCGCCGGTTACGACCTCTGTGCCTCGGTGTCGTGTGCTCCTGTGACGTCCCGTGACGCCCTCCCCCCCCCCCCCCCGTGCTCCGCCAGTGACGGGGAGCTGAGTATAGGGATGGAGTACATGGACGGCGGCTCGCTGGACCTAGTGTTGAAGCAGATAGATCGGATACCGGAGAAGATCCTGGCCAAGATCACCTCCGAGGTACGACCTGTATCACAAGTCGTTCATGTTTATAACATCGTATGTGTGTCGCTGGCGTTGCGTCTTATTTGCAGGTGTTGCGTGTTCTGTGTTGATCTATGTAGTATGTACTGACGCGGCGTTAGAATAGCCACTCGCTCGATTTGGCCAAGGTTTGTAATAACAACAATAATAATAATAATAACTACCGCCGGCGGCCGCGCGCGCTGGCGGCGACGACAGTGGTCGGGTTGCCGGAGCCTCGATAGCCACGCACTTCATGCTTGTGTGGTGCCTGTCCGGGACCGTGTTTCGCTATTTGAAGTGTGAGTCGCCGCTCCTTTCGTGCGTGAAGCTTCGTGGGCCTTCTGTGAACTTAAGAAGGTGACTCGTATCCTCCTGGCAGGCCGATTCTGCCTCCGAACTTAATTCACTCATATGCCTTACGGCGGTATGGTGGCTTCGGGTATGGTCTAGTGTGTGCCTTAGCTGGTAAAATATCCCCTCCCGATGTGCCTGTAGCTATGTGCTGCTTATGTGCCGCCCCGAGCAAGGACAACCTCACGGGCAGCCCGCGCTGTGCGTTCTGCAGGTGCTGAAGGGCCTGTCGTACCTGCGGGAGCTGCACCAGATCATCCACCGGGACGTCAAGCCCTCCAACATCCTCATCAACAGCCACGGCGAGATCAAGCTCTGCGACTTCGGCGTGTCCGGCCAGCTGATCGACTCCATGGCTAACTCTTTTGTCGGCACGCGCAGCTACATGTCGGTGAGTGGTGCGGCGCTCATACAGTGATAACTGCGGTGGCGAGTTCTGCAGCGACCTGTGGTTGCCTACGTGCAGGACTAACAGCAGTGGTCGTTCAGGTACCTGCTGTGTTTGGCACAATGTGGCACAAAGGCGGCTTCTGTTGTGGTCTGTTTGTGATAAGGTTTGGTTGTGATATGGATGAAGCCAATCGCTCTAACTCTCGTTGGAGCTCTACACATTCCGCCTCGCGCACCGCTTGTGTAGGCCTAAAGCTTCCCCGCGATACAACAGTGGTCGCATGTCTGTACCAATGTATCACCAGCTTTTTCCAAGGTATAACCCACTTCCCTCCCCCCCCCCCCCCCCGATTTTGGCTCCAAAATCGAAGCGAACGTATGGATTCTCATTGCGGCGCTGCTATCCTCCTCGCACTCAATGCGATCCATGCACACACCCTTGTTTTCCCTCATCTCCAGTCGGAACGCAAGCAGAGGATCCTGAACACCGCATTTCGCTGTTTCCTCCCCTGCTCCCCCTCCCCCCCCCCCCCCCCCACCTCCCATGACCACGTCTACCACGCGTTTTCATGTTTCCCCACCAGCCAGAGTGGTGGAAGGAGATCTTGGTCACCTCAGTGACGCTGCGACGCTCCACTACGGCGTAATCCGCCACGCGTTCCGCCCCACAGCCGGAGCGACTTCAGGGGATCCACTACTCGGTACAGAGCGACATCTGGTCGCTGGGGCTGTCGCTGGTGGAGATGGCGCTGGGGCTGTACCCGATCCCGCCGCCCGACTACGCCACCCTGGCGCACAAGTTCGGCACGCAGTTCACCGAGAACGCGCCCAACCGGGTGGCCTCCCCGCTCGCCAAGTCGCCCAAGTCCGGTGGGTGCACGACGGGGCAGGCCCTGTGTGGACAGCGAGGAGAGGGAGCGACGGGTGATGCAGATGCTCGCGGTGGCGGAGGGTTCTCGTCAGGGGGAGTGACGGGTGGTGTAGATACTCGTGGTGACGGAGGGTTCTCGTCGGGGGTGGGAGATGACGGGTGGTGTAGATGCTCGCGGTGGTGCAGGGCTCTCTTCAGGGGGGAGTGACGGGTGATGCAGATGCTCGCGGTGGCGGAGGGTTCTCGTCAGGGGGAGTGACGGGTGGTGTAGATACTCGTGGTGACGGAGGGTTCTCGTCAGGGGTGGGAGATGACGGGTGGTGTGTAGATGCTCGCGGTGGTGCAGGGCTCTCTTCAGGGGGGAGTGACAGGTGGCGTGGATGCTCGCGGTGGCGGGGGTTCTTGTCAGGGGGTGGGGGAATGACGGGTGATGTAGATACTCGCAGTGGCGGAGGGTTCTCGTCAGGGGGGGAGTGACGGGTGGTGTAGATGCTCGCGGTGGCGGAGGGTTCTCGTCAGGGGGGGGAGTGACGGGTGGTGTAGATGCTCGCGGTGGCTGAGCATTCTCGTCAGGGGGGGAGTGACGGGTGGTGTAGATACTCGTGGTGGCGGAGGGTTCCCGCCGGGGGGGGGGGGGATGACGGGTGGTGTAGATGCTCGCGGTGGTGCAGGGCTCTCATCGGGGTGTGGGGGAAATGATGGGGTGGCATAGATGCTCGTGGTAGTGGAGGGTTCTCATCGTATTAGTGAGATAGCTTTGTCACCGGTTGTATTGGAATGATTTACGTGGAGAGCGTCCCTGTGCTATTTCTTGAATGTCGTCTAGTTTAACGGGCATTCAAGACGCGGCCGAGGTATGCTCACATTGCAAGAGAAGCTGACATATGCTGACTTGCGAAAGGTGCTGGCACGTGAAGTGGGAGTGACCCGACGAGGGTGTTATGTCAATTCGGAGTGGTCTGTCGTTCGGGTGGGTGTTGTCTGTTCTGACCAGATGCGTTGTAACTGAAGCTAGCTGGGTCTTGTTTCCGTCCATGCCGCTCGGACAGCGCCCAGTTCGGGTGAGTGTCGTGCGTCGATGATGCATCGACCTTCCGTTGGTGTGCCCTTTGTCTGTCTGGCGTTTTTTGCGTTTTGGCATTTGTCTTTATGACATATTTTCACGCAGATGCGCTTCGCAGTTTTGTAAAGAACCATGCGTCAGTCTAAAGCACCTGCAAGCTGCCACTCGACTAACGCAAACACAAGTTGTCGGCTGTTTAACCTTTCAGTGTTTTGCCACACCCGTCTGCGTGCGTCGGGTCCATTCATCTGCGAACACAACCCGACCTGACCTGACCTTAGCTGACGAGGCCTGACCTGTCCTGATGGGACCTGACCTGACCTGGCAAGACCTGACCCGATCTGACCAGGCCTGGCCTGACAAAAACCTGGCCTTATCCTAGGAGACCTGATCTGATTAAACCTGACCTGACCTGACCTGATGAAACCTGATCTGTCCTGACGAAACCTGATTTGTCCTGACGAAACCTGAACTGACCTGACCTGACCTAACCTTATACCGCCCGCCCGCAGCCGGCGTGGGAAACGGCCGTCAGTTGGCGATATTCGACCTTCTGGAGCACATCGTCAACGAGCCGCCGCCCAAGCTGCCGCAGGGCCTCTTCAGCGACGACTTCGTCAACTTCGTCGACAGCTGCCTGAAGAAGAACCCTGAGGAGCGGGCTGACCTCAAGTCTCTTATAGTACGTGGCGCACAGTCCGGTCTCGTGGCGCGGCTCCGTATTGGGGCAGCGCTGCGGAGAGCCGCAGCTGCATCCGTTGAACGCGTGTGGATCGCCCGCCTCGCCCTGTGTGCCGGCGCGTCGGTGGGGTGCGCGCCGCGATGGCCGCAAGATGCAGACACACGTGTACATGTATCGTCAGGCGCGGCGGGCGTTTGATGTGTAAGGTTTGAAGTGTGAAGGTCTGGAACGGCGATGTGCCCGGGGACTGTGTGCGGAATTTGACGGCGCCTCTGACCTCCAGGTACACCCCTGGATCCTGCGCGCGGAGCAGGAGAACGTGGATATCGCCGGCTGGATCTGCAAGACCATGAACCTCACGCCCACTTCCGCCACGCTGAAGCCGAAATAGCGACGCGGGCACACTAGCGCCGCCTGCCGGCGGAAAGTTGGCGTACCTCGCCACCTGGGCGGCCGCCGCCGTCGCCGTGGCGCGTGTCGCCAGCGGATCGGCATTTTGGCGCGGTCCCGGCCGGTGTTTTGGCGCGCTCTGTCAGCGCCTGGTGGCGGGACTGGTCCGGGACGCGCGCCGTCGGGGCGGGGCCTCCCGGACGGACGGCTCCCGTGGGGACGCCACCGTCGCGTCGGCCCGCGCCGCAATAGCCGCAGATGGAGTCTGATGACGTTCCCGGGTGGTGGAGGCGGCACCCCACGGGCCGAGCCGGCCGACACTGCCGTGGGAGGCGAGAGCGGGCCGCGGTCTGCGGCCTGCCCGCCGTCAGGAGGGCCGGCGGACACTCCTGTCCCGGCCGGTCGGCGGGGTCTTTCCATATCGTGGCCAGCGCCGGCCACTCGCTTACGCGTCCCTCGACTGGTTGCCGGTTTTCGTTTGTAGTCGCGCTTAGCTTGCCCCCGCGTTGCGTCGTGGGTGCGTTTCTTGGTTTGCGTAGGACAGTCAAGGCATCGAATCATCGCCTCGCCGCTCGGCACGTTTTGATGATTTCGCCGCCGACGGCGTTTGCTGCGCGTCCTCCGTTTAGGAGCGCTGCGCGGATCGGTTTCGCCGGCGGCCGCGGCGCCTCGGCTTTGCTCGCGTTCGCTCGCTGCTCGTTCGGCTTTGGATGCGAATCGGTGCGCCGGCCCCGGATTGGCGGGCTCACTCTGTGATGTGATTGTATTGGTCGGTGGGCGGGGCGTGCGCCGTCGGTGCGCTGCAGCCGTGTCGTGGCGCAGAGACGCGACACGGCACCTGGCCCGATGTCTTCATTCGATCGTGTCATCTGACTGGTATGTGGTGATGTTGTAATCGTGCTTCGCATTTAATTGTACTTATTTGATTCCTGTAAGATATGCACTTAGGTGGACTGGCACGGTGTTTTAATGTCCACTGGAAACCGTCGCAGGGGACAAGAGAGACGGAGCGAACGAGCGGGATAGAACGCGAATCATGGCACGTTCTGCCACCAAATATTCGTCACCGTATGAGCTTTCACCTCATTCTCTCAGCTGTCGTGAACAACGATCCTGAAGAGCATGAGCCGGCGGAGGCACGACGGACTGACAGTGCAGCTAGCTATGCAGCAGCTAGCTGTGTGCGACGCATGCGTTGCAGCGCAAAGCGAGTAATGACGCTCGCACCCAGAGCTATGCGTTATATCATGAGAAGTCGGTGGGCGCAGTCGGCGGTCTGCTCCATTAGGAGAGCGGAGCGGCCGACTGTTTTCCGTCCGCTTTTCGAATCCCCGCGTTACTGTGCTTAGGGACATGGCCTCAAGCCTCCGTCAAATCGGTACTGTTGGCAGGATTCCGCGGCCAGCACATTACATATGCATGTGGGTAATGGCCTTCACGGCAGGAACCATGCTGCCCATCAAGGACCTAAGCTTGGGGACGGTTAGGTTTAAGTTATCATTCAGGGGGCAACTTCGCGCCAACTCAGGAGAATTCGACTACGTCCGCGCCAACCGACTGCGAACGCGCGAGGTCGTAGGTTGCTGTTACATGGTTTTAAAGTTGCATCTGGCAATCTCCATGCTACGCTGTTCCTGTGCTACTGGCATCCGGCCCAGCAGATGAGAGGAATTTCGACTGGCTTGGCTACTCAAGGTGACAGGTGGGGGCGGCTGCCAATGGCCGATGTATGTAACGGCCCATAGAGGCGATGGCTCACACGGTTTTGGCGACGCTGCGAGGCCACCGACCAAATCCACCAGCCAGCGGGCAGTATTTTTGACATTTCGTATGAATTACATAACCAATAATGTTATGTAATTTTGCTGAGAAAATATTCTGCCCAACTGCAAAGGTGGATACAAATGTGCCGCAGCCATGACATAAGTGAAGTAGTTTCCCCACTGGGTCGTTGTCGATTCTTCATTCCCCACTTGCTACGGGTCGCGGGGGAGCATTGTAAACTCGGTGGAGGCTGGGCTGAAGTGGAGACGTTTCCCAAGTTGTAAAGCCGATAAGCCATTTGGAGTGGTGCTCCTTCACACGATGAATTCCCTTGCGAGGGTAGCGAACGTCTCTAAGGGATGTGTAACAGGTAGGTAGTGGAGATTTGCAACGCTGTGGTCGGAGGAACGAGTATTGTGATGCGTTTTGGATGTCAGCTGTGTGGGTTGGCTGCTGTTTATGTTGCTAAATGTACAAATGTTAGCATTTTGAGTTTATGGATGTAGGTGTCTGTTAATTCAAGTGGACAGCTCTAGTCTCCCTGAATAAATATCAGGCCATTACAAAAGCATATGTTGTTATGTAACATTTGGGTCATGTTCATACACCAGTCTGCAAATAATGGCAAATTTACCAACAAGATGATGAGGGGAAGATGGATTCCTGCCCCTAATAGGATAGTAAGGTGCTCACTTAGGGCAGATTTTGTTAACCTTGCTGTCCCCCTGAAACAAGAATGATCACAAGATCTGATAATCTCCTGTAATTTGTGCCTTATATGGTACAGGAAATATAATGATGCCCTCAATATTTAAGCTAGATGATTTCTGTCACAAAATGATGATGAGCTACCTCAACTTACAAATTGTGCCCCATCACTGGCTCAATGAGCTCTCATCAAATCTGCCATGGTCTGCAGTCTAGCACATGTTGATACTGTTTGGGAGTTGAATATTTACAGTTTTGTATATAGGTCATGTTCATGTTCACAAATATGATGTATTGTTTATTTAGAGAAATTGTTGTTTATTTTGATCAAAATATCCTGTTAACTTTTTATAAAAAATAGTAATTTGTTTGGGATTCTTCAAGTACTTCACCTTTTTTAGAAGAAGAAAAATATCCACCGTGAGTGTTTTATGCGCAGTACGAAACAGGCACAGCCAGCTCAAGTTAGCAGAATTGGCCAACTTGGAAATCATGCAACCCAAACAACATCTTTAGCACCAAAATGATGAGCAGGCAATTAACATTATTCATTCTGTCGTTTCGACCATTGCTACTCACAGTGCTCGCATGAGCGCCTATCATCTTCAAGAAATTGCCATCTGACAATATTATAATTTCGGCAACAAACCAGTAATGCGATTTTTAACACGCAGGTAGCACACGATTTATAACGCGTACTAAAAGGTCAACCTGAGCACCAAACCACGGACATACGAGAAACCAAGAATAGCATCCCAGGTTTGCACATTCGTGTCTCTAATTATCTATTGGCGCGCTGAGCCTTCGTACATAACATAATTTTGATCATTATTTTCAAATATTTGATAACTTACGGCACATCGCGCGCAGGCCAGAAAGGCGCCTACACTCTTACCCTATCATTGCACTTCTTTTGACTTCTTACTTTATTATTGCACTCCTAATTTATTTCCAGTTGTGAAGCTTAAATTGATATTTCCACACAGACAACACAGAGAAAGACCCAACAATATCGGCTGAACTGAAGCATTTCCAGCAACCTTAAAAAAACGATCAAGCCACGGGAACCCAACACCGAAGCCAAGCCAACGTTTTCGGTGCGGTACATTAATGTCTAGTAGTGCACCGCATACACGAGTCTGGGTAGTGCGATTCACACTTATTGGAACCAAACACATCGTGACGACAATGTCGCTTAAGCTACAACACTTGGGTTCAATTAATATGAATACTCCATTGTCGTTAGATCCTGCCATCATGTCGTGCGGAGGGACTGTCGTAGCACCCTCTTAAAGTAGTGCACCGCTTGTACAATTCCAACGAGCGAGGCCTGAAATCGCTCTGACATCCAGAGACATACTCTGCCGAGATAATATGCCAACAGCAATCCTAGGATAACGGACCAAGCCCCGGAAAACTAAGACTGAAGCAAGGCCAGCGTTCTCGGTACGGTACATATACGTCTGTTAGCGTAGTGCACCTCACACACGAGTCCGGATAATGCGATTCACACTTACTAGAACTTAACACATCGTGCTGACAATGTCGGTGGAACTGCAAGACTTCGGTCCGATAAATAAGACCCATACATTGCCGTGAGATGTTGCCATCATGTGCGGGCGGACTGCACTAGCACCCTCTTCAAGAAGTACACCTCTTGTATAATTCCAATTGGAGAGACCTTAAAACCGCTCTGACATCCAAAGACATCCTCTACCAAGATAATATGCAAATATCAATCCTAAGGAAACGGACCAAGCCCCGGAAATCGAAGACCGAAGTAAATCTCATGTTTTCAGTACGCTACATATGCTTAACTGGCGCAGTACCTCTCATACACGGGTCCGGATAATGCAATTCACACTAGCTAGAAATAAATACGTCGTGCGGACATTGTCCGTTCGGTTACAACACTTTGGTTTAATGAATAAGACCCATGCATTGTCGTGAGATGTTGGCATCATGTGCGGACAGACTGCAGTAGCACCCTCTTAAAGTAGTGCACCTCTTGTATAATTCCGATTGGCGAAACCTAAAAGCCGCTCTGATGTGCAGAGACATACCCTGCCGAGATAATATGCCGACACGAACCCCAAGGAAAGAAGCCAAGCCTCGGAAACCGAGGACCGAAGCAAAGGCAACGCTTTCGGTACGGTACATATACGTTTATTCGTGCGGGGCACCTGAAACTAGAGTCCTTATAATGCGATTCACACTAAGTAGAAATAAACACATTGTGCCGACAATGTCGGTTGAGCTGCAATACTTTGGTTCAATGAATAGGACTCATGCACTATCGTGAGATGTCACCATCATGTGCGGATGGACTGTAGTAGCGTCTTCTTAAAGTAGTGCACCTCTTGTATAATTCCAATTGGCGAGACCTAAAAACCGCTTTGACATCCAAAGACATACTCTACCGAGATAATGTGCCAACAGCAATTTTAAGGGGGCCGACCAAGCCCCGGAAACCGAAGACCGAAGCGAGGCCAACGTTTTCGGTACGGTGCATACATGTTTATAAGCGCAGCGCACCTTATACACGACAGTACTATCTCGGTAGAGAATGTTCTTGGATGCCAGAGGCGTTTTCAGGTCTCTCCAACTGGAATAATGCAAGAGGTACACTACTTTAAAGGGGTTGCTTCTACGGTCAGTCCGCGCAACATGATGGTGATATCTCACGGCAATGCATGAGTCTTGTTCATTGAACCGAAGTACGACATTGTCGCGGCGACGGGTTAATTTCTAGTAAGTGTGAACCGAACTATAAGGACTGGTGTTTCAAATGCCCCGCGCCAATAAACGTACATGTGCCGTACCGAAAATGTTGGCTTTGCTTCGGTCTTCGGTTTGCGGGGCTTGGCCTATTTCCTTGGGGCTGCCGTCGGCATATTATCTCGGTAGAGCATGCATTTGGATGTCGGAGCGGTTTTTAGGTCTCGTCAATTCGAATTATACAAGAGGTGCACTACTTTAAGAGGGTGCTACTGCAGTCCGTCCGCACATGATGGCAACATCTCACGGCAATGCATGGGTCTTATTCATTGAACCTAAGTGTTGTAATTGAACCGACAATGTCCGCACGACATATTTATCTCTAGCAAGTGTGAATTGCATCATGCGGGCCCGTGTATGAGGTGTAATGCGCCAGTTAAAGCATATGTACCGTACTGAAAACGTGGGATTTACTTCGGTCTCCGGTTTCCGGGGCTTGGCGTATTCCTTTGGCATTGTTGTTAGCATATTCTCTTGGTAGAGCATGTCCTTGAATGTCAGTTTGGTACGGTTTGGATGTTCCGGCCCGGCATATATACGCTGATAGACGTATATGTGCCGTACCTGGCTTTGCTTCAGTCTTCGATTTCTGGGGCCAGGTCCGTTTCCTTAGGATTGCTATTGGCATATTATCTCTGTAGAGGATGTCTTTGGATTTGGGAGCGGCTTTTAGGTCTCGCCAATTGGAATTATACAAGAGGTGCACTGCTTGAAGAGGGTGCTACTGCAGTCCGCCTGCACATGATGGCAACATCTCACGGCAATGCATGAGTCTTATTCATCGGACCGAAGTCTTGCAGTTCCACCGACATTGTCAGCACGATGTGTTAAGTTCTAATAAGTGTGAATTGCGTTATCCGGACTCGTGTGTGAGGTGCACTACGCTAATAGACGTATATGTACCGTACCGAAAACGCTGGCCTTGCTTCAGTCTTATTTTCCCGGGGCTTGTTCGTTTCCTTTGGATTGCTGTTGGCATATTATCTCGGCAGAGTATGTCTCTGGATGTCAGAGCGATTTCAGGCCTCGCTCGTTGGAATTGTACAAGAGGTGCACTACTTTAAGAGGGTACTACGACAGTCCCTCCGCACGACATGATGGCAGGATCTCACGGCAACGGAGTAGCCATATTAATTGAACCCAAGTGTTGTAGCTTAAGCGACATTGTCGTCACGATGTGTTTGGTTCTAATAAGTGTGAATTTGTTGGCTCAGCGCACCAACAGATAATTCGAGACACGAATGTGCAGAACTGGGATACTATTCTTGGTTTCTCGTATGTCCGTGATTTGGTCCTTAGGTTGTTCTTTAAGTACGTGTTATAAATCGTCTGCTGTCTGCGAGTTAAAAATCACGTTACTGACTTGTTGCCGAAATTATAATAGTGTCAGATGGTAATTTCTTGAAGATGATAGGCGCTCAGGCGGGCATTGTGAGTAGCAATGGTCAAAACGACGAAGTAAATAATGCTAATTGCCTGCTCGTTATTTTTGGTGCTAAAGATGTTGTTTGGGTTGTATGATTTCCAAGTTGGCCAATTCTGCTAACGTGGGCTGGCTGTGCCCGTTTCGTACTGCGCATAAAACGCTCGTGGCAGAGATTTTTCTTCTAAAAAAGGTGAAATAAATGAATGCTGCTGTTGATGTGCTTCTAAGCCCAAACAACAGCCATGACAACACCTGGCAACATGCTGTTATGGCAGCCCCACCCACAGTGAAGATGTATGTGCATAACTGGCCAAGGATGGCTGATGCCCCAAGCTTGTCATTGCTGTACCTCAACTTCTCATGCTGTAAAAGTCGGAGGCATGCCAGTTGGAGGCAAGAAGCAGGTGTAATCCTCCTATTGATTACATAATAGTGTACCTAGCGCATGGAAAGACCTGTCTTTCTGTCGCTTTTCCAGCTCTAGTATTTACTCAACATATATGTGTATATATATATATATATATATATATATATATATATATCTATATCTATATCTATATATATATATATATATATATATATCAGAAGGAAAGGCCTCCACCTGGTTTTTTGGCATTATGAGTTAAAAAGTTATTGTGTTGAACTAATGACCTTCAGTATACCAGGAGGTACTGGTTAAGCCACATTATGGTGCTGTTGTAAGCAACTTTATAATGCTAATTAGTTTTGGTGCTATCATAACTGATACCAATAGAGCATGTTTTGTGGCAATATTGTTAAAAGCCTATATTTTTGCAGTGTTATGTATTTTACAATAGCTGTGGAAAGGTTTAAATTTGGGATATGCTTCAGGCAATCAACTTAAGATATATTGCAGACAGGTGCTGGTTCATACTGATCCCTATGCTCATTGCTGTGGAGGTATCCAGCAGGCACAGTAACTTGTGCACATTGAAGGAAACAATGTCTGTGTTTGTTTTGGGGACAATGAATTCCTCAGTCTCATTCAGCAGTTTTCCCTGGTTCTTTTGTCAGCACCTGAGGTCTGGTTCGTGTGTCACCAATCGTCACCAAATGGTCCTGTGCCACCAAAAATCCATGTTGTGCAACTGATGCTACAGCAGCCTGTTCCTGCTGCGGTTGTGGATGCCTGGTCGAAGTTGCAGCAGCTTGCAGCTGATGTTTGACCCCACTTACAGCAGGAGAAAATGTCTTGTCTTCATGGGATTGAGCACTGTATGCTGCATGGTCCCATTCTGCAGCAATCATCATCCGGAGTCTGCACAGTGCGCCCCGATCCTCGCTGCTGCAGTGGATGTTGCAGACCCTGACCCAGTCCCTGTTGCAGCACTCTCGCAGCAGCTGTCGGGCCTGCAGGTGCGCCACCAGACGACGGAGACGCCGCGCGCCTACGGCAACCTCAGCGATGACGACCGCATCTTCACCAACCTGTATGGCCGCCACGACTGGCGGCTGAAGGGCGCCCTCAGCCGCGGCGACTGGTACAAGACCAAGGAGATCCTGGTCCACGGGTCAGAGTGGATCCTCGGTCAGTGGTGGTGCCAGCGGCGGCGGGGTCTGGGCGGACCCGGGAGGCTGGGGAGCGGACCCAGGACCAGGACGGGGACCCAAGAGTCTGGGAGCGGACCGGGGACTGGGGCGAGGACCGGTGGCTGGGGCGTGGATTGGGGCTGGGGCACCGACTAGGGGCTGGGTGTCACTCACATCCGGGTAGGTGTAGTTTGAAGTGTTTGGAGGTGCGGGGAACATAGATGGATGCCCGGAAACCAGCATGTTCATGTCACGTCATGTTCATGTCAGCTTTCATGCTGCGGACTTCTCGGAATGTGGGGCTGTATACGTCTGGCCCCTTACTATTTGCAATTAGTTGCTAACACTGCGGTACTTTCATCAGAAAACTTAACCAACTTTCTAATTGAAGGACTTTAAGCACATACAATGGATGCAGCGCGAACCAGCTGGTGCTAGCCTTTGACTCAATGCCAGACCTCCCACCAATGCACCGTCTCCGCAGGCGAGATCAAGTCGTCGGGCCTGCGCGGCCGCGGTGGCGCCGGCTTCCCCACCGGCATGAAGTGGAGCTTCATGAACAAGCCGCCAGATGGCAGGCCGAAGTACCTGGTGGTCAACGCCGACGAGGGCGAGCCGGGCACGTGCAAGGACCGCGAGATCATGCGCCACGACCCGCACAAACTGGTGGAGGGCTGCCTGGTGGCTGGCTGCTCCATGGGTGCGCGCGCCGCCTACATCTACATCCGCGGCGAGTTCTACAACGAGGCCAGCAACATGCAGGTCGCCATCAACGAGGTCAGTTGGCGAGGGCGAGCTGAGTAAGCGGGTGGCGTAATGGGTGGAGAAGTCGCGGCCTCGTTTCCCAACGGCTTCAGAATTTTACGCACCCTTGCCGAAGGTCTGATAGGATGCGACGCTGCTGAAACGTTTCATTTCCTTCAAATCTGTCCTGGTGCATGTCTTAGGGCCCTTGCTCGGCTACCTCGCTCCTGCCGACGTCCACCTCCCCTCTCGCTGGCAGGCGTACAAAGCCGGCCTCCTGGGCAAGAACGCCTGTGGCTCCGGCTACGACTTCGACGTGTACATGCACCGCGGCGCCGGGGCCTACATCTGCGGCGAGGAGACGGCGCTGATCGAGTCGCTGGAGGGCAAGCAGGGCAAGCCGCGCCTGAAGCCGCCGTTCCCGGCTGACGTGGGCGTCTTCGGCTGCCCCACCACCGTCGCCAACGTCGAGACCGTCGCCGTGGCGCCCGTGCGTACTTGTAGTGCGGAGTCCGCCCGTTAGATGGCGGGTAGTGTGAGTGTTGAGGCGGCGGGGCGGTGAAAGTATGTGGTTCCGGGATAGGCCACAGCGTATAGGGATTGTAATGTCATCTTTCGCGCGGACGTGTGCTTTTCCCTGGCAAAAGGTAGCGGGAAACTCGAAACGTTGCAAAACGATGGGCATTTCATTGTTACCTGGAATGCTCCAGGGATTGGTGTGAAATATTGGTGTTAATTTGAGCCTTGTATGATTTCTTGGAACAGAACACCTCAAAGCAGTAACGAAGTCAAATCAGGCCGCTCGCGTACAGCTGACGGTGCCCGGCGCCCTAAGACCTCCTGTGTTAGCACCACCACCTGTGTGTCTTGTGTCTGTGACACGGTCCGGACCCCAGCCCCTCTGACCTGGTGTACGCCTGACCCCCACCCGCAGACCATCTGCCGGCGCGGCGGCGCCTGGTTCGCCGGCTTCGGCCGGCCGCGTAACACCGGCACCAAGCTCTTCAACATCTCCGGTCACGTCAACAACCCGTGCACGGTCGAGGACGAGATGTCTGTCCCACTCAAGTAGGTCTTACATCTGTGCTCCCTCTGTCGATTTATCTGTCTCTGTCTCTGTCTCTGGCTCTGGCTCTGGCTCTGGCTCTGGCTCGGCTCTGGCTCTGGCTCTGGCTCTGGCTCTGTCTCTGGCTCTGTCTCTGTCTCTGTCCCAGTCCTTGTCCCAGTCTTTGCCCCAGTCTGGCTCGGGCTCGGGCTCGGGCTCGGGCTCGGGCTCGGGCTCGGGCTCGGGCTCGGGCTCGGGCTCGGGCTCGGGCTCGGGCTCGGGCTCGGGCTCGGGCTCGGGCTCGGGCTCGGGCTCGGGCTCGGGCTCGGGCTCGGGCTCGGGCTCGGGCTCGGGCTCGGGCTCGGGCTCGGGCTCGGGCTCGGGCTCGGGCTCGGGCTCGGGCTCGGGCTCTGGCTCTGGCTCTGGCTCTGGCTCTGGCTCTGGCTCTGGCTCTCTCTCTCTCTCTCTCTCTCTCTCCTCTCTCTCCTCTCTCTCTCTCTCTCTCTCTCTCTCTCTCTCTCTCTCTCTCTCTCTCTCTCTCTCACTCTTTCCTGCTCTCTCCCGCCCTGTCTAGACCACGCGTTTTGCAGCTTCACCTTTCGCCCCGTCCCGTTCATGCACGCTCTGCTCCTCTCCCCTCGCCCCGGCCCTCTCTCCGCCGACCGTCTCCGGTCGCGTCGCGCCTCTCGGGGGATCCACTGCAATCTGCCGGCTGCCAGCGGCGCCGAGCTAAGGGGCGTGATCAAATCGACGGCTGAGACGGGCCGGCGCTCGGCGGCGAACGCCGGTGCCGCTGGGGGCGGCCTGCTGCGCCGGTCGTCGTAGGTCACCGTCACCGAGACGCCACGGCGCCCGTCCGGCCGGCGCTGACCTCGCGGCCAATCAGGCCCGCTAGAGCCGCTGGTGATGTCGGACGGGACGGAGGCAGGTCTGAAGGCTGGGGTATTTGGGTGTTTTTGTCTTGGGGGAGGGGAGACGTAAGCAAATTTGGTGTCAAAGTGGCAGACCTGGTCACACGGATTTGTGTCCGTCTCAAACCAATCATGAGCGTGTCTGCTGCGGAATATGCAGTGGGCTGTGATGTCATTCCGGTCGGTGATCCACAATAGGTTATTGGAGGCCGGCACCAATGATGAGGATCAGACACTGGGGCCGGGTCGGGCCCTTGGCTTCGAAGTCAAATCCAAAGCCTAGACATTGACTAAAACCAAATTAAAAGCCGTAGCAGGCGGCCTCCAATTTTGCATTATGCATTGATATTCATGATGCATTGATAAGTGATGCCTTATCCTCAATGTATGCCACCTGTGTGTTACTACATGCAGGCCTATTTTGCTATGTGTCGTTAACTGGAGTTCTCAGTTGGGTGCGTTCTTTTCTGTCGGGGTTCTTAGGCACGAATTCTGATTTTGTCAGGTCTTCTAACTGTTCATTGGGTGGCTTTCTTGGCTCCATTCTGTCCTGGCCTGCCCCCTCCCTCTCCCCCCCATCACTTTCCCCTTCCTGATCTCATCGTCGGCAGCCTTGCCAGGCTATGTCAGCCACTTCATCGGTTACGCTGTCAGGAGCGCGGGCATTCCGCGTTATCGATCTGGCCTATTCCCTGACCGGGTCCGTGATCCGGCGCTGCCCCCGAACGTACCTCCTGACCGGAGCTGCCGTGCTCAGTCATGATCCGGTGCTCCTGCGCCACCTCCTGCTGGTCCTGGCTAACGTTCGCCAGCCGGTAATGGTAGAACCTCCCTCCCGAACGGACGGTTTATGGCGTCGTAATGCAGCGTTACTGCCCTGCCTTCCTGGCGGCCGTGCCGTTATCCGTCACGACCCGGTGGCTCTGCTGTAATCAGCTATGGACCGCCGATGCTGACCAGTCTGGGTCTAATCTCGTGACCAGGTGGGCCCGGTCGCACCTGACCCGTGTCTCTCCAGCGCGGCTGGTCCGGCGGCGGCGCGGCCGGTCCGTGACGACCGACGTTGACGCGTCGGTGCCGTCGCAGAGCCGTATCGACGTTCGCCGGCCGTGCCCAGTGACCTTATCTGGGCTCGGGCGGAGGCCGGGGCTCGCCGCCGGCGGAGGCCGCGCCGCCGGCCGTGAAAGGCCCTCGGGCGCCGCCGCCGCCGTCGTCGATCCGGCTGTGACGTCATGTCTGCGTGTCCGCGGCCGTCTGTCATCTCGCTGTTGTGCCCTTGCCTGTCTGTGGTCGGCTGTGACGTCACCGCGGTGTCTCGGTGAGCGTCGGCGTGACCGGCGATCGTTAATGCGGCGTCGATCTGTCTATGCCGGCGGCCGTCTGTGACGTCACGTCTCCGCGTCGCCGGCCGTCTGCGTGACGTCGTGCGCGCTGTTTGTCGACAGGCAGCTGATTGAGCAGCACGCGGGCGGCGTAATCGGCGGCTGGGACAACCTGCTGGCGGTGATCCCCGGCGGCTCGAGCACGCCCATCATCCCGCTCTCGTGAGTCGGCCGGCGCTTACCGAGAGGTCGTGGGTTCGATTCCTACCGCGGGAAACTTTCGCGGGTCTAGCCGCCGGCAGGTTCAGGTGGCCCTGAAGACCGTCGCGGTTAATGATTCTATGTGCTGACGGCAATTCGAACAGCTGTGATCCTGAGAGGCCGCTAGCCTGTGTGGGCCTGGTGCGTGAGTTTCACGGTCCCATGGGGTACCCGTCGCCATGTTCAGATGGTGGGGTGCTTGTACTGGTGATCCCGCTGGGTCTAAGCTCACCGATTTGTATTTCATGAACGCGCATGGCCGTTGGTCACAGGCTGCTTACATATACTGTCAGGATAACTGGCAAGCTTTGCGTCATTTAACCGTATTTATTAATTTAATTTGACTCCGATGAAGAACATGGGCCTTTTCTGTCAGTTCTTTCAGAACTTTGTCCCTACAGTTAAAAGGTCGTTTTTGTCATTTCGTAGTTCATTATTCCGGTGTCCTATGACGTCACATCCAATTATAGGTGATCGGGCTGGTCTATTGTATGCCGTCTGTTGCTATGCTCAACAGAAGCGTCTTTGGAACTGTGACTCGAACTGTGACGTCACCGCCACAAGGACTTCTCTAAATGTTGCGATGTCTGGAAACTTCTGGAGAGGCAAAAGTCTGGAAAGGCAAACCCAGCCAATTGATGTAAAGTTAAGGTGAAGGTGAACAGAAGGTGACGAAAGGTGAACAGTCAGTCCCCGCATGGTGTTTTTCTTGCTGCGCATCTCTGTACAACACTGGTCTCCCTCGTTCGTTAAGCTCCTAGAGGTTTCAAGTATACTGGCCCACCCTTGATGCTTTTCGGCCGTGACATCGGTCTCCTGTTCGCTCTGCTCCTTGTGGTGTCAAACAGTGTCCTACCTTTATGCTTTTCGGGGCCGTGTCCTTTGCTTTCATATATATATATATATATATATATATATATATATATATATATATATATATATATATATATATATATATATCTATATATATATCTATATATCTATATATGTGTGTGTGTGTGTGTGTGTATGTATATTATCCGTTTTGTATACAAAGCCATTGTATATTAGCTATGCAGCTACTGCTAGAAGCGAAAACATCAGAAAGCACGGGCCGAGTGTCTCCAAACGTCGGCTTGCACCGCTGGTATTTATTGACCGCGTTGTTGGTTCTTGCTAACCAGACATAAATTTTCAACAACTTACTGCAGGCGGACTGTGATATACGCGGTCGCCGTGGCTGATGTACTAGCCATCTTGATGTGTTCCCGGTTTGAGTACCTCGCGGGGTTTCGTGACGCGCTGTGGCCGTCGGCTCCTGTGATGAGACACTGCCCAGGGGTGTGATATTTCCACCCGTCTCAGCAGCGCCCTTCATCACGGCTGTGCCGTGGAGGGCGTCCATTTCGTGGAGCGGGTCTGCCGGTGTCGTGATGGGATGGCGGTGCCTGTATTTCTTGGGGCGCTACTGTTGATGCATGGGCAGAGGGAGGAGCGGCGGCCGCTCGTTACTGAGCAAGACCTTCGGCTGGGGAAAAGCGGAGGGCTGTCGCGCGCGAGCCTAATGCCAATGCTGCTATTGCGCTGCTGCACCCCAGAAGACGGAGTGCTGCGATGCGGCCGGTATGCGTTGTGCAAAGTCAGCCGCCGTGTTTTTGGCCCGCTGGAGCACGCAAAACAAGGCCATTCATTTGACGGTGAGGAGGGGAGCTCCGAGTGCTCATCCCGCGCGTGACGGAGAGGAGGGGAGCTCCGAGTGCTCATCCCGCGCGTGACGTTCCTCTGCGGAAACTTGAACCCGCGCTTTGTAAAGTGACTCCAAAGGTGGGCGCCGGGATCGGTCGCAGCTGTCTGTGGCACCTGGTGCAGGTGACTGGTGCAGGCACCACACCAGTCTGGCGCGGCGATGCATCAGTCTGGTGGACTGGCGCTGGATCAGTCACCAGCCGCAGACGCGGCTTGGGATCAGTCACCAGCTGCAGACGCGGCTTGGGATCAGTCACCAGCTGCAGACGCGGCTCGCCGTGTTCGGCTGAGGCGAAGCCCTCTCCGCCAGCCATCAGCGCGATCTGTCGCCGCCTGTCCGTCCCAGTCCGGTACCGCTATGTGCCAGGGGCGTGATTCGGGGCCGGTGGCCGAGGGGGGGGGGGGCGGTTGCGCCCTCGCGGCCCCTGCCGTGCTCTATTGTCTCCCCCCCCCCCCCCCGCCGGGCCGCCCGTCATTCGGGAGCAGGCACCACTCCCCGGCTGAGTGCGGGGGAGGGAGAGGGGGTGGCGGCGGGTCGTTGAGGTCAGACGGGGCTTCGGTCGGCGCGCTCGAGCCCGGCGGTGGTCAATACGACCGCGGCCACGTGTCGGAGGGCGCGGTCCACCGAGCCGCGCCGCGGTGCAGAGAGGTCGTGGGGCGGGCGCGGCCGGCGCGGCCCACGCACCAGCCGTCGGCGGTCCAGCGACGGCGCCCTGCGACGCTCGGCGACGGCGCAAGCGATGCCCGGGTCTCGGGGCGCGTGCTGTAACGTCGCGGTGCCGTGTCTGGTCGACACCGCCCACCTGGCGGTGGTCTCAACCGACGAGTCGACTCGGCTGCTCGCGGGCACGCGGTCCGGTCGGCTGGTTGATCGTGGCCCGTGGCGATTCGTCGCACCGTCGCGGGGGGGGGGGGGGGGGCTGTAATCCGGCTGGTGACAGTGGTGGCGCGGTAGGTGACCGCAGGCCGCAGTCAGCTCAAACCGCGCCGGAGCCTGCGGCATCGCGCCGGCGGGAGCCGGACCACGACCAGGCGGTGTCGAGCTGACGGCGGCCGCTCAGCGGCTCCCGGCCCGCCGCCGCCGCCGCCCCCGCGTGTCGCCCGGGCGTCTTCGCCGCCGTGGGTCGCCGCCGTCTGCGTCGCACTGCGGACGGCGCCCGGCCCAGCCGGCCGGCCCGCTCCCCGCGAAACTTCGCCCGGGCAGCGCTGCAGTAACTCTCGGGCAGCGGGGACTCCCTGGAGGTGACGCGCTGCCGAGTAGGGTCGTGTTTTACGTGGCGCGGCGGCCGACGACGTGAAAATCGGCCCCTGTTGACCTGCTCTCTGACTTCGGACAGGAGCGGTGGTGGGTGACGGGGACGCGGGGAGGCAGGACGACTAGAGTGAAGGCGGCAGACCAGATGGTAGCGATGGTGGGTGACAGGGACGGAAGGAACAAGAAAGTCCGGGCGGAGGCGACGGACCAGACAGGGGCGGTGGTGGGTGACGGGGACGGGGGAGACAGGACGACTCGGGCGGAGGAAGCGGACCAGACGGGAGTGATGGTCGGTGACGGGGACGGAAGGAACAGGATGGCTCGGGCGGAGGCGGCGGGCCAGACAGGGGCGGTGGTGGGTGACGGAGACGGGTGGAGACAGGGCGACACGGGCGGAGGCAGCGGACCAGACGGGAGAGATGGTCGGTGACGGGGACGGAAGGAGCAGGACGACCGGGCGGAGGCGGGAGCGGCCGCTGTTTTGGCGGCAGCGACAGAAGGCGACCGCTGGTGCTGGGATCGGAAGGAGATGATCGAACTACCAATGCCGGTGCTCGCATGACAAAGCAGGATTGCTCTGCTTATGACCATGGCGGGCGCAGACATGGGGACATGGTGTGACATTGCGTCTCTCCCGCTGATCTACAGTGTGTGGAGAAGCGTATGCCTCATTTGTGGTAGAGTTGCATGGAGCCAAGGCAAGCTGAGATGGTTTGAGTTTAGTTCAATTCAGTTCAGTTCATTTCATTTAAGTTCAGTTCCGTCGATTTGAGTTGAGGTGAGTGAGTCAAGAAACAGCGGGCTAGATGGCCGAGTTTTGGAACGCAATCAATGGATGTCCCAGTCCGAGCAGTTTTTAAGTCAAGGTTCCGAGACTTCGTGCGCTGAGGACTGCAACATATTTTGTTTTCCCTCCGGAGAGTCATCAAATGGGGGTTAGTTGTCAAAACACGCGGGATTAAAAAGGTGGGGTGCCTCCAGCCCTGTAGAACTTTGGCCTCGCCTTCCCACAAATTAGAGGCCTTCGCGCCAATTTAGGACAGAAACGCCACAACTTTAGGAGTACGCTGCACCGCACGCTTCGGACTCGGCTTGGCGGCGGCGTTTGAGGACGAAATAAACCAGCTGTCGGACGAGGCCACTCGCCTACGAAACGTCCGTCGCATTTCTGTTCGCCCCATTGAGCATGCGTCTTGCATGCTCTCGTCGTCACGGCTGCGAGCGAGACTACAGCCCAGTCGATCAGATCAAATCAGATCAGATCAGATCAGATCAGATCGATCTCTTCCTGCGCGCTGTCAGCGTACAGCGAGCCCGCCTACGCGCTTTTACGGCCTGCTGACCACGCGCCGTCCCCGCCGGCTTGTGTTACATTGTATATGCTACGTAGGGTATCGTAAGTTATCATTTTATGTGTTGTGTGATATGGTATATTTTGGATACGATATTTTTGTAGTATCATTTATGTATTCATTTATTATTTTATGCTTTAATTCATATGGTATATTTCATATCACCTTAGATACCTGCTCCTGGCAGAGGTGGTTTATTTCGCTACGTATTCAGCGCGCTGCGACACTGACCGACCTCGCCAGGCGTCCGCGCGGCGATCGTCGCTCTCCCTCTGTGCTCGCCGCGGCCCGCCTCACACGCAGCCTCTCTCTCTCTGTCCGCCGCAGGGTGTGCAGCGACGTGCCGATGGACTTCGACGGCCTGCTGAGCGCCGGCACCGGCCTCGGCACGGCCGCCGTCATCGTCATGAACAAGCAGACCGACCTGATCAAGGCGATCGCGCGCCTGATCGAGTTCTACAAGCACGAATCGTGCGGCCAGTGCACGCCCTGCCGCGAGGGCACCGGCTGGATGGACAAAGTCATGTGGAGGTCAGTGGCGGGCGCGGCTGCGGGAAGGGCAAGGTCGTGTGAAGGTCGATTGGGCTGGGAAAGGGGAGGGGGCGAGACCGTAAGCGTGGTGACGATTGGTGTGGCCGACGCGGCGACTTGCTACAGCTTGCTGCTACTTGCCCGTCCTACAGCGATGAGCCAACAGTTCAGCGGCTGGGGCTGAACGGGCGAGCGAGACAGGTGGTACCGCTCAGGGAGACCTGCGGGGACCGCTGACCGCCATCTGACGACTGCGACCGCCGACTGAACACGGCCGGCGGTGCCGGGCAGCGGTCCCGGTCGCGGGCGTCTCTCCGCCGCGTGCGGGCCGGTCTGCGCGGCGCTCAGTGACCCGGGACTGGTCACGGCCTCGCCCCAGCGGCGGCCGGCGGCCGGCGCCGGACGCCGATCGATGCCCGGTCAGCAGCCGCGCCGCGCCCGCCGGCGGCCGGTGCAGACTGACCGGCGGCGTCTGGCTCGCGGCGTGGGAACGGTCCGGCCGCGGCCGGCTCGTGGCGTGGGACGGTCCGGCCGCGGCCGGCCCACGGTGTAGGACGGTCCGGCCGCGGCCGGCCGGTGGCACGGGGACGGCTCGACCGCGGCCGGCCCGTGGCACGAGAACTGTCTCGCTGCGGCCGGCCCACGGCTTAGGACGGTCTGGCCGCGGCCGGGCGCGCTGAACTACCCCCGGGCTCTACGCGAGGCAGCTCCTCGCTGGCTCGCCGGCGTGGTCACTGCTCTGCGAAGTGTCAGGTCGAGGATGCGAAGTGTTAGGCCAAGTCAGTGAGGAGCGAGTTCGCTGAAGAGGTAGAGTGCGCTGCTTGGTATGCGGGGCGGATGGCGTACAGACCCTCCTTACGGCGGCTCTGTGTACGGCAGAGAGGGAGGATGCGAGGGGCTGCCTTCCAGGCTGCCCTGCTGGATGCCGGGCAGATGTGCGCTGCCGTCGCCGCATGCCTGCCTTCCCTGTCGGCAGCGGAGACGAGGGAATTATCCGGAAGAGACAGTGCACAGGTGATGCAGCTGCTCCTGTTCCCCTGGGTGGGCGGTGGGCAGGAGTGGGGGAGAGATGCACGACACAGGCGAAGGGCGTCCGTGGCGCAGGCCGCCGCTTATCCCAGCCTCGCGCGTCGCCGGCGGCGGGGGCGGCTACGGAGCGGATGGCGTGCAGACGCGGCTCCTGTCGTCCACGTGAGTGGAAGACGGGGCGGGCGAGGTGGCGAGTGGGGAGTGTCTGTGCCGATGGTGTGCAGACGCGGTCCCTGTCCCATGTGGGCGGAAGGGGAGGAGGAGGGGCGGGGCGGAGACAGGACGCCGCTCCTTCAGACCAGACGGGAGCCGCCGGCGCCGTCGAGTGATCAATCACCCGGCTGGCTGCCTACAAAGGCCGCCGCGCGAGGAATATGGAAGACGGGATGTCGGCCTGGCGGCGAGCCAAACGACGTTCCCGACATGAAGGAGGCGGCAAGCTAGACGTCGGTGCTTCACCCATGTGACGTGAATGACTGTGTTCGCGCCTTGTGCAGGTGTGTTGTGGATTGATTAGTGTATTGTTTTCCTCGGCGTAGAGCTGTTGGAATTTTGGAGGGATATGGAGATAAATGGAGATAACAAACAGGAAGTCAACTTTGCTAATAAAGATGCCAACTAATTGATCAATTTTACGGTAACATTAGTCATTCAGCGGCTTAACAGCTTAAGGTTACTGGCGCGGTATGTAATAAGCTTCAACGTCCGTTTATTCTAGACATTTCCAATTGGTCCGGAATAGAAGCGGCATGATCTGCCCATTTCTATCGATGCCCATCTGTCCGCGGCGAGATCATGACTCCGCGGCATGATCGATCCGTCCGTGCACCATTCATGCTCCTTTCCGTGCTCGGCCGCAGTCAGCGCGGTTCTGCCAGTGCATGTCAATGTACTTCACTACTGTCAGTGTGCAGAACAGCGGCTTGCCGTGCTGCCTGGTGGCATTCTCCGCCTGTGGACCGCTGTATGCTGCGATGGCTCGCGCTGGCTCGTCCTGCGGGGTCGTCAGTTGCCGCCGCGGCTCGTCGCTGCTGCGGTCCCGGGGTGTCCCACCACCGGCGGCGCGTGCACGCCAGCCTGCGGACGGTGGCTGGTCTGAGACGCAGGCCTTAGCTGCTCCGAGTTTGAGTGCATGGGGTGCGCTCGCTAGTGGCCATGCTTAGACGTGGTCTGCGTAACCCAGCCAGATCCGCGGCAGGCAGTCGGTGTCCGCTCGCCGGGATCTCCTGTCCAGACATGGGCGGTCTGTGTCCGCCAGACGTCTCCAGCCCGTGTCTGCGCACGTGGAGGTCGTGTCCAGACACTGCTCCTCGGCCAGGTCCACGTCAGCCGGTGTCCAGACACCAGCTGTCCGATCCAGACACTTCCCAGCCTGTGTCGGGCTGCCGCGGGCGGTGCCGACCAGCGGCGACCGGTGCCCATCTTCCAGTGCGTGTCGCCCGGCGGCGGCCCGGCGGGCGTGCCGGGTCGTGCGGCTGACGGCGCCTCGGTCAGGGTCGCAGTCGAACGCGCCGGAGCGGGGCAGCCCGGCGGGATTGGACGGGACGCACCGGCGTCGGTCCTCGGAAAGCGTTAATTGAAGCTCTGGCGTTATGAGCCGGCCAGCCGGCCGTGAAGGGCCGGCGGCGGACTCCCCTCCTCCCCTCCGCCGAACAGAGCCGCGCCCGGGGGCGGGGGAGGGGGACTTCGTGACGGGTGGTCGGTGCTAGCGACATTTTATGGGCGTCTCGAGTGCCGCACTTGGTCTGATGCGGTCGTTCGGTAAAGCGTGGCGCGCGCTCGCGGAAGCTGAGTCAGAGACCGTACGGCGACGCCTGTCAGGGGCTGTACGTTCAGGTCGTGGGGGTCGCAACCAATATGCCATATTAATGTAACGGACTTTGTTCGGCGAGCCCTTTTATTACAGATTGTAGATCGGGCTGTCACAGATCGCTTTCCTGAGATGAAATTCAACGACTGAGCAGTCGAGTTGGCGGTAACATTGAAGTTCATTTCGTGTCGTCGTTTGTTTTCTGTCACTTGTGACCACACTGGCCCGTGCTATGATGTCTTATTTTGCCTGGAGGCGACGGGCAAACTGTTTTCTTATGCCGAGGCGCGGTAAGGGCATTATTACATTCTGCCGGCTTTCGTGCTGCATTCTGTTGGGTTTCTGGAGCGCCATAATTTGATGGTCGAAGGCTCGTTCCATGCGCTGGAATCACCCATCCGCGGTTATTGCCCGCCATAAATCAAATGGTTTGAAGGCGTTGCAGGGAGCGCGGCAAACGGCGAACGTTGAACAGTATACTTTTGCACTATCCGTGAAGCCTGCTCAGTTTTGGTGAGGCGTCCTCTTCGGGCCGCCTGTTTTCACTCAGAATGGACTTTTTCTACATAATTGCTCGTATGGTTTTTGGTTATCTTTTACCTTCATTGTATGGATTAAAGTGCATTTTACTGCGTCGCTGATTTTTACTCCCGCCTTTTGTATCTCGCCAGTATTTTCAGTTACGTAGGGCCAGACAACATACAGATGAAGTTTGAAAACAGCCAGACAAGTTAGCATCCAGTACAGACAAGATAAGCTGTGGGACAAGCGCCATCAAGTTAGGGGGTGTAATGCCCAGTAACTTTCCAGCAACTTCCAAATGCATGTCACGGGATGACCCTCCCCTTCCCCCTTTACCGTTTGGGAAACTAGATGCGCAGCTAGTCTGCTTTCTTTAAACGTATGTCCCCGGCGTTGGAGCACGGGCAGCAGCAGTTCCTCAAGCAAGAAACATTCCACCTGCACAACAGTTCAGGCTGGGTCAAAAACATCTAGCAGCTCGTAGGCCCGAGTCCGGTGCACAGCTGCTGCGAGGGTCACTCGGATGACCCGCACGAGAGATTCTGACGGCGATGGTAACGCACTAGGCCCCTTATCTTCTATCGACAGCCGTGACCTGCCCGACGGCTTGCGTCTGATGTACGCGTTGTCTGTTACGGGGCGTTTTTGCTGTGCGTCGCGTGCCTGCTGTCAGGCGCGCGCTGCTTGTAGAGCCGTCGTGTGCTCGTTGTTCGTTGCGTAGCCATTGTCTGCGTGTTGGCTGCGCTCGCCATTGCCCGTGTAGTTCTTTGTGTCTGTTTTGTGCTCGCTGTTTTTGCCGGGGGAGAGGCGGGCGACGCTGTGCGGCTCCAGCGGCCAAGAGTGTCGTAAACCCCAGTGACGGCGATGTCTGTTGTGCGTCCGTTCTTCTCGTCATCCACCACGCGCCTCTTCTGCTCTACCTCCTCCGCCGCCCGCCGCCCACTTTCGCCCGCCCCCCGCTGCGCCCCGCCCCCAGCGCGTGAAGCCCCCTCCGACAGCCCGCCCCCGTCTCCGGCAGGTTCGTCGAGGGGAACGGTCGTCCGGAGGAGATCGACATGCTGTGGGAGCTCACCAAGCAGATCGAGGGGCACACCATCTGCGCCCTGGGCGACGGCGCCGCCTGGCCTGTGCAGGGCCTCATCCGCCACTTCCGGCCGATGATTGAGGAGCGCATGCAGCAGTACGCCGCCGCGCAGGCCGCCGCCGCCGCGCCGCAGGCCGCCGCTCAGTAGCCGAGCCGCCCCGCACGCCGGTGGATTTCGGTAGACGCCGGTGGGCTTCGGTGCTCCGGTGGATGTTGGTAGACGCCGGTATAGTGCTATGTTGCTCGGTATTTTCCGATGGACGCTGAACGGTCCTGGAGTCGAGACGGTTTCGGCGCCAGGACGAGCCCAGGTCTGGTCGGTCGCTCCAACTCCCCGCCGTTGCCCTGCTGCAGCCGAATGTGTCGCGTGTAGCCGCCGGGGCCCCACCTACGCATAGTGCCGCCGTAGTGCTGACCCGGGTCGGGCGTGGCTGGTGTCGGTGCGTCTCCGAGCCGTGTACAATAGGAGGGAGGGAGAGGCTTCGGAAATATATGACCTATGAGTGAAACCGAGCTAGTGGCGGCGACCGGTTTCTGAGTGAGACCGGGGTTTTGGCAGTGAACACCCTCCGAGCGAGACCGGAGATTTGACAGCCCACATCACCACTGCACCCCTGGGAATCCAGAGGTACGGGGCTCGATTCCCCGCGATGTCCACCCTTCCTGCCAGGCTGGGAGGCAGGCGACGCCATATAGCCTCAACAGCTGAGTGCGCCGTAATTCCCCACGACAACAGTCAACATCCCCCCAAGTAAGACCGGAGTTTTGGCCGCAAACACCCTCGAAGTGAGACCAGAGTTTTGGCAGAGAACACCCTCCGAGTGAGACCGGAGTTTTGGCAGAGAACTCCCTCTGAGTGAGAGTGGAGTTTTGACAGCGAATGGTCGTGATGTTATGATCTTTGGACATATACACCTTGAAATCTTCAAATGCTCAGATCTGAAACGGGGGCGCGTTGCGTTCGAGTGGGGTCATTTCAGTGACTGCCTGGCGTTCATACGGCGTGCGGGCTGTTGCGCAATGCAATTGAAAGCCTATGCCACGGAAATGAACCCTAGTCATAACGCTGAATGCACGCGTGCGAGCGCTCTTACATGCTTTAAAGCAGCGGCTGCATGAAACGAATTGCCAACGAAATGCCATCCATGGCTATGATCCCAGGAAGAGGCTCGTGCGTAGTGGACAATGTAGCTGCGAGGATGGGTGCGGTGGTCGGCCAAACCAGTTTCTCTTTAAGACCTCGCGCTGGTCGGAGCTCTTAGCGAGGTCGTAGCCTTTCCTTCTATTTTGCGGACTCCTTTAACTGCTGCGCCATCGTCTCCACTCGCCGTAAACATGCGACGACGCTGGCGAGACGTCTGGAATGGGAGAGAGAGAGAGAGAGAGAGAGAGGGGGGGGGGGAAGTGGGCGGATGTCCACACGTGCCGGGATTCACCAGCGCACGTGTGGACCCGAACTGTGGCGGCATAACGACACCGGCCAGCGCTCCCCACATCTGGACGGCAGAGGCACCAGCCTATGAGTTCAAGATCCGAACATGCCGCTCCTGTCTCGGCAGTGACGGCTGGCAGGGCGGTTGAGGCATGCTCGCCACGCTCCCCAGACACCCGTCTACATCCGTGATCCGGGAGGCCAGGCGCCGCGAGGCACGAGGCGTCGTTAGTGCTGGCGACCTGGCTGGCTGGAAAGGTCACGTACGTAGCGGCCAAGGTGGAGCGCTGCCGTGTCGAAGAACTTTCTGCTTTGTTTCCATCACGTTGTCTATGGCTATCGCCGTTGCTGGGCGTGCCCAATCACATTGGACCATCACATTCTACGCGGCCGAGGTCAAAGCCTCACGAAGTCTCTGCAGCATGATGACAGCAGATCATTCAACGATGCTGTAATGCCGACTCCGTTCACGGTCTACGCAGGAGGGGTGGCGCCAGTGGGGCAGCGGCACGATCTTTTTCTTGGAATAGGAGGTTGACGACTATCGTCTACCGTGCGCATCACGGTTTCGTGCAGTTTGCAAACACAACGCGGTATTGTGCTTCCAAACTCCCGATTTTTTCTCCGAGGAATGACACTATTATTACTGTCTTATCTATGTGAATAATGTTCCTCGCAAATGCACTTAACTGTATTGGAACAGATGAAATCTGAGACGCATATCCAATGCATAACCATAAAACACGGACAGCAAGAGCGAAGCGAGTGCTCGACCGGGATAGACAGCTCTCGGCGTGGTATCGATCAATTGGCGGACAACGACAAAGGAGCACCTGGGCGAACGGAGAGACGTTCATGTCGTTGGATTTTGGCTGGATTCCGGGTGAAGTTGGAGTCGAATCAATTGAGAATTGTGTTAGCCGGACACAAAATTGATAAGAACAAAGGTGTCTACGGGTTGGAAGCATTGACAGATGCTCTCCGAAATGTAATTGACACACATAACCCCATTCGTCCCATATGCATGGACGATAGCTGAAACACTTCAGGTGCCTGTCTTTTTGACGCAATCTCTTATCTAGATCTCTGTGGACGGATCGATAGCATGTTAAGCAAAAAGTGGGGTCATTTGTGCACGATTTGTACTAGAGAAGAATGCATAGACCTACACTTGAAACCGGAATCGTAGTTGAAACGCCGGTCTAGCGTCCACCAGAGCACCAAGCACCAGCATCGCAGACAGTTTAAAGGGGGCTGGCTTCTGCGACATCATCATAGCATCTCCTGATGCTCCATCCGGTGTTCTAGATTGGTTTTGGGTTTTGAGCTGAAATAGTCGTTTTGAAGATCCTTTGATGCAGTTCGCAGTACTGCTCTTCTTAAGACCGAAGCCCGTGTAGTTTTTTAGGTACGCGCGCGCGAAGATGTTCAGGAGTTTTCGGGTAGACTATGTCAAGGTCACCCAAACATTCATGACGCCATAATAACGTCATTAAAATCGTGTCATTCCATTGGTCATACGGCGAACGTGGTCAACGAAGATTGATTGCTGAATCGTTCATTTCTGGCGTTCGTAAGCACGAGTCCCAGATATAACGGCCGTCAATTGGCTCGCAATCAATGTTGTGCAAGGCACGATGACGCTATCAAATAGTGGCGTATTGAGGAGCATGTTTACTAAGAAGGAGAAATTGTGTTTTCTAAAGCGGTCCTTTCCCCTCAAAATTATGCTGTGAGTTACAAGAGAGCTTACTTCATCACACCGTGTGCTTGCTTTAATATCATCAGATGTGGAACATTTCCTTTACTAGCCATCATCACGGACAGTCTAGTGCTAGCACCGCCGCCCTGTAGTACATCGCCACACCATGGTTGGCTGCCAACGTGCTTCTTCGTTTGGAATGTCAGCAGATCGAATATTGCATGGCGTCTAGGTCGGTAAACAGCTGTTTGTCACAGAGGTAGCTAAATATAACGATTGCACTGCCGTCATGCGAAACCTGGGATCAAACACTGCATCGTCGTCGAGTAGCTGTCGAAGTTGATATGCTTACTGACTTGGGCTTTGCCTCATGAATTATTTTAAACTTTGCCTCATGGATTATCCTAAACTTAAGTGGTAGTGTGAACGTCATAGAAGATCACAAAAGTACTCAGGAAGTGCGACCCTGAAAGCACATTGATTGCGTCTTCCAACGGTGTATTTGGCTAACCTGGACTGCAACGGATTTCCTCACGACAGCGATGTCGTTCCCGCGGCGATCCCGATTTCTTGCAATGGCGTGGGCCGAAGCGTGCCGTGTCGTTGCGGGACGAAGCATTTGATGTGTGGTGGGCGAAGTTTAGCAAATACGCGGCGCGCTCTGAACAAACAGGCTGCGGCTCTGGATACCGGAAAGTCCGATCGCTACCACCGGACTGACAATGGGTTTCGCGGCTAGCGCCGCGCCATTTGGGAATTGTTCTGCCCGCTGGGCACGGCTGCCGTCACAACAGGCCGCCTCGTGCCGGGCCGAGGCGCGGCGCTGCCCCCCCCCCCCCCCCGACCACGCAGAGGGCAGAGCAGAGCAGGCCTGATGGTGGGGCGGGGTTCCCGTGAGCGCGACGCGTTCAGGAGTTTGCTTTGCGGTTGAGCGAGTGGTAGTACATTGACCAGTGGTGGCAATCGGTCATAGGCTTTGCGGTACATATTACCAGTAATTGGGACACAGGCTTTACCTGTAACAAACACGTATGAACAATGCTAAGCTTTTACCAATATCAGTGCTTTTTCAATCAGGGAATGTGCGGTCAAGTGCGCACGCAAGATTTTGTTCGGAGGAGGGGAAATGAATCTTCCATGGTTGGGTATGCTTCGAGGCTTGCGGACTCGTGCTCTCGTGCCATGATTGGCTGATGGCATGCAGGATGGCCATGGCCATGGTTAATAGCATACAGGCTATCAACCCAGTAGATCAACAAGGACACCGTATGCCACCATTCAACCGGGAATGGGCCAAAGTCGGCTTCAGGGGGCGTTAAGCCGATGACTTCATTTAACGCATGACTGTCCGGTGTGCAGTCTTTTCTTGGGCCTCGTTCGTTTCGTCCGTCCAATTGTGGTTTCGTCACAGAAAAGCTGTTGTCTTTTGCTACAATCTCCCATTTGCATACAGATATCTTCAACGCATCAATTTACGTGTAAAATTGCATACCTACAGCCTACTGACTCACTGGCTGCTCGGGATAGTTGTTGGGATTTTGTTATCCTGCGCTAAGAAATGCAAGCCAGAAGGAGCTCTTCGTGGTTTCGGATGATGCTCTTTGTCTTTCGTCCTTAACTCCCCATCCCACCTCTCTGTCCATTCATCTATCACTGCCTTGCGTCTCTCTCCCTCTCTCCCTCTTTGCCTCTCTTTCTTTCTCCCTCTCTCCATCTCTCTCTCTCCCTCTCCCACTCCCTCTCTCTCTCCTTCTCCCTTTTCTTTTCCCTCTCCCCCTCCCTCTCCCTCTCCCCTCCCTCTCCCCTCTCTTTCTCTTTGCCTATTCCTCCCTCCTTCCTCCTCTCTCTCCCTCTCTCCGTTTACCTCTTCGTCTGTTGGTAGGTTTTCAATGTCTGCCTTACGTGCCTGCGCCACGTATGCACGTTCCACGTATGCCACCCCCTCTCCCTGTCTATCGATCTGTCTGTCCGTCGTTCTTCCTGTCTGTTATGTTTGAACAGAGCTGCAATGGGCACGTTAAACACCACATGGTCGGCCTTTTCTCCGTAATCCAGGTGAGGATCAGCCACGGCAGCCACCAACCCAGCCAACATTCCTGCTGCCTCTGTCGCAAAACAGGGACGGGTTCAGGCTCAACAACACGGCCGCAGCTGTAATGATTTCTGGCCGGTGGTGACGTCACGTGACCTTTGCCAGGCCGACGCATGCCCCAGCTGCCTCGGACGAGATGACCACGCTCGGCGATGGGCGTCCTGGAGAGTGGGTTACGGGCTGCCCGACACGTGGCGTCGGGACTCACTTACCATTTTCATCAAGGCGACCAGTCACGAATTTCATTGGGCGTTCGAGCCAGTGGGGTTTTCTACGTTGTCAGACGGTGGAAGCGCACTTAAGACATCTACGCCAAATGACAGAACAAGTATAGCCAGAAAAATGAAAGTGCACGCTGCAAAAACAAGAACAGGCAACACAAAATGACTGCCAGACTACTTCCTGGCCCAATGATACCATCTAGGATGGTATCATCGTCCTATGTTGCGTTTGAGCCCCGCTCGGCTGATCTGCTCAAGATGTCCAGCAACTTCAAACGTAACGAAAAAGGAGCAGTCACCACGACACAAACTCGCGACACATCTTCTAACACTCCCACATCTCGACGCGTCCCCTGTATTCGAGTCTATCACCGCACGTGTGCAAGCGCCCGGAGAAGCCCAGATTTCCCGTGTGCATGGACTCGCCGCGGCACGGGCGGGCTCGGCCGGGGTCCTCAGCGTCGGCAGCTCTGCCCCGCGTACATGGACTCGCCGCGGCGCGGGCGGGCTCGGCCAGTACCCTTAGCGCCGGCAGCTCTGCCCCGTGTGCATGGACTTGCCGCGGCGCGGGCGGGCTCGGCCAGGGCCATCAGCGCCGGCAGCTCTGCCTATATATAGCGCGCCGGACCGGCGACCCGCGGCGCAGACAGACACAGACAGGTCTGTCACGGCCTCGGGCTATTACAGGTCTCCGTCTCATGACCACCGTCTGGCGCCGCCCCAGACATCGCCGCCCATACGTGTTCCAGTCTAGTCGCACGAATATCAAATACAGTCGCCATCAGGCACCACTGCGTTGTAAGAAGCTTATTGACAGACGTTGATGGTTAAAGTAATAGCTGAGGCACAGTGTCCGATTGTCACCATGCAGGCTATTTGTGGGCGTCGTTCCGCAATCGAAAAGCCATGCCAGGCCGTCATTGATCGCGGGCCCAGACACTGACGCTGGCCAATGACGCTGCATATCACTGGTCCCTGCCTGTCACAGGGAACTGCACCGGGCTGCCACGGGCTTCTGTCCGGACTGGCAGGGGTCACTGTTCCGGACTGTTACGGGTCGCTGTACTGGACTGTCTTATGCCACTGTACCGAACTGGACTGCTACATGCTGCTACTGTACCGGACTGTCATAGACCACTGTACCAGCCTGTCACAGGCCACTGTATCGGGCTGTCACATGTCACCGTACCGGGCTGCCACAGGTCATTGTACCGGGCTGTCACAGACCACTTTACCAGACTGTCACATACCACTGTGCCAGGCTGTCACGGGCCACCGTGCCGGACCGTCACAGGTCGCCGTACCGGGAAGCATCGAAAGTCGACGTCCCGGAGTATCGCTGGCCACTGAATTGGCCTACCATGTATCCCTAACAAAACCTGGACCATCAATGATCAGTGTCTAATGACCCTGTTAGTCATAGGTCACCGACTCGTGCCATCAGCGGTCTCCGGCCTGAACTTTCACTGACCGCTGACCTGAACAGTCGCTGACCTTACAGCCAAGGGTCGCGTCCCACGCTGGTCGCCACCCGATCTTCGGCTCGCATTGGCCTGGGGCCTGAGGTCTGACGGCGTGTCCCCGGCAGACCGAACACTCCCAGCCAGACGGAACACCCCCGGCCAGACCGAACACCCCGGGCCAGACCGAACACCTCCGGCCAGACGGAACACCCGCGGGCCAGACGGAAGACCCCCGGCCAACCGAAGATCCTCGGCCAGACGAATACCTCCGGCCAGACGGAACACTCCCAGCCGGACCGAGCACCTCCCGCCAGACGAACACCCCTGGCCAGGCCGAACACTCCCAGCCAGACGGAACACCCCGGCCAAACTAAACACCCCGGCCAGACGGAACACCCCCGGCCAGACCCGAAGACCCCGGCCAACCGAACACCCCCCGGCCCAGACGGAACACCCCCGGCCAGACGACACCCGCGCCAAAAACCCCCGCAGACAAGCCGAACCTAACCCCCGGCCAGACCGAACACCCCCAGACAACAGCCAAGCAAACCCCGGCCAACCGAACACTCCCCAAGGACATCGACCGACCGAACGAACACCGCCAGCCAGACCTAACACCCCCGGCCAGACCGAACACCCCGGTCGCGACCGCAGCCAGCTGGCCGCCGGGCGTATGGTCCGTCGCCACCGCGCTCTCTCCACTCAGCAGAGGGAAAGATGAGGTGGAGGAGACGGATCGGAGTGAGGACGCTTCAGAAAAAGATCAGTTAGAAAAAAGCAAACTAAGCGCAAAGGGGCAGGATGGGGATGCGCCGCAGCTCACTGGGCAGCCCTTGATGTTTGATGGCGTTATGACGCTTCGCTGCCCCGGTATCAGCGCTGCCATAGGGCGGCTCAGGGCCTCGTCGCTGGAAGCAGAAGGTTATGGACAGAAATAAATAAGAGAAAGAAAGAGTTAGTATTCTCTGGAAAGAGGAAGTGTTGGCTTTAAGGAGAAAGCGTTAGCTGAAATGGGGAGGTGTTAACTGGAAAGAAGAAGTATTAGCTGGAAGGAGGAAGTGGAAATTATCAGGAAGAAGCGTAGACTGGAAAGGGAAAGTGTTTGCTGGAAACATGGCGCGTTAGCTAGAAAGAGGAAGTATGGGCAGAAAGGAGGAAGTGTTTCCTGGAAGGATGCGGCGTTAGCTGAAAGCATAAAGTGTTAGCCAGAAGGAGGTATTAGCTGAGAGGAGGGTATCTCCTCAGGCTAGAAGAATGCTTGGAACTGCCGGAAAAGTTGCTTGTCTTGTCACGCGGGGGATTTACGTTTGCGTTATGTTCTACCAAGCTCTCAAGCCATCTAAAGAGCACTGCGATTCTAGTTTATATTAGTTCAACGCATCTTGGTAATTAGCATGGTTCCTA
>NW_023596448.1:23980741-24084390 GCF_011947565.3 Pollicipes pollicipes | reverse complement strand
AATGCGATGGCCGTTGGGGCGAAGGAAATGCGTAAGCATGCATGGGCGACCTTTACTGAAAATCATAACGGCCACTTTGTATCGGAAAACTGTAATCCCCGACGTCTTGACTTTTGAGGTGCCTTGTTTAGGGCGCCTTCATTGTGGAAGTGAGTGAGCATATGCTACACCTGAGCATCAGATTGCGCCGTCATCGGCAATAACTCGCAGCGACATCAAATAAATCGTGATTTTAACGTTGAAGAGCACTGGAGACAGGCAGCTGCCCTGTGGACGCCCGTTCTCCGGGAGGTGAATATCAGAGACAGCTGATCGACACCTCACACGAAGTTTCCGCATACCTGGGAGAAAACTCACTTGTAATCCGTCAAATTTTGCTCAAACCGCAACTCGTGAAGCTTGAAAAGCAGGTTTTAACGCCTTTTTATTGGCGGGAGCCAGATTCCGGAAAACAGCACTGACTTCAGGTTTTTAACGAAACGCATGCTGAATGGCTGTTCGAGGCGAATCATGTGATGATAGTGGGGAAGGTTACCCCGAAACCCAGATCGGTGGTTCGATGTGAGTTTGTCGTCAACTGTTTATTTTGTTTATTTATTGTTTAGTACGTCATAAGCTAACTCCACTCAGAATGTAGCTATTACAGAGCTCGTGTCGTGGAAATGAAACACTGGCTTGCGCAAACACGTACACACGCAGGCACGCACACGCAGAACGCACTCCCTCACATTCGCTAAAATCATTTGAAATAGGCGTCGCTGTCTGCTATTGATCTGCCGCTGCAGGATAAAACTACGCAACTCGTGTTTGAATTGTGGAAGGCTCAGCTCGCGAACATTCTGCGGTAGTGCAACGTAGGCGGTCACGGTGGAGTAGACAAAACGCCGACTTCCCGATTCGTATCTGAAACTAGAAAGTAGAAAACTAGAAACAAGGGAAGGCGTTTGCCAATTCTGCGTTCCAGAAGTTTTCCCAGACGCTGGTGAACACAGTGGGACGGCATTTGGTTGGGAATTGCCCATCCCCTGCCTACTTTGGTGAGCGGTATGATGCGTGTGTTCCTTCATGCTCTGGGAAAGACACAGAGCATGACAATCTGTCCTAAATATGCTGAAGCATGTTGCTAGTTATGGAACCAAAGACGTTGGAGCTTAGTACTTGTTTTTGATTGTTTAGTAGTTGAGCTGTAGTTTTTAGCTGTAATTTTAGTGTAGTTTATCCTGTTCTACTGAGGTGTTGCCGGTGAACTTAACTACATTTCGGAGCTCTGGTAAGAAAATGGTACGATTGAGTCCTCTGCGCTGTCAGGAGACAACATTGGGAAATAAATGAAAACTGCGTCGTGCATGTCCATGAAGCTGCCTTGCAGCTGTCTGAAAGGCTACAGTAAGCTAGACTTTAGGCGGGAGCTTTCACAACATGTGGCGCTGCCGAAAATAAAAAGTTGTTGATTCGGAGAGCTGAAAGGGAAAATGAAGGCCGCTCACCAGAAAGTGAACAATCCAAACGAAACGCAACGGCGATGGCTGTTGTGAAATGCAGTCGAAAGCTCTGCCGGGGGTGACGTTTCGCGGCTCTTACGAGTTTGCGGGCTCGTGTGTGCTCGGAGTTGCAGACAATTGGACGAAGAATGTCGTGATGGCGTCTACAGCCTCGAAAAAATACCTCCAGCTCGCAATGTTCTTTTTTCGAATTCCATCCGTCGACCGTGGCTGTTGGCTGTGTCGTGGTGAGGGCCGAGTCGAGTGAGTGATATTGCCGTGGAGGCTGCACTGTCAAGGACGGCTGCGATGCAACCCATGCCCTGCGTAGGTGAGATGTCATGAGAATGAGAACTGTGAGGTGCGTAGTCGACCTTGTGTATGCTCCAACGGGGTAAGAAAAGATAAGGCTTCAGCGGCAGGTGCCAGTGCGGTGTAGGTCTTGTTGGGGAAAAGGTCACTGTCGTGCGTATCCCATCAACCGACAAATCAAAGGCGATTGCAGGAGAACATACACAAAAGCCTATTGCGCCGTGACTATATATATATATATATATATATATATATATATATATATATATATATATATGTTGTATGTCCTCGCCAGGAATCGGTAGTAACCCACTTCGTGGAATTGTTCCTAATAAACTAAACTAAGCTGCTCTGAAAACCAAAAAATGGTCGTTCGTCACAGCGGTGTGCTTAATCGGCTGACATATACATAGCGAAGACTAGGCTGATGGTCCAAAGAGGTCCTTCTCCCTCCCCCTTTACATTAAACGACACCCCTGGTTCTTGGGGGCGTCGTTTAATACACATAACGTGACACATGACATACACATGACATGTGTCATGTATTAACTACATGACACATTTTCAAAGCAATGTCATGAATCATTGAACCAGCCGGCGCCATCAATGGTGGCTTTTCCGAGACCCGCACTGTCTGGACTGCATCCATGAGCGCTCACGCATTCGGCAAAAAATCAAACTCATCTCTTCGTGTATTTTGACATTGAGCTAACGAATAAGCGATACGCCTTGAACGATAACGTGGTTCCATGTGAGGCCTACCAAGCAGTATCACAATGAAAGCCGAACAGTGCTCTGTTGGAATGAGAACGGCGATAGAAAGACGGGGACTGGTGGCCGCCTGGTGGTTGCACACTTGGCATCAGCAGAAAATAGGGTATACGAAAAGAACGAGTCCGCTGCAGCGTGGTACAATGCAGCTCACGGCTGTGACGAGAGGAACGAGTGCACACGTGCACGTCGTGAGTATATCACACTAAAACGGCGGAAGTTTCAGGAACCACGCTAATATCCACCTCACGTAGGAACACAAACGAAGTAGGCCACACGCCTATAAATGGAACACAGGGCGACGGTACATGGAGCTCAGTGGCCCGGCTACGCCTTGACGGGCCTCAGTGCATCAAGATATATCAGAGAGTAACAAGTGGTGATAGAGAAATGAAGATTCCGGACACCGGCTAGTTGCTAGACGCGTCATCCCAGAACTGATGAGAGACGCGAGACTAGAATCACGCAGCCAGTCAAGCCTGACAGCAGCAGTTCTACGCTGAAAGAGCGTCCACGTGTCCACGCCAGGAACCTCGCGAAGAACGGGGAGTAGAGTGAGTCATTTCCGCGCCAAGCCGTCGCTAGCCAACACACAGGGAGGCGGTACGATCGTCTCGGCATGGGCAGCTGGTGGCGATCGTCACATCGCGGACAGCAGTCAGGAGAGCGGCTGGGGAAGCATCGCGGGCGCCCGGCGGGTCGTGGCGGACCCAGTGGTGGTCAGAGTTGTGAGGATGTTCATTGGATTTAAAGAGGAGGATGAAGCAGTCATCAAGCGCGCGCTCATCAGACTGCTTCGGACCAGGGGATGCTTGGAAAGTTGTTGGTCGATCCGGAGGCACGTGTCGAGTAGCAATGAGCCACGAGGTCGCTCATCAGAACAAACGACCACCCGTGGTAGACGAGGTTCACGAGGACATGACTGCGGTCTGTTTCGTAGACCCAGACGGTATCACAGTAACGAAAACCAAGCACGGGGCTTGTAGAGGAACATATCAGCAAGCACGAAGGCATTGTTTTCCTCGGCGCATTTTCACCGCGTCAGCATCTGAGCGTCTGCAGAGAAGTCGAGGAAGTTCGGTGAGCTCACCAGTCAACGGGTAGTCGTCACAGAGATGATGGAGCAAGGCGAGCCTCGGCAACCGAACAGAGCGCGCCGATGGCTGCGTTACCTGAGAAGGGCCAGGCGAAGCCGCGCGCTGCGTGGGCTGGGGTCGCGGCCACGCGGGCGGGAGGGCGCCGCACGCCGCTGACCGTGTCGCGCCACTGCTGTCCGCGTGTCCGCGCCGCTGCTGTCTGCGTGTCCGCGACGGCCGTGTCCGAGACGAGCGTGCCGCCGGCCACATGTTCGCGCGGAGCCCGCGCCACGTGAATGGCAAGGCATCGCGATCACTCGAGCTGCACGCAGTCGCGGGGTCGGGGAGGGGAGGGACGGCGCGCCACCGCGCCGGCCGCGTCGGCGCGACAGACACCCACAGCCCGAGGGTCCGGCGCGCGGCCGACGATAACTGAATCCGCCGCCTCAGTCGGCCAGTCTCGCGCGCACTCTCGCGCCGCTGCATGCGCTGCACAATTTGTTATCCTAGTAGCGGCCTCCTGGCCGCTCGCAATTGGTTACCCTACGTCAGTTCCCGGCTCGCGCCGTGCTGCGCGCTCCGCCACCGCACCCCACCGAGCGCTGCGCACACCTCCTCCCAAGGGTGCTCAGAACTCGAGCCGGTAGGCGGCGCAGCTGGTCTCGTGATCCTGCAGGTTGATGGTGCAGCGACTGGCCGACGGTGCCAAGTCGATGCGCAGGTCTTCCAGCTGCTGCTCGTTAGAGGCGAACCAGTGACCCAGGGTGTCGGTGTCATAGGTGGGAATAATGGTGACCTCTGTGGGAGAGAGACGCGACATCAGCAGAGTAGCGGAGGTCGGCATTTTTACGCGTCTATATCGCACACACCCGACTGCCGTTGCCTTGGGCGTGAAATGGCTTAAGCCCTCTGAAACCTTAAGTGAAAAAGCAACTACTGGTCGAAAAATAGTTGCGGAATGGAGCGAACTACTCGGCAATGACACCATCAAACCCAACAAAAACATATGCTTTAATAGATAGAACAGACCGCACAAATACAAGGCTAGGACGCTAACTCAGAGCCTTGATGTCAAATGGCTGTTCGGAGTGATCCACAGGCCTTTCAAGATGCTATTTCTATTGATTTTCATTCACTCTGACAAGTGTCGTACACATGTATAGGAGCTTTCCGCCGTACACCGGCCAGTGAAACGAAGCACAGGGCTGAAATAAATGAGTCCGAGGTTTAAGATATTTCACTTAGGGGTTTCCCAGACGCGCAGTGGCTGGCGCAAGAGATTAGCAACTACACCATGGGTACCCTAATTCACAGCATGGTTCTTGAACGTTTTGCGAGATAGGACAACGTCGTATCACTCGCCATTGTCGTCCTTGCGCGCAACTCAGCTCACCCAAATCTTTGTCCTCCCAATGCTGTTTGGCCTCTAACAGAGCGTTGAACACCTCGCGGCTGGGCTCGATGCTGCTGAACACGTAGTAGCGCGCCCGCACCCTGTGGAAGAACTGCACGCTGGAGTAGAACGAGTTGGCGTGGTGGGGTACGTACACCAGGTCCAGGTAGACGGGCGGTGGCCCAGCCAGCCTGCCGCCGCGCGGCGAGTCGCTGGCACGCGCGCGAGCCATGATGGCCCGTTTGGTGGGCGGCGGGGTCTGCACCCCTCCATGGTCGGGCGGTGGCACGGGCGAGGGCAGGCCGAGAGGCGGGCCCCAGCCGGGCACCGGCTCCTCCTCCTCGCGCTCGCCGGCGCCGAGGGACGGCGAAAGTGACTGGGGCGGCGATCGTGGCTGGCGGAACTCCACCCCGGGCAGCGAAAGCTCGGCGTCGCCGCCATGCAGCGATTCGTGGAACGAGCCGGTCATCACGTCGTGGAACGACTCGTGCATGGAGCTGGTCATGGGGTCGAGCACGGCGCCCAGGCGGCGCGGTATGGCGTCCGGGGCCTCGACGTCGGCCGACACCGGCGCCTCGGGTTCGGCCGCGACGCGGGGCGAGGAGGGTTCGCGCGTGCTCGAGCGGCCGCTCCACGACGCCTCTTCGCGGATGTCGCTCAGTTCGGACGAGGAGCGACGACGCGCGTCGTCGTCCGGCAGCGAGCGGACGTCGCGGCGCACCACCAGCTCTTCCACCACCTCACGACGTTCTTCCGACGGGGACGGACGCTCGACCACTGGCGGCGGCGGGATTTTCGGCCCTACCCGCGGCGGGGCTTTGGGCTCCTCCACCGACGGGATTTTCGTATCGTCAGCAGGCGCCTTCTGCTCCTGCTCCGGGGACTTCCGACCGAACATCTTGCTGAAGAAGCCGGTTTTCTTCTCCGTCTTCGGCGACTCCTTGGTCGGAGACGCCTCCTTTGATTTCCGTCGTCCGAAGCCGAAGAGGCCGCCGAATGTACTCCGGGTGGCCGAGCCGACCTCCTCCAGCGTCTCCTCGGCGCTCTGGTACAGAGACTCGCTCATCTCCGTCGCGTCTGACGCCAGCTGCTGCGTCGCCGACTGCATCTCGCCCTCCACCTTTGAAAGCCCTGTGCTAACGCCCTCTACAACAGACATCACGCTGGACGAGACCGACTCCGCGGACTCTTGCACGGCGTCCTCGGCGTCCTGCATGACGTCGCTAGATTGCCTGCCGACCCGCGACAGCGCCTCACTGACGCCCTGCGCGGAGTCGTCGGCCTTCCTCACGACCTCCTGGACGGCTTGGTTCACCTGGTCGTCAGCGGCACTCGAGAATTCGCTAAGCTTCTCTACTCCCTGACTGGCACTCTTCTCCGCCTCTTCGAGGCGCTTGTCCATCGCGCTCTTGAGATGCGCATCTGCTTTGGCGAGAGTTTCCGAGACGCTGTCCTGGAGGCCGGTGGCAGACTCGCGAGCTTGCTGCACGGTTTCGTGAGCAGCGTCCGAAACCAAGGTGTCAATCTCTTGTGCTTGCTTTTCGGCCTCAGTAGCGCTCTTGGACAGTGACTGCTCAACAGCCTTGGTTGCGGAATCAATCTGCCGTGAAACTTCACTGACACCAGTAGCTAAGGCTTCGCCTGAAGCTTTGGCAGACGTCTCAACATGTTTTGCGGCGTCCTGAGCCTCTTGAGATATCTTTGAAGCTTCTTTAGCGGCTTCAGAAGCTACCTGGGACTGCACGTCCTCGACGTCTTGGAATTTGTCCATCACGGCTTCGTCGATGACTTTGGTAGTCGTTTCGAACGTGGTGTCTGCGCTTTCCACACCCTCTTTCAAAATTTTGCTGGCTGATTGCGCAGTTTCCTCCACGGCCACTTTGGCGTCTTGCACTCCACAACTCAAAGCCTCGTCAGCTGACCTGATGACTGTTTGGATCTGACCAGCCGCGCTTTCCGCACCCGTTCTAAAGGCGTCGTCAGCAACCTGGGTGACTTCTTTCAGCTGCCCAGTTACATCCTGAGCAGTGGCAGCCAAGGCCTTGGCATCGCTCTGGACATCCGCTTCTGTCCGTTTGAGAACGTCTTTTGCATCCGACAATATTTCTTCGGCAGCTTTCACAGGCACCTCAACTTGATCAGCTGCATCTTTTACTCCATCCATCAATGCCTTTTCGGACGTTTTGACCGCTATTTCGACTTGCTTTTCTGCGTCCTGGGCTCCTTTCACCATGGTTTTGTCAGCAGCTTTGGCGGCTGTTTCAGCTTTCACCTTGGCGTCTTCAATTCCAGTTGCCAGGGCTTCCTCGGCAGTCTCTGCAGCTGTTTGTGCCTGTTTCTCGACATCATGAGCTTCAGCAGCCAAAACGTCCTTAGCAGCTTCAAAAGTGGTTTCAACCTGCTTTCCGGCGTCCGCTACATCGCTACTCACGGCCTTCTCAGCAGCTTTGGCGGCGACCTTGACCTGCTCCATGGTATCTTGAGCTGTGCTTCTCGTATCGTCGCCAGCAGCGTCGATGGCAGCTTCGATCTCCTCTTTGGCATCCCGAATTCCACTCCTCAGTACATCGTCAGCAGTTTTAGAGGCTGCTTCGACCCCAGACATGACGTCCTGGGCTTGAAGCTTCAGAGATTCTTGAGCGGATTCGGAAGCTGTCTGTGCCTGCTCTGTGACACCTTTAGTGGCTGCTTGGACCCCAGACATGATGTCTTGACCTTGAAGCTTCAGAGATTCATGAGCGGATTCGGAAGCTGTCTGTGCCTGCTCTGTGACACCTTTAGTGGCTGTTTGGACCCCAGATATGATGTCTTGAGCTTGAAGCTTCAGAGATTCATGAGCGGATTCGGAAGCTGTCTGTGCCTGCTCTGCGACGCCTTTACCTGCACTGGTGCAAATATCCTCGGTTATCTTTGCAGATGGCTCAGCTTGTTTTTGGACGTCATGGAACTCAGCTTTTGGCGTCTCGTCGCGAGTTTCAGTAACACCTGGGGCCTGTCCCGCGCTACCGTGAGCTCCACTCTTCGGGACGACATCAGCTAATGTGGTGATCATCGAGTCAGACATGGATGCAGCTTGGGCCGATATCCTCTCCGCCGCCTCACTGGCGCCTGACAGCAATGCCGTCCCTACGTCCTGAATGTAAGTGGTCGATTGTTCGATGAATCCTTGCCCTGTTGATGCGGTCGCCTTTACTTCGTCCTCCAAGTCGGCAAGGCCAGAAGTCGCGGTGCTTTCGGCACTCCTCTGCGATGACGATAGGGCCTCTCCCACGGAGGCTGCAGTCGCGCCAACGTCTGACGCCTTCTCCTCCGCCGCGGACTTCACCCGTCCAACGACCTCCTCGGCCGCCTTTACGGCACTCTCGCACACATCCTCTGTGAGCGCCGCGACCTCGCCGGTCTGCCTCGCAGCGTCCGCAGCCCTCTCGGTCACGACTTTGTCCGCGTCCTGTGCCTTCCGATCAGCCGCCCCCACTGCCTCTGACAGGGAGCTGCTGAGCGCCTCGCCGAAGGAGCGAACCGATGACTCGACGCCGGCCACAGCTTTGGCGGTCCAGTCGCCGGTGGTCTGGCACGTCTCCTGCATCTCGCTGGCCGCCCCCTTCGCCGACTCCTCGGCCGCCGCGCGAGCCTGTCGCAGCTCCGTTCCGATGTCTGCGGCTGCGGCTTCGGTTCGGCTCGCCGCTGCCTGCGTCGCATCGGACACGCGATCCAGGGCGTTTTCGGCGGTCGTTTCGGCAGCCCTGCGGGCGTCTTCCGCGGCCGTCCCCGCGGCCTCGGCTGTGGCCACGGCCGGCCCCTGGATGGAGTCCTGGGCGCGGGCAGCGCTGGTACAGACCCCATCCGCCGCCGCCGACGCCGCCTCGGCCGCGCTCGACGGTAGCGACTGGGCACCCACGCCCTCGCTGGTGAGATCCCCGTCCACCTGCAGCTGACTGGTTTTCTCAGCCTGGTCTTTGACGCCATCCGTGGTAGTCGGGGTCACCGCGCTTGTGTAGTGGATCGCATCTGGCTCACGTGATTCCAGTGTTTCGGCCGCGGAGGTGATGGCACCCGAGATCATGTGCCCGATTGACTGCAGTGCTGAAGTGACGGAGCCAGTGACGGAGGCAGGAGTGTCTGAGGAAGGGCGCACTGTTCCATCAGGTGCTTCCCCGGATGTTTTTGTTGCCGTGAGCACTTTGTCTTCTGGTGTTTCTTCAGCAGGCTTTGTCTCTGTTAGCTTACTTGCGTCAGCTTGTCTCGTCCGGAAGTTTTGTCTCGGTTTTACCTGCAGAAGTTTCTGTCGTGCCTTGTGTCAGTGGCAGTCCTCCAGTAATATAATGAGTGACGGTGGAGATCGTTTCGCTACCTAAATCTGTCGCATCTGATACCACCTGCTTTATATCTTGAGCTGTTGTGTGTAGGTCGTCGCTGATGATTTCGGTCCTCTTGATTTCATCGTCCCCTACGAGCGTCTTAGCGTCGCTTGCCTGGTAAATTGATTCGGCTTTGTCCGAAAACCTCGAGACCGATTGTTGGGCGTCCTCCAGTGCAGGCTCCATCGACCCGCTCGTGAGCAGCAGGCAGGTCTGGCAAGTCATCGGCGCTCTCCGGCTTGCTTCGCCCAGACATAAAATCGTCTATTTTGGCGGAAGCTTCTGCTATGTACTGTCCCATCGAGTGTGCCGTTGTGCTCACACCTTCTTGCACCGCAGACGTGGCGTCTGCCAACGTCTTTTTTACCTCCTTTCAAGCTGTCCGCAGCAGAGTCCGAGGCCTCACTACCCTGTTCCCGCAAGGCCTCAGCTTTGGCGGAAGAGGCCTCCTTCAGACTCTCCGTAGCTGCGCCCACAACTTCTTGTACGTCACCCACGGCTCTGTCAGCGGCCGTGGTTGCAAGGTCACCTAGTTTTGTCGCTTCACCACTGATGCTCCCTGCCAAGTCCATGGTCGCGGAGGTGGGTGAAGCTGAGACCTGCTGGCTGTCTTCCTTCGACTCGCTGGGCAACACGGATCCTGCAGACGCCTTTCGCACCGGCGCGAGTTCCGCGTGCATCCCATACTCCGGCGCTGGCACTGAGAACGAACGCAACGTCAGAGGTTGGGTATCAACACTAGTGCTTTCGGCAGGAGTGGGCTCGGACAGCATTGCAAGGTCAGGGCCGAGCTCAGAAGACGCGACCTCCTTGGTCCCTGAGCTTGGAACGTCGCGACACGGTACTTCTCCAGGAGATGTCTCAGAGTCGACAGGCTGCGGGCTGGAGAGGCTCAGTCCTACACCGGCACTCTCCGCAAGGGATGACAGGGTGGAGGTGACGGACGAAGTCAGTTTTTCCGCTTCAGTATAAGCTTCTTCGAATGTATCGTGTATCACATGACTCTCCCGGTCACCGGTTGATCCAGCTGTTTTGTCGGCATCGGCCGGCTGAACATCAGACTTGTCACTTGAAGACATTCGACTGGCGTCAAACTTCTCAGCCTCGGGTTCCTTGTGAGGGGCGTGAGCCTCTGAGCCATCTTTTGATTTTGGTTCCTGAGTTTTGGCCTCCTGAACTTTCCCTAGCCTGCCACCGCCGATGTCCATCACAACCGCTGCGCCTTCCCTGATTTCGACACGCTGTTCTACCCCTGGCTCATCCGGTGACATCTGTGCGCTGCTGATCTGTGTGTCATCGTGAGCGTCGCTTGCTTCTACCTGCTCACTTCGGCCGACATCTTCTTCCTGGACGCGTGAAGAGTCGATCTTATCTTCTGCGTGGCTCCTAGCTCCCTCTGTGATGGAGTGACTTTTTTGATCGACGTCTACTGTTCCAGCAGCAAGCGTCGGATCAACGCTACGCTCATGGTCGTCTGCGCCTTCCCCTTTTCGTGCGATGCCGTCCTTAGAACAGACTTCGGCACTCTCTATATGCTCCGCGTCATGTTCGTGCGGAGGGCTGCTAGGATGCTTGCCACCAGCAAGACTGTCCACCACCGGGGGTACTGTGGCTTGGGCACCGTCGACAGCATCTCGCTTTTCATCCAGCGGTGCGTGGATTGCTGCGCCGGGCGCCTCCGGTGTCATCGGTGATTTTGATGTCTCTTGTTGCCCAGCTCCAGTACGGACGACCTCCCTGGCAGCATCCTGCACCAAAACTACTTCCCGGTCACCAATGTCTTTATCGGTCGCCTCCGCTTTTGCTCCACCCTCCCGCGTGCGGTCGGCCTCGGCGCCTTCCTCGGCTGACGCTACGGCCGCCGGGCCCTCTCCTCCTTTGTCTGGACGATCGGCTGACTGAGCAGTCGACGTGACGTCATCTGCTCCCTCTGCACAAACCGCGACGGCACCCTCCGGTGCTGCGTCTGTGTGCTTCGCCGGGCCCGGTGCGCCGCCGTCTTCGAAGCGCGAGGCCACTCCGGGCACGAACGCGGAAAGGATGCCACCGGCGTCCATCAGCTCCTGATAGACGGCGCCGTCACTGTCGCCGCGCAGTGGCGACGCCGCCGCGTTGCCGTTCATCGAATCTTCCGTCTTCAGGACCTGGGAGGCGACCTCGGCAGGTGTGAAAGCCTTGGCATCAACATCATCCGCCTGGTGAAGATCTGACGCCGTTTGAGGAGTGGTGGTCTTGGTGTCTGTGTAGCTTTCGTCCCTCGCAGTTCCGTCTGTCCCAGGAGTTTTTGTCTCGTGGGGTTCCAGATCGGCTTGCTCGCCTGTCTTATCTACTGGTGAGGTTGTTGTTGTGGTGGTTGGTTGCTCGACACCGGATGCGGGTGTTGTTTTCTCGATGACAGACGCGTCATCGGCAGTAGTCTTGTCTCCACTTGGCACGTGTTCAACACCGGAAATGTCACCTCGTCCGTCGCTGTCTTCAGGTGTGACCTGGCTGTCTGGTTGCACGTCGGCTTTTAGCTCAGTCTTCTTGGGAGTCTCTTCAACTGCACTTGGCATTTCTTTCGGAGGTTCTTTGGTTCGGTGTTCCGGGCTTTTTAATGCACTCTTATCTTCATGATCGTCAAGATCCTTACCCAACACACTTGCAGCATCAGCCCTGCTTTTTGCCGGGCGACGAAATTACAGCTGCAGGATAGGCAGCAATATGTTTGCTGGTTGGACGGGTCTTCTCAGTGACATCTGAAATTTGGTCGTCTAGCCACTCGTCACCTGCCGGAGATGCCACGTGACCGGCCGGAGATGTTACGTCACCCACCGGAGATGCTACGTGACCGGCCGGAGATGCTACGTCACCCGGTTTGCTAGGCGAACCTTCCTCTCGTTCAGTTGTGTCTGCAGCCTTTGTGGGAGAATCGGAAATGCACACTTCGCTCTTCGACTTGTCGCCCACATCAGGCCCATCATCAGGTTTTTTGGGGTGTTTTAGGTCGTCCCCATCGCCATCATCTTCATGTGCTGCCTTAGTCTTGTCCGTCACAATGTCGGTTGGGGTGATGGCCGCCGGTGTGGTATCACTATCTCCCGTCTGAGTCGGCCCCAGGCAGACTACCTTTTTGCATGTAATAAGACCTTCTTCGTCCAGAGCGTAATCATGCCCGTCGTCGGCTCCTATGCAAATGCTTTCACCCGCTACCTTGCAGGGCATGGACTTCATGATGACATCCACGCTGGAGTCCAGATCTTTTAGCTTTGAGCTGAGGTCCTTGGACGCCCTTCGCTCCGGCTCAAGCAGCGGGGCCTTCAGCTACAGCCCCGGATGTGGGTGCTGGGGCGGCTGGTACCGGTTCATCGAAGCTCTGCATCTGGTCCAGAAGGCTATCCAAGTCCTTCTCTGTGCGCTTGGTCTCAGTCTTTGGGTCCGCATCCTTCTCGAGCTTTCCAGCCGCTGCCGCCAGCTGCTCATAGCTCGCGGACTTGGCGACCACCCCGGACCCGATTTGCAGCATTGTGTCCTCGATCTCCGCCCGGGCTGAGTCCGGACTGAGGTTGCTGTGGTCGAAGGCCGGGTCAACGCTAATCTTGTGCGGTAAAGTAGCATCCCCACCACCCAGATCGGTTCGTCCATTTAGCCGGGGCACGGTTTCCTTCACCATGTCTTCCTCATCAGACTCGGCTTCCGCAGCGGCGCCCGGTCGTTTCCCTTGTGTGTCATCTTCAACCGGCATCTTTCGCTGGCTTATGGTGGTTGTGTCGTCGTCCTCCTTGGTAGCATCTTTGGCTGTACTGCTTGGCTGCTCAGCGCTTGATGCTATATCTCTGCCACTGATGATCTGGGACATCAAGTCGTCTTCATCCAAGACGTCTCGGCGCTCGGTAGGCTCTGCCGATACACTGGAAATATCACGCCTGGGTGGTGGGACCGTGTAGCTGTCGTATCCGCTTTCAACAGCCGTTATCTCTCTCTCAATTTCAGCCACGATATCTGTGCTCGGCCTGCCAGCGTGAACCGACTCCACCCGCTCCGCCACGGCGGAAACCGTGATAGGCTCGAGCCGCTCTTCAGACACCTGTACCGACGTCTTTTGCGCGGGCTGCTCCTTCGCTCTGGCGGTGGCCTCCTCCTCAGCTCGCCTGGAAGGCGGTTCCTCGGAGCTGCTGACGATGCTGGCCTCGCTCAGCTGTCGAGATCTGGTCTTCGGACTGTAGGTGACGATCTCTTCCACGTTCTCGTACCGCTGACGCCGAGGACTGATCACTTGGTACTCTTCTATGATGTAAGAGGTTTTCCTGGCCTGAGTGCCCTTGCCTGATGTGTCACTGGCGGTGGATTCGGTCATGGAATCTGCCTGAATCTCGCTGTGCTCGGATTCAACAAAGGAGGCCGCCATGCCATGCGAGGATGTTGCTGAGGCCAGCATGGAGGACGCGGATGATGTTGGGGTCGTCCGATCGGATTCGACGGGCGCTGGAGCCTCTGATGTTCCTGTAATTTGTAAGCTGTCGTCGGGCTTGGCATCGTCCCTTGCAACATGTTCAAAGGAGGGTTTGTCATGATCTGGAGATGCTCTCATGGCTATTGCAGCCTGCTCCTTCAAAAAGTCTTCCACAGCCGTTTCCTTTTGCCTCGCAACGTCGGCTTCCAATGAACCGACATCCTGTTCAGTTTGCTCCTTCGCGACCGTGGGTTTTTCTTCCTCAGCTCCTTTTTGTGTCTCAGGCGGCTTATCAGCCTCTGCTGGCACCCTTGCTGGAGTGGACTCGGCGGCTAGGCCTTCTTTCGCCGTTTCTTTGTCAGATGGAATGGTTTGGACACGATCTACTGTTTTCTCTATATGCTCTACATGCACTGACTGTAAGCTGCTCGTTTGCTCAGGCTTTTCTATCATTTTGGCAGCGTCCTCGTCAATTTCTTTGTGTTCTTTATGAATCTCACTGGCTTCATCATGTTCAGCAGTGTATGCAGTGGTTGTAGTTGTTAGCTGCACGGTCTCAGACTGATACTTAATGATATCCTCTCCCTCTTCCAGACTGATTTTCTCCACATGTTTATCACTGGCGGTTATATCCTTTGGTGCCACATCTTGTATGAGGGCTGCCTGTTCTGCCAGGAACGCTTGGATCGGCTGCTCAACGCCACCTGAGGCAAGCATATCTTGACTCGCTGGTAGGGTACCAGCAGGTTTTTCAGTGGTCGCAGGCGAGACGTCCTCATGTTTAGCGTCTGCTGCTCTGGCCAGAGCATGTTCAGCGACGAATCCAGTTGTGGCAGCTGCTAGCTGTGGTGCCTCCGACGGAGATGGAGTGATATCCTTTTCCTCCTCAGGACGAATTTTCTCTGGGTGTTTATCACTGATTGTTGCGTCCTTTGCTGACTCATCTTGAACGAGGGCAGCCTGTTCTGCCAGGAATGCTTGGATCGGTTGCTCAGCGCCATCTGAGGGAGGCATATCCTGACCCGCCGGTAGTGTGTCGGCACGTTTTTCAGAGCCCGCGAGAGAGGTGTCTTCACCTTTAGCGTCTGCTACACGGGCTTCATGACGTTCAGTGGCATCCCCAGTAGCTGCAGCAGCTAGCTCTACTGCCTCAGACGGAGCCTGAATGACATCCTTGCCCTTCTCAGGGCCAGTTTCGTCCACATGTCTATCACTGGGCGCTGCGTCCTTTGGCGTCTCGGCTTTGATGTCTCGCATGGTAGCCGCCTGATCTGCCACGCCTGCTTGGATTGCTTGCTCGGCGCCCTCTGAGGGAGGCATATCCTGGCTGGGTTGAAGGGTGTCAGCACGTTTTTCAACGCCCATGAGAGGAGGTGTCCTTATCTTTAGCATCTGCTGCGCTGACTTCGTCATGTTTAATGGCATGCCCAGTAGTCGTAACTGCTTGCTCTACTGTCTTCGACGGAGACTGAATGATATCTTTGCCTTCTTCAGGACTAATTTTTTCCTCAATTTCAGCACTGGTTGTTACATCCCTCGGAGGTACATCTCGGGTGAGAGCTACCTGTTCTTCCTGGCGTGCTGGAGACCTAATGCCGTCCTTTTCCTTTTCAGGACTAATTTCCTCTACATGTTTATCACTGGCAATTGCATCCTTTGGTGCCACATCTTGTATGAGGGCTGCCTGTTCTGCCAGGAATGCTTGGATCGGCTGCTCAGCGCCATCTGAAGCAGGTATATCCTGACTCGCTGGTAGGGTATCAGCTGGTTTTTCAGGGGTCACAAGCGAGACATCCTCATGTTTAGCGTCTGCTGCACTGGGCAGAGCATGTTCAGCGACGAATCCAGTCGTTGCAGCTGCTGGCTGCGCTGCCTCTGACGGAGATGGAATGATATCCTTTTCCTCCTTAGGGCTAATTTTCTCTGGGTGTTTATCGCTGGGGGTTGCATCCTTTGGTGGCACATCTTGAATGAGAGCTGCTTGTTCTGCCAGGAATGCTGTGATCGGTTGCTCAGCGCCGTCTGAAGCAGGTATATCCCGGCTGGCTTGAACGGCATCAGCACTTTTTTCAAAGCTCACGGAAGAGATGTCCTCATCTTTAGCGTCGGCTACACTGGCTTTGTCTTGTTCAGTGGGATATTCAGTAGCTGTAGCTGCTAGCTCTGCTTTCTGCGACAGAGGCTGAATGACATCCTTACCCTTCTCAGGACTGACCTCGCCAATCTGTTTATCGCTGGTGGTCGCCTCCTTTGATGGCACACCTTGAATGGGAGCTGCTTGTTCTGCCAGGAACTCTTTGGTCGGTTGTACAGTACCATCTGAGGGAGGCATGTCCTGACCCGCCGGTAGGGTGTCGGCACGTTTTTCAACACCCGCGATAGAGGTGTCTTCAGCTTTAGCGTCTGCTGCACTAGCCAGAACACGTTCAGTAACATATTCAGCAGTTGCAACTGCTTGCTGTACTGTCCTCAGACGAAAGCTGGCTGACATCTCTACCCTCTTCAGAACTAATTTTGTCAACATGTTTGTCACTGGGGGCTGCATCCTTTGGTGGCACATCTTGAATAAGGGCAGCCTGTTCTGCCAGGAATGCTTTGATCGGTTGTTCAGCGTCATCTGAAGCAGGCAAATCCTGACTTGCCGGTAGGGTGTCAGCACGTTTTTCAGAGCCCACGAGAGAGGTGTCGTCCTCTTTGGCCTCTGCCACACTGGCTTTGTCATGTTCAGCGGCATGTTCAGTGCTTGCAGCTGCTAGTTCTGCTGTCAGGGACAGAGACTGAATGATTTCCTTGCCCTTCTCAGGGCTTATTTTGTCCACATGCTGTTCACTGGGGGTTGCATCCTTTGGTGGCACATCTCGAATGAGTGCTGCTTGTTCCGCCAGGCCTGCTTGGATTGCTTGCTCAGTGTCATCTGCGGCACGTGTATCCTGACCCGCCGGCAAGGTGTCAGCAAGTTTTTCGAGGCCCACGACAGTGGTGTCCGCATCTTTTGCGTCGGCTGGTGGGGCGACTTCAGTCAATCCTAGGCTTTGAGTATCACGGGTCAAGTCTGCGACGTCTTTGTCATCTTTTTTCGCAAGCGCTTTTGACGATTCGTCCAACGGCTCGATGCTGACAGCTGCTGTGTCTTCTTTGTCACCGCTTGCAGGATACTCAGTCTTGGCGATATCCTTTTTACTGACAGCCTGTTCAGAAGCCAGCTGTTCTTCTACAGGCAGTGCTGGAGTAATTTCCTTTTCCCCATTTTCGGTAGACGCAGAAGGTCTTTCTGCGATGTCGTCAGCCTCAGCCCTGATGGCTTTATCCTCAGGGGACGTTTGTGCCAAAGCATTTGTTTCATGCGCAGCCTGATTAGGGCGATCGTCCCTCACCAGCCCGGCCTGTTCCTCCAAAAAGGCAGACACGCGTTCAAGCTGATGCCTCTCGTCCAGAACTGGAGCATCCATTTCAGAGTGCACTTCGACTTGCACAGGCTCTGACGAGGGCTGTACCTCTGCGGTGGGTGGCTTTCTCATCTCCTCCAGAACTTCAGAGCGTGGCAACCCTTCACTAGCTTCCGTTGGTAGCTCGGCGCGGACGATGTCCTGGGCGGCCATTTCAGTAGAAGGTGACTCCTTTCCAGTGACACGCTGTGTCTCCATCTGGTTATCTGCTGGCTCCTTCGTGTCTTTTATCCCCGCGGTTTCCGCTTCGATGGCCGGCTTCTCACGTTCGAGTGTAACATCGGTTTCTGGGCTGGTCGGCGTCTTTCTACCGCTAGGTGGCAGATCCTGACTCTTGTCTGCGTCTGAGATCTGCTCCCGCTGGGGGATGGCTTCCGTCCCGGCGACGCCAGCTGTAGTGCTCTCAGTGGTAGTGCGCACGATCTCTGCCTGTTCGCGGAGGAAAGCGGCAACGGGCTCTTCGGCATCTGCTGCATCTGCTTTGATTTGCAGTTCATCAGTTGGATATCCGTCTTCCGTGCGGAGTTTTGCTGGTTCCGCTTCGTCTTTGGGTGTTGGTGGCGAGGGATGAGCCTCTGGGACCTCTGACGGCTTTTCCAGTGCCTTGCCATCCAAAGATCCAGGCACTTCGCTCGGTGGCTTAACATCCGTTGCAAGCTCTTCCACTGGCAGCTCTAATGTCGGCTCATGCTGAACCTCTGCTTCGACAACTGCGCCACCCTGGATTTGCACAGGACTCGTCTTGGGACCCTCCTCCGCAGGCTCCTCAATTTGTCAGTGCTGAGTTCTGTGATGGCGCTGGTGGTGCTGACAGCGGCTTCTATACCATCCTGGGCTTGCACAGGACTCGTCTTCCGACCCTCTTCCGCAGGCTCCTTCAATTTGTCAGTGCTGAGTTCTGTGATGGCGCTGGTGGTGCTGACAGCGGCTTCTATACCATCCTGGGCTTGCACAGGACTCGTCTTCCGACCCTCTTCGGCAGGCTCCTTCAATTGGCAGTGCCTGAGTTCTGTGATGGGGCACTGTGGTGGTGCTGACAGCGGCTTGCTATAACCATCCCAATGGGCTTTGGCACAGGACTCGTCTTCCGACCTCTCTTCGGCAGGCTCCTTCAATTTGTCAGTGCCGAGTTCTGCGATGGCACTGGTGGTGCTGACAGCGGCTTCTATACCATCCTGAGCTTGCACGGGACTCGTCTTGCGACCTTCCTCTGCAGGCTCCTTCAATTTGTCAGTGCCGAGTTCTGCGATGGCACTGGTGGTGCTGACAGCGGCTTCTATACCATCCTGAGCTTGCACGGGACTCGTCTTGCGACCTTCCTCTGCAGGCTCCTCTAATTTGTCTGTGCTGAGTTCTGTGATGGCGCTGGTGGTGCTGACGGCGGTTTCTGTGCCATCCTGGGTTTGCACGGGACTTGTCTTGCGACCCTCCTCCGCAGGCTCCTCCAATTTGTCAGTGCTGAGCTCCGTGATGGCGCTGGTGGTGCTGACGGCGGCTTCTTCCACAGACCGTTCGTCGACACTGGGCAGGTGTGGTGCGTCGGACGCCCACTTGTCGCGCTGGTCCTTGGGCGAAATGGGGGACGGTGTCGTGGCGCTGCTCGCGATGGTAACCATCTCGGGCCGTTCGCGCTGCACGGTCTCGTGGCGCGCCTCCGCCTCCACGCCGCGCTCCATGTACGGCTCACCGATCGGGTAGATATCGCGTCGCGGAGAGGTGTATATGTCATCCGGACGATGAGTGACCGAGTTCTTCGGGCTCGGCTCTCCAGCCTCCACCTGGCCGCCAAGGACCGGACTCTGGCTCGGCGATTCCCGCGCCTCGCCCGTGTCCGGTGGCGGTGTCGGCTCTTCCGCGTCGCCCGCTGGTTCGTCTGGCGAGCTGCTCTTCATCTTCATGTTGAGCTGGTCCTTTTCGCTCTTCGGCGACGTCGACCTGTCCTCGGCGATCGACTCCTTCTCCTTCTCGGTGTCCTCTTCCGTGACCGGCTTGCGCCCTGTTAGCGGCGGCTCGGCCTCTGCCTGCTCAGCCTTGCGAGCTTCCTCCACCTCGTGAGCCGTCCGCTCCCCAGGCCGCGGGCGTAGCTCTTCGTGCTCGGACGGCTCGAGCGCCTCATGCTCCGGCAGCTCGGCCACCTCGTCCGGCGTCTTCACCGCGTCTTTCTTCTGGGCAGTTGTCCCTTGCAGTTCTGTCAGCTTCATGAGCGCCTCGTCCGGGCGAGGTGGCGACTTTTGGCTGCTGGCCGAGCCACCCTGCATGAGTACGGCCTCCTCGATGTCCGTCCTCCTCAGCACCTCCTCCGAGGACTGTCGTATGTCCTTTGAGTCCTCGGTGGTGGGGCTTTGTTTCAGGCTGTCGATCTTCTCGTCAACTTTTCGGAGTTCCAGAGAGTCTGTTTCAATTTCACGGCTGAAGTCCCCACTCACCTGTTCCAGTGAGTCCACGGCGCTGCCCTCCTGCACTTCTTCGATGAACCGCTGCACCTCTGTTGTCACTTTGGTGACTGTAAGCATGTCACCTGCCATGGTCACTTCTTCTATGTCTCCACTGCCCCGCATGGTGCTGACTTCCTGTTCCTGGCCTTGTTTTTCTTTCGGTGAAGATGTTACCGATGGCTTGAAGCCGTCTGCTCCTTTCGCTTTGATGCCACGTATCTTCTTGGGAGATGGCGGCGCTTTTGTACGAGATCTGGCACCAGTGGACTTCTCAGACTTTGTGTCAGGTCGTGCCTTCCCCTTCTCTGCACCTTTCTTGGCTTCGACCGTTTTTGTTACCTTTGTTTCCGTGACAACCCTCTGGGTTTTATTCTCCACTGTGGCCTTGGTGACTTTAGCTTCCGTTTTTGCCGGCTTTGCCTTTGTCGCAATCCGCGACACTTTCTTCTCCTCAACAATCATCTTGTTGTTAACTTCCTTCTTCACCTTCACTGGGGTCGGGACGTCCTTTCCTTCCGTTGCTAGGTTTGTCGCACTGTCACGTGTTTCTTTGGACGCCTCTTCCGTCTGTTTATTGTCATCTTTTGGACCCTTCGGTTTCTTCGGCCGCGGAACTGCCGACTTCGTCTCCTTTGGAACATCAGCCTTCTCGGGTTTGGGTTTGGGCTTAGCCGGTGGAGCTTTCTCGGCTCTCTCCTTGTTGGCTTCCTGCTTCTTGGCCTTGATCTCAGCGAGCATTTCAGACCCGGTCTTGTCCGGCTTCTTCGACCCGTCCGAGTCTCCATTCCTGGCGTGACGGCTGCTCGAGCGGACGCGTCTCCTCTGCTCCGCATCCACTCTCTCGATCCGCTCCGTCCTCCCGGCCACGGACGACGTCCTTGTCCCGGACTTCAGCAGCGAGTCAAGCGTCTTGTACTTCTTGTGCCCCAGCGACTTGACGAGGCAGACGGGCGTCTTCATGAACTCGAGGTGCTTCAGTCGGTCCAGGCCTTCAAACACTTTCTGCTGCGGCGCCGAGCCGGGGAAGAGCAGGCGTGTGACGGTGTCGTGCCGGTCGTCCGGAATCCAGACCAGCAGGCAGCAGATGGACACGAGGTTGGCCACCGGGAACTCCTTGCCCTTCACCTTGAGCGTGACGCGTGACTGGTCGGGTCCCTCCGTCCAGCTCTTGAGAAACGCTTGCATTTCAGCGCCGTCCTTCTGCGGATTCAGCACGTACAGGTCCAGCCGGCCGTGGCCGACCTTGTGGTAGAGGTTGATAGGCTCGGTCGAGTTGTCGCGCAGGCACGGGGTAGGCTTCAGCGCCAGACCCTTGAGGTTGGTGAGTAACCTCTGCGCCTCGGCCTGCGTGTTGACGAGCAGAGGGGTCGCCGTCCTTGACGCCGTCCGGCGAGATCTTCTGGTCCACCAGGTTAGTGAAGAAATGCCCGATCTGCGGGTAGGTGGCGTTGTCGACCTTCCGCTGCAGCATGGCTGACATGCCCATCAGGTTGCCATTGTTTAGGCGGGACATGAGAACGGCGTCCAGCCGGTCGAGGTGTCGCACAAAGTTCCAGCAGCAGGCACGCCTGCTGAATCCACCGTCGAAGAGGATGTTGAAGCCGTTGATGCCGAACATGGCGGCGTCACCTTGGCCACCGGGGAACACGTAGAGGGTGGGCCTGCTGAAGCGGATGTTTCCAACCACATCGGACGGATTCAGGAGATCCTCCAGCGAGGCAGGGCCGAGAAAGCCGGACAAGTACTCCTTGAACGCGGCCACCTCATTTGGCTCGATTTCTTTGTCCGGAGGGTTCATCCGCACCTTGCTCGATGCAAAGACCGGGTCCTTGAGAAGGGTGTCCGACCGCCAGATGCCCTCCTCCGGACAGTGGATGTGGATGCTGAGACTGGACTCGTACGCCCTGGTAACCCGCTGGACATCCGGCTCCCTCAGGGCGTCAAGCAGGTCACTGCCGCTGAATGTGCCGTCCTGCAACGGCACCAAAAGGCTTCGTTGTGTTATTGCGCACTTCCCTGGGGTCTAAAGCCATGGCCGGCTTTGAAGAGTGGACTGGGTGTAGCTTTCCATAATGTGTAGTTCTGACTTTATCAACGCAATGCAGTTGTCGTAAATAAAACCGTCAGCACACTGTACACTGAGATAACTTTGAGTTAGACCAAATTACGTAAAACTCTGCCAACGGTCGGAAGCATTCATCACGTTTGAGCGCCGTATAACTGGTTCAAACACGCCGTAAAGCAGCGGAGCGCTGTCCGCCCGAGTGACGGCAACGGTTTGAAACACGAACCTGCAATATCCATGAGCCGTTGCCGCTGAAGACGTAGCCGGCGTGGATGAGGTGGCGATGTCGTGTGAAGCTGGCCAGCATGTTCTTCAGACACTGCTGGAACGTGTACACCTGCGGGTTCACCAGTATCTCGGCCACCACGTTCTCGGTGGCGAACTGGATCAGCCGCTCTCCTGCCGGAAGGGTGAATCGGTGATGTCAGGTCAGTCAGGTCAGGTAAGGCTGTCGGCCACTCTTGGTCTGGGGCAACCCTCGGTCAGCTCTGGGGCTAAATGGGCCCTCAGCGAGGCGAAAGAGCTGGCCAGCGCCCAGCTAGGTAGAGGAATGGGTCAGCGCTCAGCTAGGTGGAGGACTTCGTCAGACCTCAGTCAGGGTAGAGTAATGAATGAGCTCTCGACATGTGGGGAAAATGAGCCAGTTCTGTTTGATCTAGACAACGAGGTTTGCTTTCGGTAGTATCTAAAATTGAATAAGCTCTCGATCGAGTAAAAATAACAAAATTAACTTTGCTTTCTTGAATGACTGGATCATTTCATCATCAGTTCGGCGATCAAAAACTTAATTGCGCTGCGCTATATCGAAGGAAAGGAATTGGGCTATTGGCAGTCGTCGCTGTTCCGCTCAATAAACACGACAGCTTGCGTGCGCCACCAAAGGATTGGTGTAACAGCCTACCACTCAATTTCCGGATTGTTTTCTGTGACTTATCGTGAACAGACTCCCTTTAAACTTCAACTGAACAAAATCAAAACGACATGAAACATTTCCATGACGATAACGAAAGTAAAAGAAACACCCGCAGCATTCCTAGCTGTGATCTTCTGCGGCTGACGCCCTGCTCCCCAGCCGTGTCTGTCGCCACAACACCAGCGACCGGCCATGTCCGGGCGCCGGTGGGTCCCTGGCAACGACCACCGCGCCGGTTACGAGCATCCTACGGCTGTGCAGGGATTTCAGACTGGTTGCAGAGCCGTGGCGGCCCCAAGGTCCCGTTAGTTGCGTATAAAAGCTGGCGAGGGCTCCGGAGAGCTCTACTGCCACCAAGTCTCATCCGTGTTCGCTGATAGGAGCTCATCATACTTGCCGCGGGCTTTGCTGGGCACTGATGAAGCCAGATAGGGATTAGGGTCTTGAGCTGATATTCCGGCGCGGCTGTCATGTTTTGTAATGATGCATCCGGTACTGCGGTCAGGCAGATTGTGCCGTCGAAGGCGGTGATAACCTGATGCGACCAGTGACACGCTTCTAAAAAGCACAATGGTGCACTGTCTTTCCCATGGCGGATTTGGCTCTTGTCTGCGACCTTCTAAGACCAGGTTTGGTTTTCTAATGTCGGTGTGAAATGGAATGACGTCAGAGTCCAAATAACTTTTTCGTCGCGCAATGGAATCGGAGTGTTACTAGTGCAGTCAGAACTCGTATCTGAATGGCATGGATCGATCGGGGAGGCAGAAACTAGCTTCGTCAGACCAGGGCGTCAAACTTCTTGGCTTGCAACAGCAAGCCAAAACTTAACACCGAGCGCCCAGTGTCCCGGATGTAAAAGTTCCCTGATCCGGTGACTTTTTACGAACAATATCACGGATTTTGAAGCAAAGGCATGGTGGTCATAGAACACGGGCTCAGAAAAGCTTCGATGCCAGCGGAGCCACGGCGCCTACCGACTTTCGCAGCGTCTGAAGCATCACTTTGAGCTACGTCGGCAGATGGGTGCTGTGTTAATCTCATTGGAGGCAGCCGTTAATCAGGTGAGAGTGGATGTCATTGTGGCTTGGCACGCAACCGGATGGATAGCTCAGTGGCCAAGAATGCAGATCATTGCATTTGCATGCGACAGTGGCACTAATGAGGTACTTTGTTGCGTTACGAACATGAGAGGCCATTCCAGCAGGATAAAGTCTGTCTCCACGGAGGCTTTTGCATACAAGGCGTTTGTTGCTTGGAGTTAAAAGAAAGTTGCAGCAGACTTCTTCTGAAGTGCTCTGAGCTCACATTCACCTGCACGTCCAGAAGAATTGGGTGTGCGCAGTCACAAGTCACAGTCACAGTCACAGTCACAGTCACAGTCACTGAATGCGCAGTCACAAGAAGGTATGCTCTTCACCATCTCTTCCACTTCAAATGCTGTGCCTAATTTGAGACGTCGAGATGAAGTGGACTAACCTTGAAAGGCGCAAGGAAGTTCGATTTGCAACGGGAGCTAAGGGCAATTCTCAAATGGCTAAAAAATTCACTTGCACTGAATACATTTGGTGCAATTACTGTGCATTGGCTGCGGCGATGCATATAGCTCTTCCTGTGGTAGGAAAAGTAGTCCTGTCCTATCGTCTTCGTGAAGTCTCACACAACTTACAGGCTCATTTTACCACCACCGTGAGGCGGTGAAAGTATAATAGATTGGCACGACAAATGGATGTTTTCACGATGGTTATTGCGTTGAAAAGGCCTCGAATTGTTCAATTCTGTAATGATACTTTAAGCTCATACTAAATGCGCCCCTAATCAAACAGTTTTTCATGCAATTCCATTAACTTTAGATAGGGATAAACTCTTGCCCCGAACCCAGCGTATGTTTTTAACACGAAACGAGACGCTTTATGAGCGTCTGCGTCTTCAGTCCATGTTTTTAGCTCAGCTGAATTCTAGGACAATACCAGGCCCGGCAGCGGCATGGATTGGACGAAAGCGTTGAGTGCTAAGCCGCGCCGTTATTGCTTACACCGGCGCCGCGTGGAGCATGGTAAGCTTCGAGCCGTGTCTGGGCAAGTAGGCTCTAAGTGACACACACCTATAAACAGGGTTGCAGCCAGGATATAAGGGTCGTCTGTTTTGTCGCGTCTGCGTAAGATCTGTCAGCCGATCATTTTTTTTTTTAAGCTTCGGAAAGGTTCGGTGAGAAGAGATCTGCATGACACGGCCGAAACAGGCGCTATCTTTGTTATAACAAGCAGAGTAGAATTTTAGCGATACGTTAGTCTTATAAATATGCTTTTATACATTCGCAAGGCCGCAAAGGCTTTTTAAAAAGCTATGTACATCGGCAAGAAACGTTTAAACTGTCTGAAATTTTGTAGAAGTCTTGCACCGCCATCTTTCTTGAAAGGTCAAATATGAAGAATGTGAAAAACATCAACTTGGTTATTTGCGTGATGCACCATGTACGGATAGCAGCTGTTCCCCCCGCCCCCCGGGTAAAATGCATGCATTGATTTTGAAGCCATTAAATGCATGGGTCATGAAGACTTGCAACACCGCTTTCCTGTGTTTTTAAAATATAAAAAATTTCACATCCGTGCGACATAAATATTGTGCTGTTGTTGTTCACAGTTTCACCGTTGGATGACTGCATGCCATATTATCTGGTTGAAAATGCATGGCCAACCAGTGAGTGGCATGCTCAAATACTGATCTCCACCTAAAAAATCATGTGTAGATCAGGTTTTTGACATAAGTGCAGCCCCTCGCACCGACTTCGACAGAGTCTGGGCAGTACCAGCCATGGATTCCACGAGTGTGGATATACTGATTTCAGCTAACCACCGCACGGACAGCCCAGAGGCTCTCGGCCTCACCAGCGCACCGTGGCGACCACGGGAGCCAGGCGTCACGTCTGGCTCCAGCACCCCTCCCCACCGCGGGGCAACAGGCCAGCGAGCCGGGCTCTGCAGCCAATCGTCGAGATTTATGGTGTCGATCTGACGCCGTCGCCGCTTCTTGCCGGCGGAGCGCCGCGTCAGGACCACCGCCACCGCCGCCAGCTTCGCCTGCCGTCGGCGGAGCCGCCGCTCCGGCCGCCGCAGCGACCGACGACGCCGGGGAAATGAGCCCGGACCCCGCGCGGCGCTCGTCGCAGTATTCTTGCCGCGGCCGCCGCCGGCCTCCTGTTTTTTGCCGTCGTCTGGGCTGGGTATTTTCTCGGCGCCGCGGGCGATCGCCCGCCGGCGGCGGTGCCGAACCGCGCAAAAGCTCGAGCTACCAGTCGAGCATTACTACGGAAACTAGGGCCCGGGGAAGACACCGCTCGCTAAGGAAGGAAAGGGTCTGGAGCGGAGGTGGCCTGGCAGGCGCTGATGGCCGCTGTCTGGGTCGCTGTGATCTTCCACCGCATCGGTCGGTCTACTTTTAGATCTGACAGAGAAGGCGGTGGGGAGCGCATGAGGTAACAAGCTGATCCTACCTCACATCCAGTATGTTATAATGAATTATTTTGATCCGACCTCATTCCCCGTTCGATTCTGGCCCATACTCTTGCCAAATACGTTAGAACAAGTCAGTACTAACGTTAATAACTATCTGATTTAATCCAAGGATTCCAGTACATAAATTGATAACAATAGATTAGAACATGAAATGTTAATACGGAAAGTAATATACAACTAATAGAATGACAAAAGTTACATCATCCAACTAAATAGATGCAAATTTGTCCAAAAAAGAAAGCGCAAAAAATATTTCTGAAATATCTAATAAAGGATTCCGTTCGTTGTTCGCATCATTTCTCAGAAGCGGCTGGGTGTTCCATGCCATAGCATTCAAAAACCTTGGAGAGCCTGAAATGCTGCTGGCCGCCAAACTGCGTGGCGTAGCACTCGCACCAACGGGGTGAGCGGGACGCGTCCTACACTACTCAGCAGACCGATAACACATCTGTCCCGCGTTAATGGGGAACGAGCCGAGAGGGTGACAGGGCGGGAGAACTGTTGTGATCGTTAGTATAATTGGGTTGTTAATGTGCTGTTTTCCTTCTCCCGGCCGCTGTCCGCCCTCGCTTTCGCGAGAGGGATTAGCTAACTGCAGCTGCCGTTAATCCAGCGCCAGCTAAATACGTTTCACAGCCACAGTGTGACACGGCCCGTTCCCGTGGTTTGAAATGGTGGTTCCGTGGTCTCTCCCGTGGCCTCCTCCGTGCTAGTCTCTAACTCTGAAGCACGGGCTTCGAGCTTTCCCATGGACTGATACAATGTCCTAGCCGCTGACGACGACCCAGGCAGTGCCTTCACGATTCCTCCCCCGCCCCCTGCCCCCGTGTCGCCAAGCTTTATAGCCATTCTCGCCGTCCACAGCCCGTATACGGCCCCACACCGGGTTTTACCGCGAGCATTCCATGCATTAAATAACGACAGCAGTCCACCGGGAGTGGAATGTAGCCACCTTCCGCGCTGCGGTAACGCTGTGGGCAAGAATGCGGCCGCTTATAAGATTGGCGTAGACCGCCGGCTGTCGGAAATGCATTCCATATTAGCGTGAGCGGTCCGCGCCAGGGCGCCCTCATGTCTCCTCTCCAGGCACTTAGCCTAAATGCCCCTGCCCTCCAGGTCCATGCGGGGCGGCTGGCGGGCCAGGATCGCCAGGGGAACGTAAGTCAAGCGATGCCATTCCATGCCGATTATTCGCCAAGTCACGCGCGGTTTGAGCTGCGGGGTTTGAACTCGCTTCGCCGGGAGATGGGACCGACAGTTTGGACCGCAGCTGACCATATCCTTCGCAGGCGCGAGGAAAGCCGACGGCAATTTGCAACGAGGCGAAATGCGAGTCACGTGGTGGTGCTGATTTGCAAGCTGGGGCATCGAGCGAAGCGCATATTTGCTTCCACGCCCGGGGTTCAATGAAAAGGTAGCAGCTAACACAGCCGCCAGTTACAAAGAAATCGCGAACTTCACTTGGGCTGAGCCAATGCCCCATTTGATTAAATGTCTCACGAGGCTGCAGGTTTTTAATTCATCCGGCGTACGCCTGGGCTGGGTAATGTTATTTAGTCGGAAACAGCCATTGACGGGGATTGATGCAGGACGGATAAGTTCCAAAAGAGAGCCATACACTCAATCCACCAGTATCTTTTCTAGGTAACAAATGTTCCCCCAATGTTTTGCGTAAAATAAAGATACATACTGACAGGGACACGGGCACCGGGGGATTCCTGCTCCTACAGGCGTTGACTGCAAAGAAATGACCGAAGCGGCAATCATTCCCCCAGCAGGGAGGACTTCCACTGCCCCTACACTATGCCCGACAGCAAAAAAGGCTGAGCGCAGATAAGGCTGTGGCCCAATTTGAAATATGTTGTTTCGCATTTTTGGGACTGGGTAATCAAAGTTTTGTCCTTAACCTGCTGAACAGAAAAATAATTCAAAACGGGCGGCAAAATTGGTTAGCAAATGACATCTTACTACCTAGACCGTAGCGTAACACCCTTCGGCTGACCGGAACAGTTTCTATGATGGTGCGCGCTCTAACAGCACAGGAAGTCTTCTTCCAAGCTATTGCGCCCGCGGGGCAAACCTCCGCACGGTCACAGCGGTATCGGCAGTAAGGGGTTCAAAGGAATGAACCGTATGGCCGAATTATCGATGTCTGCTATTAAAAACAAAAAAAGAAAACACCGAAAGGCAACTGAAATGCTGAGCCTTCGCGGCATAGAGGGAAGAACAGCATTCGCTGTCCGATTTTGACCTAGATTTGAGCGAGCGCGACCGGATGCGTTACAGGAAAACACTTCGAACAAAATGTAATCCAGCCCAGCTTCAACGGCGATTCCAAAAACCGCCTCGGGCTGGGGCTTCAAACCGCAGAACAGTCTCAACTTGCCAGCTCAGCTCGCGGCTGGCAAACCGTGTCGTTTCCCCGGCAAACCGTGTCGTTTCCCCGGTAAACCGTGTCGTTCCCCCGGCCAACCGTGTCGTTTCCCCAGGCAAACCGTGTCGCTCCCCCGGCAAACCGTGTCGTTTCCCCGGCAATCCCGCCGGATTCGCAGCGTGAGGCTCGGGGCGTGCCGGACAGGCTCCGGAGTGCATTCTGCAATCGGCGGAGGCCCCACGACGCGATAAACTAGCCCTGTATACAGCTGGCGGACGACGCCATGTTTACTGACGAAACACACGGCAGGGACCCGTCGACACATGGGCGAAAATTAGCCCTGCCGACGGCCTGAATGCCAGAAAAATGAGCTGTAGCATGCTAGCAGCGCGGTGTGGAGAACCTCCAGGCACCCGTGGTTCTGTACAGGACGGCAGGTTTTGATTTCCGAGCCTACGCAGACGTCTATTTTGGGTGGTTCGTGATCGGGCTAATGCATATGATAATTGGCAGAAGCCGTCAGTCTGCATCATTTCACCCCTTGACCTGTCACGGTCGGTACTTTGCCCACAATTTCAGATGAGCTCCACGCCACGTGACTGTCACGTGACTGCGAATCTTGGAACAGGCCTTCGACGTTGAGCTGATTCAGACACTCAAGATATCCTAGTTAACAGACTCAAGAAGCCTACTATTCGGCTCAAAATTACGTAAGTTGTTCAGTGCATTCGCGAGGAGCATTGTTTACATAGATAAGACAGCAGTAAAAGAGGGAAGCGCTATTAACCCAGTCAACCGCTGTGGTGTTGTGTCGACAGCCCCCTGCCGTGTGCTTCGTCAGTAAACATAGCGTCGTCGGCCAGCTGTATACAGGGCTAGTTTATCGCGTCCTGGGCGCCTCCGCCGATTGCAGAATGCACTCGGGGGGCCTGCACGGCGCGTGCCGCCCAACCAATCGCTAACAACACGAAACAACCCAAGAAGTCTTTCGTCTAGAGCTGCCACGCCAGTCGGGAGCCCAGATGACCTGTGACAGGCCGACCAACACTCTCCGACCTGACCCGCCCTCTCCACTTACGCTCACGACCCTGAACGTTGCGCCAGGCTCCCACTCACCGAACTTGAACTGTTCGCCCTCTGGATTGGCGTCGATGAGGGCCTGCAGCTCCTGGCCCAGGTTGACCCCGCACTCCCGCTGGTCCCATGACGACAGGCCTGCAACAGAGCGGCACACCTGCGTCACAGAGCGGCACAGAGCGGCACAGAGTGGCACAGAGCGGCACAGAGTGGCACACCTGCGTCACTCCTCCGTTGGCAGACCGAGGGCTGTGCTCAGGCGACATGGAGCCAGTGGACATATACCTGGCAGACGGCATAGCACCTGCAGACCTGTGCCACGCGGCATGGACTGACGATAGAACGCTCACAGACTTGCTCCACGCGGCAGGGTCTGACGATAATGCACTAACAGGCATCTATCTCAGAGACATCTGCCGATAATGGACTCGCAGGCAGCCTACCTCAGAGACAGACTACATGGCTCGTGAAGATATATACCCCCACAGATGAACGATAGAGTTACCCCCACGGACCGCACCCAACAGACTGTATCCTACAGACTGTATCCTACATACAGGTGACGGGCACCCCACAGACATGTGCTCTACGAAGGACGACAGAGCTTCCTCGCAGGAAAGTGACCCTCAGGTCAGACGGCGGAGCAGTCCGGAAACAAGTGCCCTTCGAAAGGACGACAGAGCAGCCAACACAAGGGCCCCTTACACAGACAACGGGCAAACTCACAAATAAATGCCCTTCACATAGACGGCAGAGCAGCCCACAAACAAATGACCCCTACACAGACGACGAACAAACTCTAACAAATGCCCTTCACACAGACGGCAGAGTAGCCCACAAACAAATGACCCCTACACAGACGACGAACAAACTCACTAACAAATGTTCTCCTCACAGACGGCAGAGCAGCCCACAAACAAACGTCCTCCAGACAGACGACGGAGCGCACCTGCAAACAAGTCCCTTTCAGAGAGACGACAAACGTACCGCCGTGCCGATGCGGTTTTCAGTTCTCGCAGGCTACAGATCAACTGTCGGCAAGTGTAACCGATGCCCCGTCAGTGACACACCAACTTTCTGGCAACCCTGCTAAAGTTGGCCAATGTGATCCAATCACGCACAGCCAGTAGATAACCCCGTCGTTAGAGGCACGGGCCGTGCCGACAGAACTTCCTTTAATCCTGGGATTCTGCCCGGCAGTCATCTTTGAAACGTAACTTATCTTGGATGGGCGTCTATGGAGGCTTTTGGCGATAGGCGATGGATTCCAGATTGCTGCGAGTGGGGTAGGGCAGCATGAAGACCGCATTCTGGGAGAATGAGTCTCGGGTTCACTGTTCTGGGTGCTGCGAGGAGCTGACGGACACGGTACTAAGCTTGTCGAAAATAATCAAATCCTACGGCACGCTTGATTGTTCAAAACTGCCTGCTCAAGTTGTGGCTTCAGTGAGGCCATCAGAGGTATCTAATATTGAAAATTTTGTTGAGCGTCGGCTGACAGTTAAGGCAGTGAGTCCCTTCTTTTTACTCTCCTTCTCTCTTTGTAATGTCGCTTGCTCCGCTGAGATTCGCCAGACCTTGGAATGCTGCTTTCAAATGCTCACTAATCCACCACTTATGTCCAATCAGCCACGTGTCGCAGGGCCAGAAATACCACCGGTCAGGTACACGACCACCGCAATTGCCTCCGGAAATAAACTCCAGCCAGCCAATAATCGAAAACCGGCACGCGGAAGACCTGGTTCTGCGCCCTGGCGGAACAAATCCCGCACCGACGCCGCTGACGACCCCCGCCACCAGCTACCCTGTGTTTCCGCGGGCCTACGCGCCCCGGCCAGGGGTCACCGTCGCAGTTGCAGGGCTGGAGCGGGTTGGCGGGGCGCCGCCCCACCGCCGCTGGCCGGGCCGCCAGACGAGCGTATCGACCTGTCTGGAGCGGTGCCTCCCGGCCGCCGACGCCGGGGCTCATGGCCCGCCCGGCCGCGGACGCCCGCTGACATGGCAACGGGTGGGGGCGGGCTGAAACTTGCGCCAGGGGACTGGTCTGCGTTTGGCGAGCGCCGAAATGAAAGCGAGGATACACGGGCTCTGTCCGAAGGTTAGCCCGAGCTGAAATCAGCGACTTTGTGATGTTGTTTGATGGGGGATGGCGAGTTTGTGAGACCAGTGCATTTCTGAGACAAATTTAGACCGAAAATCGCTTCTTCTGGGAATTAGCAGTCCACGGCTCTCCTATACTTCAGCTAGAGCCGAATCCTGCAACGGTGAGCCGCAACAAAAACAAGGGTCTATTGGCGGTGGTCTTCACACATCATTACATGCGACCCACATCTAGCACGAAAAGAGACGTCGGTCCTCGGTACGATCCCACGAAGCACACCTTCTAGGAAGGGAAACCCAGGGGATATCGGTAGAAGCTTCTCTACGGCAACTCGGTCCCACAACAGGAAAATATGACGTCACGTCGGGGAAGTGATCGTAGTGTCAACAACTGTCTCGCGAGTGGTGCAAGGGACACGTGATGTCACGTTTCGCTCTGAGCTCTGGGCTCTGCGGTGAGCACAATCCCGAGTCCTCTGACGGCGTCGGTCCTCTGAGAGCGGTGATCCTCTGACGGCGGCAGTGTTCTGACAGTGGTAGTTCTTTGACAACGGCGGTCCCCTGACAGCGGTGGTCCTCCGAAGGCGCCGGACCTCTGACAGCGGTGGTCCCCTGACAGCGGTGGTCCTCCGAAGGCGCCGGTCCTCTGACAGTGGTGGTCCCCTGACAGCGGTGGTCCTCCGAAGGCGCCGGTCCTCTGACAGCGGTGGTCCCCTGACAGCGGTGGTTCTCCGAAGGCGCCGGTCCTCTGACAGCGGTGGTCCCCTGACAGCGGCGGTTCTCCAGCGGTGGTGGTCCTCTGAGAGCGTGGGTCCTCTGACAGCGGTGGTCCTCTGACAGCGGCGGCTCTCTAGCGGCGCCGGCCCTCTGACAGGGGTGGTTCTCTAGCGGCGATAGCCCTCTGACAGCGGGGGTCCTCTGACAGCGGCGGTTCTCTAGCGGTGGTGGTCCTCTGAGAGCGTGGTCCTCTGACAGCGGCGGTTCTCTAGCGGCGCCGGCCCTCTAACAGCGGCGGTTTCCTAGCGGCGGTGGTCCTCTGACAGCGGCGGCTCTCTAGCGCTCTGGCAGCGGTGGTCCTCTGACAGCGGCGGTTCTCTAGCGGCGTTGGTCCTCTGACAGCGGTGGTCTTCTGACAGCCGGCGGTTCTCTAGCGGCGGTGGTCCTCTGACAGCGGCGGTTCTCTAGCGGCGGTGGTCCTCTGACAGGGGTGGTTCTCTAGCGGCGGTGGTCCTCTGACAGCGACGGCTCTCTAGCGACGGTGGTCCTCTGACAGCGGCGGTTCCCTAGCGACGGTGGTCCTCTGACAGCGGCGGCTCTCTAGCGGCGCCGACCCTCTGACAGCGGCGGTTCTCTAGCGGCGGGGGTCCTCTGAGAGCGGCACACTCCCGGCGGCGCACCCGGACGACACGACCATCTGTACGCCGTCGGCCGTCAGCGGCCCGTCAGCCGGACCGCTTGATGCCCGGAGCAGCAGATCGTTTTATTGCTGGGAGATTAAGTGCCGGGCACGCTGTCACCGTCCAGCCGGGCTGGCGAGCTATCACTTAATGAGGGACTCTGGTAGGCTGTCGTCGAGGGCGGAAACTATGCCGTTGATTGATTCCGACACTCAGGGTGTGGTCGAACTGGCGCGAACCATTAGCCAGGAGCAATATTCCGGCTCTCACACGTGGCGCAGCTCGACACTGCACGCGGTCAACATCGCGTCATCCAGCTCGTTATCCATAGTTTTACCGCTGTCCAGTGTGTGCGCATCGAAACGGTTGCTGCGCCGCAAGACATCTCAGCAGGCGGGAAGTGGTAAACATGCGGCCAAACAGTGGCCCGGGGGTAGATAACGGAGGTAATGCAGCGCCTCAGAAGGAGATGATTACGGTCAAACGGGGGTTGGCAAACGAAGGTCAAATGTGAGGCAGGGCTGCGGGGCCAATGACAGAGACAAAAAAGGGCGGGAGAACGGAGGACATAGGTCGGAAAAGGTTGGAGAGAAGGGTAAAAGTTCAGGGAAGGGATGGGGGCAGAGGGTATAGGCCAAACAAGGACTTGGGAAGAGAGGACGGACGCCATACAGGATTGAGCAGCAGAAGACGGGCACCAGGAAGGGCTGTGGAGTTGGGACTGCAGACGGAACAGAGGCTGGGGAGCAGAACGAAGAGACCACACAAAGACTCGGAGCACAGGAGAGTCTACGAGCAGACGATAAATCCCGAGATCGTCGTGATCAGAGGAGAGCTCGTGGGATCAGAGGAGAGCTCGGGAGAAAACCAGGCCTCAGAGGTAGCTTAGAGGTCTCTCAGAGATCGATGAGAGAGTCCTGGCAGGGGCTCGAAAGCTGACAAGAAGAGACCTGGAATTGTTCGATGGACTACGCGCTCCGGGTGCTGAAACGACCTGGAGTGTCTCGAGGCGAAATCAAGTTATTGGGAGGTCTTTCTTCCAGCATGATGTAATGCGAAGGAAACGAGACCGGACAGAATAGAGCGCCGGCATTTCGGATAACTTTGTCATTCAGCAAAGCTGCAACGACGGCAGTCGGCTCAGGGTGATGGGTTTACATTTTCGGCGTGGGACCTCTACCTCACTGCGGGCTTGGCCCTGTGCCTCGCATATTCATATGGGCCATAGCGGAGAAGCTCTGATGTTGTTCTTGGTTATCCGTTGAAGTCGTCAATTTACCGTGAATATTTGTGTGGAGAATTATGTATCATCTATAGCAGTAAGACAATATTTTCCTTCGACTACAATAATGTTGCTTGATACCGTAGCCAGTGACTCGTTCGAAAGGCCTTCGTGCATTTTCTATTTCGTTAAATCCAAAATGATTTGCCCATCTATGCCTTTCCTGAAAAGTTAACCAGGTCGCCTTTCTTTCTGCGCGCCATCCACGGTATTGACATGATTATGGAAACCGCAGAGCACATCGGCTACCTGGTCATATAGCATTCGGTCATTTATACCTGCAACATGATACAAAAGCAATGTAATATCCATGCCAATCACGTGCATCCACTGGTATCAGAAGCGTTAGCTACAGGGCACCGATTACAAAAGTTCGCACAAACAAACACAAATCACCTACACCTGGCCGGCCAGGTCATGTGCGGCAACCACAAACTAGCGCCTTCCGAACCGAGATTTGTGGAAATGGATCCGGATCGCCAGCCGCTGGACAACTCCGAGCGCCGATGCAGTGTCCGCGCGCCTGCACGGAGCAGCGCTCGCGTCTGACATTTGAGGCTGGACGGCTCGTTAGAGCTGAAGTATTGATCGGCTCCAGCGGCCCGGAGGCCCGGAGGTGGCACGGTTCGGGACCAGCCGGTGTGCTCATTTCCAATACAGGCGTGACCCGGACGGGCCCCGCTTCCGGCTCCCTGACCGCGCACGTGGCCGCGCACGGGGCCCGCTCGGTTATCTTCGGCCATGCTGCAGGCTGGCGGACAGCTCCCGTTGTTCCCATGTTCAAGAAGAAACCCCTTCAGCAGCGCGTTTTTCAAGAAGTGGAGATTAAGGAGCGCAAATGCACGTTCACATTTGCGCCTCCGTCCCTCGATTAGTTTTCAGAACTGTATATCCGGGTAATGCTCCGCGCAATAGCTGGACGGCAGCAGAAGTGTGCGTATGTAAAAAGGACGGAAACCCGTTCTTCGCATACTTTGTGTAATGCAATTAGAAGCATGTAAATGTTCGCGGGCATTTATGCTACAGATCCTGGATCAGCTTTCAGAAACCTTAATTTCAGCTGATGCTTCATGCAGAAGCTGGACGGTGGAAGAAATTGAGCTCGCCTGCGTGAGGAAGCATATCAAACCATTCTGTTCTGTAAATATAATTGAGTAGGTCGCTACTAAATGTGTCTGGTTCGTACGAACGAACCCTCATTTGCATTCGGCGCTTGAGAAAAATGCTGAGGATTTCGGAGATCAAGTGTGGCGCTCCCGTAATGACTGCCTCCTTGACATAAAGCCCGAGTGCTACCCGCGTTAACAGCGGACCATCGCGGCAAATGAGTGGGTCACGTGATGTTTGTCTGAGGACTTCCGTGTTGGGAGGATCGCTTAGCCACCAACTTTGCATTTAGTTGATTAGAATATGCGCTGTGTTGCGTGGAACTGGACGTGTGATGCAACACAAAAGGCAAAGTTGGATAAACAGCTCGTGTGCCGCTGCTCAGTGTCACATAAGACCGCAAAAAAACTTAGATTAAATTATGCTTTTTTTTGTCTTTCTTAGTCATCTGTGATTGGTTGCATGAGTTGGTCCATGGCTACATATCCATTGATGGCTAAGAAGCGAAGCATTTGTCTGGCCTGAGTGCTTTAAGATGCCCTGAATCTTCGCAGACATGGCGCCAATTTTCGGATTTTAAGCCAATTTTAGCCGAACGATCCCAGAAAGCAAACGCAGCGTCTGTCGACAAATTCCAATTTGCATCATTTATCTTAACAGCGCGAACCACCGGCGGCATTTTAGACCGCTGAGAGATGGTGAGGCCGAGCAAAAAACCCGATCAGTCAGACACATTCGAGCGTGGCACCCGAGGGAGACGGCCAACTCATTCTTGGCTGCTGAGATGGATGACGCCATTCCCTCGTCTCCTCCGGAATAGGCGATGGTGATAACTGTCGCCTCCCCTCCCCCCCCCCCCCCCCTCCCACTCCGGCGACGACGTCTGGCTCAGCCATGCCTCTCTCCCAGCCGTCTAAGTTGGTCTGTTTTTTCTCCCGCGGTCTAGGGCTCCCTGTCTGCAGAGTATACAGGCAGCCAGACAGCGTGAAACGTCCGGATTCGCGTTGTCTGCAGAGCGCGGGAAGACAGCCAGACGCGTGACACATGTATTACCACCGTCAACAAATCTAGGTCAGCTCAACAAGTTCGCTTTGCTTTTTACCTAGCTCCTTCAAAACTAGATATGCATCTATGCTGTACTGCGGAAAGACCACGTCTGGTAAAAAATTTAAAACTTTTTGCACCAGCGCAGCCAGTAAACTACGGACGAACTTCCGTCCCGCCGGAAGGGACCAGGCAAGGACATGTCTTGACCTTTCTGGCGAATGACTTTCCTTTCTTCACCCAAGACAGCTGGGAGTCGGAAACATGCCAGGGGCACTTTGTCCACAGGGCTTAAACAGGGCACGGCATTTGGCTAACAGTCAGGGGATCCTCTGCCTGCAGGAGGGGAGCAGGCACAGACAGCAGGGGATCCTCTGCCTGCAGGAGGGGAGCAGGAACAGACAGCTGGGCGCGTCCACCAGTGGCATCCAGTCTGCGGGGTTCGCACAGACAGCCGTATAACTGGCGGCACGTTACTTTCAGGATTGAGCGACACCCAGGGAGTCTGCAAGGTGCGCAGGACGCGCTGTCTGCGACGCGTGAGCAGACAGCCAGACAGCTGGAAGCGCACGCACCCATGCTTTCAACCGCGAATGTCTGCTGCCGCGTCTCAACACGCGTCCCAACACGGGACGCCCTGTCTCCGTCTCCCGTTGCGAACATCTTGTCTGCGAGCTGTGAGCAGTCAGCTGGAATAGCTCATGCACACCCGGTGGAGGTACGCCGTCTGCAGGGTGTGAGCAGCGCACGAGCGTCTGGAGGGCGGACCCGGCGCCACACCGTCTGCAGACGGAGCAGACAGCCTGGCGGCTGCGAGGAGCCCGCAGACCCGGCTGCGGGCGAGAGCAGCCAGACAGCCAGGGAGTGGTCTGGAGGCGGTTCCAAGAACGGCTGCAGCGTCGCCAGGCGCCGGAGCCGCCTGCCGGGTCGATAATGGACCGCTGTCTTGGAGCGCAGCCTCCCACCAGGTCCGACCGCCGACGCGGCGGTCAGCGCTCTGCCGACAGGCAGCTGGCTCGTCTTCATCAACCGCCGCCCTGAAATCTCTACGAAGGGCTGACGCTACCCGTTGAGGGCCGGAATGTCCGGAATGTGCGGAATGTCGCAAGTGAGGCTGGTTCCTTACAGGCTTTTTAGAATCTCTCTGTGGTGCGCTGTTGAGCTTACGCATGCGTTCAGAGCCTGGCGCCGGAGAGTCCACTCTCACTACACGCCATTCAAAATCACACGGCTGTGAGATATTCTTACGTCATACTGTGATGAGCCCTTCGTTGCCTACGCTGACCAGACGGCGCTGGATTCAGCGAAAGGCCTTTCCTTAACACCCGGCATCAGGGTTGCAGCAGATTATTTGTCAGTCTGCTGGGATGTCTTAACCAGAGAGTTATTGGAGCTTTGAAGGGCTTTGTGGTTTTCCTGGCATAAAGTTCGACCAAAATACATTAACAGCTTGAAAGTTTTAGTTTCCCTAAAGCAGCACTAAATCTCTATTGTTTGAAAACTTAGTGAGCAAGGTGGAGATTGTTCACCCAAAATTGCCTTATTATCGCTGTGGTAGGTGCCTAGTTTTGAGGGCTATTCCTCCTCTCGGTATCGACTGGTACGCAAAGACCCATTGTAGATGTTGCTTTGTGGCATTCCATGGGGTGGGCAATATTTGGTTTATTCACTCACACGTGGTATCACGTCGTCATAAATTGATTATGTTATCCACTACTTCCTAATGTAACGTTGGACTATCTTAAGGATATGTTCTGATGCATCTGAGCATCAGTGTACCTACAGAGCGGCAGAAATGATTATGAAGACAGAAATGACCGAAAAGGCCCTATAACGTTTCCACAAAGTTGAAAACATCCCCACGGTGATACCTGGAGTAAATGTACCCAAAAATAACGTAGCACTCCTTTTCGATTTTGCCACCTGCACTTGCATTTTGTGATGTGGATATATTTTGCTCGTACCTAAAAATTAAAGCTTTTTTCATTGCATGAGAAGAGATTAGAGAATAGTTCGTGCGTAATCTAGCACATCGGGCCATGCTGGGTCAACTGTGCATCGTGATGTGCGCCCGGTGCATGGCGAACTTGTTAAAGTAGGTTGCTCAGAGGCCTCTGCCAGCAGCATTCGGTCGCAAGCTGCTGTTGAGGGATGGCCCAGCATTTTTGATAAATGTAGGTCATCATGTTATAAAATCACGATGTTGTTAATTCCGACTTCCATTTCATCCCAAAAACGATTAGCTCGCTATTTATTTGGAAGACATATTTGGCTTCAAGTTTTGACCTACCTCTGACCCAAGCTGGAAAACGGTTGAGCGAGTTGAAAACAATGCCGACATTTGACACCCCATGACCAGTTTGGTAAAATAAGATACCGTTCCTGACTTCGTACCCCATCAGCCAGCATTATACGTTTTAATAGATAACGTTGAAAAATATCTGCACCTAGAAACTGCCATTCAGCACTACTTCATGTCGTGGATTTGTTTCGCTAGCTGCTTGTGACTGCGAGAAGCTGCCGATCAAAGGAAAAACGATGTCGTTAGTGCCATGGTTGTCATCATCATGTCGTCATATCGCCATCACTTTTCCATTTACAAAAACAGCATCTGGCCAGCTTTCAGCCACGGCAAATGCGTAACAGGGCATGCTGATCCTTTACAAGATCCTTTCAGACCTCTCCCTAGCATCGTTTTAAAGTGGCTCAATGTTAGTTCTTGAAATGCAGGTGACTTATGCAGCTTAGCCGGCCATCGCACCAGTGCGTGCATACCTTTTTGGCACGCACGAGGACTTTGATATACGGATGGCAAGTGAGCGCAATTTTGTCCAATCGTTTCACTTAACCTCACCTGTGACGTAGGCGATGGCTTTGAAGTATCCAATAGCGGTGTTTTTGAGGTCTTAAAATCCAGGCTATCGACCACGATTAGAGTCGGCGTAATCGTTTCCCTGGTTTCATAGCTGGTGCAGTGGGGGAGATGAGGACGAATGCTTTTCAGTAACCAGTAGAGGCCAAGGCGACCCAGCCAACACTGAGATATAGCGACGCTTGGACGAGATGTCTGCTGAGGTATAGCGACGCTTGTACGAGCTGTCTGCTGAGGCATAGCGCTGCTTGGACGAGCCCTCTGCTGAGTTATAGCGACGCTTGGACGAGCTGTCTGCTGAGGTATAGCGACGCTTGGACGAGCTGTCTGCTGAGGTATAGCGCCGTTTGAACGAGCTGTCTGCTGAGGTATAGCGACGCTTGGACGAGCTGTCTGCTGAGGCATAGCGCTGCTTGGACGAGCCCTCTGCTGAGGTATAGCACTGCTCGGACGAGCCCTCTGCTGAGGTACATCGCTGCTTGGACGAGCTCTCTGCTGAGGTATAGAGCTGCTTGGACGAGCTCTCTGCTGAGTTATAGCGCTGCTCGGACGGGCCCTCTGTGGCCTTCTGCGTCATTTCCACCCACTGAATACAGAGCCATCCGCATGGCCCAGGCGAGGACGTGAGCTGGGTCTGGGACGAGGGCTGGGGATGGGGCCGTGTGGGGGTCAGCTCACATTTCCACTGTGATGGAGTTTGTCTGTGCGCCGGGCTGGGAAGTGTGTGAGTCTGTCTGTGCGCCGGGCTGGGAGTGTGTGAGTTTGTCTGTGCGCCGAGCTGGGAGTGTGAGTTTGGTTTTCCAGCGCTGGGCTGGGAGTGTGTGAGTTTATCTGTGCGCCGGGCTGGGAGTGTGTGAGTTTGTCTGTGCGCCGGGCTGGGAGTGTGCAAGTTTGTCTGAGCGCCGGGCTGGGAGTGAAAGCTGGGTGCGAGGTTGGAGCGGGCGCGCCGGAGATGGAAGCGGCGCCAGATAGGTGTCGTTAGCCAGATGGTTGCTACCATCGCTCGCCACTGGGGTCTCGTTGGACGCCGTTTGGACGCACAGGCCGCCAGAAAAACACGAGCCGAGCCGGCGCAGAATTCGGGTCACGTGGTGGCACCTAACGATGCCGCGCCAACGACGCCGCCCCTTCCGCCTGCCTAAACGGCGCCGCTGCTTGGAGACCAACCGTAAAGCTCGGCGCGCCAGCGCGGCCTGATGAAAGCAAGATCAGCCTTTGATGAGTCTTAATTCTCGAATTCCGGATTGGTTCCGTGCTCTGGTCGGCGATAAGTTACAGAGCGTGTGGCGCTGATGCGGGGTGAGCTCTGGTGTGTTTGCACCAACACAGTCACTGTTCCGGCCGTCAGCGTGGCTAGGATACGCAGAAGTCTGGCCTGGGGATGGAGTCTCTCGGCCAATTAGCGGCTGTAATGCTTTAGTCAACGGCTCATATGATAACTGGTGAATAGGTTTGCTATCCCTCGCGGCAACTGTCGCGGAAAACCAAAGCTGGTGGCGGGGCTCCAATCAACAGCCTGGCAGGTGCGGGTAGAGCACCCTCAATCACTGACCACTCTGAGTTATGGAATTCCCATTTACGAAGCCGCTACGGACGGCTGTGCTCCGCAACATCATTACCTTGCAATACATTTCTCAATAACGACAGATCTCTGAGGGCCAGCCGACGTGGCAGTTGACGGTGTTCTTCACCTGATCGCCCACAGCACGCATTGCCACGTCTTGGTCTGTGATCATGACCACTCTCAGCGCTCTGTAGTGTGCTCCAGATCAGTCCACGTCAGGCCCTCACCTATATTATCATGATCCAGTGTATTATCATTATCCAGTTCAGTGTCATTACAGTGTAATTATCACTATCCGAGTTATAATCATTTCCAGTTCATTGTTATCATCCAGTTCAACAATATTATCCAGTTCAGTATCATCATCCAGTTCATCATCCTGATCTGGTTTATCATCACCACTCAGTCCATCGCCAGTATCAGCTTCATTATCGAGCATTTTCCAGGTCCGCTGACGACCTTCCTTGACGCGTGCGCCAGGACTGCTAGTGCTCTGCTAGTGCTCTCGTCTAACAAACAGCCGAGCCCGCGCCATCGCCCGCTGAAGGCTCCCACGCCTGCGACCATTCTCGCCCGGCGGGCCTCGCCGGGTCGCCGCCCGTCCCGGTGACACCGCCGGCCGCCGGCGACATCCCCGTGGCCGATCCGTCAGCGCCAGAGCTGGCACGCTGATTGCCGGCTCAGACGGCCTCGGCGGGCCGTCGTGCACCAGCGGCGCTCCGGGCCGCGCCAGCGGCGGGGATCCGCGCCGCCGGCGGCTTTTTTGCGCCCGGCCGCGTCCGTCACAGGAGGCGGCGCCAGCCCGCGCCTAATTGCTGGCCGGTCGGCGGGCGGCACCATGTGAGGACGAGGCGACCGCGGCGGCGCCGTCGGCGGCCGATGGTGGTGGAGCTCCTCGAGTGATCGACCTCGGGCCGAGATGGCGAGATGCATGGTCTCGGCGACCTTAGCGAGCTGAGTAATGTCGCTGGCTTTCGCCGTTTTCCACCGTATATGAGCTGTGCCTTTCCTCAGGAGGCGCAGTTTGTCATGACAAGCTGTCTTTAAATGCCCATTCGGTGTTCGTGTGCACCTTTCCAAGCTTCCTCAAATGTGGGCTCGGGAATTCTTCTGGCAGTCATGAAGAGACAAGAGCACTATTCGGAGCCGACTCGGCGCCTGGAAAGCTCAATCTAGGGTTTCCCTGAAAGTCAGATGGCGGTCTTAAGTGTGAAGCAACCGGCGATAAGATACCGTTATATCCAGGCAGACTGACAGATAGCTCGTGAAAAACCCGGCCATCCGCCTGGCCGGCGATATACGACCATCTCGTCCAGGAACGAAAAGATAGTCTACGACCACCGCCGCGAAAATCCGAGGTAATCAACGGCCGCCGATTGGCGGTGACGCCGCCGAGGTTTTCCGAGTCGGAGGAATTTATGCCACCTCCCCGCAGTCAGCAGCGCGGAAGATGAACCTTCACACGTTGGAAACGGCCCTTAGGGAAGCGATGCGTCTTACTTAGGCCGGCTGGGCATGTTTATCTTCCGTTTGCCAGAAAGTTAGCCGGCACCTAGATCTTCAGTCCGAAGTCACCTTCGTCGTCCTGGGAATCACCTCTCAGCACATAAAGCAGCTACTCTCTTCTACGCTCCTGACAGGAACTCCACAACGGCAACTGCCACCGATGGAAACGGAGCATCCCTGTCAGCGTGGGCTCCATGTATAGCGCGTCTTCATCAGTCAGCGAACGTCATCGCACATACGGCACTTCTATCCCTCACCCACCGGCAAAACAGGTTCATCAGCCAGCTCTTGACCAGACGCGGGAGTGGGCGCGGTGGGACTTCAAACGGCGTCCGCTCGCCTTCAGAGCGCGTCTGGACCACCGAAGCAGTGCGGACCTACGGTTTCATACGCTGGAGGCAGACCTAACCGCGCAGCCGGGCTTGTGTCAGAGACACATCGCCACGGGCCGGGCCTGGGAGGTGACGCGGGAGGTGGCGCGACGGTTATGACGTCACGCTCCTCGCGGTTCCGGACGGACCTCGAGGGAGCTGTGGCAAGACGGGTCAGCTGTCACGCTATGCTGTACACGCTGCCCTGTTTCAAGTGCCTGCGAGGGATTGCCAGTGTGTTTCTCTGGCAAGCCTGTCCGTACCACCCATCAGCGCTGTGGGTGGGAGATGCTGGGGAGGCTGGTGTGAGTTTTCGAGCTGCATTACCGTCGTTTTCACGTCGGTGCGCAGTCTGCTTCAATGTGGTTCTTTGAGGCGAAAAATCATCACCAGGTTCTATCAGTGAATGACACTCGAGCGGTGAGTGGAGCTCGACTGGCGAGTGAAAGAGCTCGAGCTGAGGAATAGTTTTAAGTTCTATGACGTGGGACGACCTGAGGCACTGGAACTGACTGCGGGATCTAGGTTGCACGGGTGAACGTCACGTTTTCGGGTGGACGTCACGTGACCGTGGACAGCGGAGGCACGCCACCTGACCCTGCTAATCAATTCTGCGGTCATTAGAACGAACAGGTTCTGTGCATGCCAACTCTTATTAATCGCCGCCTGTCTGCGACGGTCACGGCCGTTGTTCAGTGTAAACCGCGCCCGACCACACCACTCGGGTCTTTCACTTGTAAACCGCGCCCGACCACACCGCTCGGGTCTTTCACTTGTCAACCGCACCCGACCACACCTCTCGGGTCTTTCATTTGTAAACCGCGCCCGACCACATCACTCGGGTCTTTCACTTGTAAACCGCGCCCGACTTCACCATTCGGGTCTTTCACTTGTAAACCGCGCCCGACCACACCACTCGGGTCTTTCACTTGTAAACCGCGCCCGACCACACCGCTCGGGTCTTTCAGTTGTAAACCGCGCCCGGCCACACCACTCGGGTCTTTCAGTTGTAAACCGCGCTCGACCACACCACTCGGGTCTTTCAGTTGTAAACCGCGCCCGATCACACCACTCGGGTCTTTCAGTTGTAAACCGCGCCCGACCACACCACTCGGGCCTTTCAGTCGTAAACCGCGCCCGACCACACCACCCGGGTCTTTCAGTTGTAAACCGCGCCCGACCACACCACTCGGGTCTTTCAGTTGTAAACCGCGCTCGACCACACCATTCGAGTCTTTCAGTTGCAAACCGCGCTCGACCACATCACTCTGGTCTTTCAGTTGTAAACCGCGTCCGACTGCACCACTCTGGCCTTTCAGTTGTAAACCGCATTCGACTGCACCACGCGCGCTGCATTCAGCTCGGCTGGCACACTCACGTTTAGCCAAACGTGCTCTTAGCTGTCACTGGTCAGTGGTCCTCAATGATGACACAATGCTTGGTGCTTGGTGCAGCGGTGATATATCGGACTTTACCATTATAGTTCGCCATTGCGCTACTGTATTTATATCGCAGATGTCCAAGTTAGATTAGTTGAGAGGTAGGGAACATTTTGCTAGCACTAAAGTTCCGGCGAGAGGAACTTTTCCAAAGCAGCAGAAGCTATTTCTTTATTATTATTTAATTACGTCGGAAGTGGTGCACATTTATAGCGGGCCCTGGCGAAGAAGTTGCCATCTGTAGCCTTCTTGTCAGTATTCCGGCCAATCAGCCAGATCTACGGGGTTGGCGCAATGCGAGCGAGCAGCTGCGGCGATGTGGGAGCTCCCTGAATGCATAAGCAGATAGCATATCGTACTGGTGTCGCACATGTGACGGTGCCACTCTGGGGAAATCGATACCGAACAGGCCACGCTCGGGAAGCTGGATTCAGCGGGTTGCCTACCATTGCAGGTGCCAGCTCTGCGTTGAGCTCCCTACCATCCCAGGGGACACGTTACATCTGTGTACAAATATACCGTCTTTGAATTCAGAGCACCGTCTTATGTTGCGTTTATCTATTTAGAAATCCTATTATTAAGCAGCTGATCTTCTGATATCGTAGCGGTACACCGTACACTGTACTGAAGCTCACCGTCCGACAATTGCGTACATATGGACACACTGTTCCACTGTATATGATTCAGAAAAACGTTGGTTCCGGTTGAACTGTTTATTGTTACTTGATACGCCATCCAACCACATCCATATTAATCTAACCGGGATGATTGGCTGTTCGCCGCCATTTTCATCATATAAAACGCAGGAACATTTGTTATTAGTAGCGAGTTCAGCATGATAAGTAGCAATAATTAGTGTTTCTGGGCAAGAGAGTAACAAGTCGTTGTATCCTGTTAAGCATGCACCGTCGTACTTGTTTGTAAATGAGTACATAGAGAGATCTTCTGTCCCATCTATCACGAGCTAGCCGTAGTGTTGTCATTCGGTACATGGACGTCTACGTCACTTATTGTCCATAAAATTGACATTTCACGATTGTGCTGTGCTATTCTGGAGATGTCTTCTGACAAGATTATCACAATTATCTCAGGCAAGCCACTTTCTGTGGATTTTAGCTGCTGGATGCAGGACACAGCAAAGGCAGGGAACATCCACTACTGCCGCTATGGTTCAGTGCCATTTAGCCCGTCACCGTGACCCTGAGCGCAGTGCCGCGCCGACTTCGCCTCCCAGGTAACTTCTGCTTGCGCCGCGCGCCGTAAAGTCGACGCTAGCGTTATTTGATGGCGCCGTCACCGCCCGAGGCGGCTTGGGCGACGCCGCCTGCGCCGGAATGGCCGCCACCCAGACGACGCAAATATGGCTTCCCTGGACCGCGAGGCGATGCCGCTGAGCTCCGCCGCGCTGCGGGGCGGCGGACGGGACGGCGGACGGCGGCTGACGGTCTGCGAGCTGGTGCGGACGCGCAGCCCGTCGGGAGTATTTTGGCACGGGTGGCATAGTTCTGGGATGGTATTTTTGGTGTGCAAACTGATCTTTTGCGAAAACTGATATCTTTCTTAGCTATGAGTTGACCCCTTCTCCTCTCTCTCTCTCTCCCTACGTCTTTTTCTTGTCGTTAATTCGCCGCATAAGTATGTTGATTGGATGCCAAGTGTGCACTTGGATTCTTTAGTTATGGCTGTGTGTTTTATGTGAATCTGCTAGGTCTTAGGCTGGACTTCCGTGCTGTTGTTGGCGCACAGGTGGAACTTGACAGCCAGTTCAGAACTTTTACATGACTGCAAATCAGATAAAGTGACCGAATCCTGCATATAACTCATGGCTTTGTTTGCTAATATGTTCCTGCTGCCTAGTCTTAGCGTAACACTTTGGAACCGGCGCGTGAGTGTATTGCCCAAGGAACTGACGACTGTTTTAAACAATGTGACATGTCCCTGGGAAGGATGCCTCATATTCTTAATGCTATATGACTGACTATTCCAACGTAAAACGGTAATCTAGTTCGCACCTTTGATGCGCAGCTGTTAGAGCTAATGCAAAATTATGCCTCCGCTAACTTCAGATGCGTTCAGATGTGAAATAAGCAGTGTAGAAAGTGGTCCAATTATGGTGTTTTAGATAAATCAAGCCTTGTTTCCGATTCAGGAGTCTCGCTAATTGTGCTAGGCGTAGAACGCTTCAAAGTTGTTAACATGGTCTACCATTTTTTGAGCAACGTCTGCCATTTTTTATCGAGTTTATATCGGAAATTTTACATCAAACGATTCTCCTCCACCAGCTCTTTGAAAACTGCATACAAAATTGTGTTGGGATAACAAGTGGCGCGTTATAATGCTGAGCGTCGCCGCGTGCGGCGTCAGCGTCAGCCCAATGATGTCAGCACGCTTGCAGAGACTTGCAAGACCGAAAGAGGAAGGTCGTCAGGAAGCGAGGGGGACTCGGGCTGACATCAGCATGGCCTGGGCGCAGCTAAACACTGATGATGCCGATTATCCTGAAGGCTGCCGGATGGTACGGATGTTGGACGTGCTGATGTCTGCGCTTGACGTCAGCACGGCTGGAGCCTAGCTGAGTTCCACATTGTCCGCGTTGCAGCTGATCTTGACATCAGCATGCCCGGATTGCAGCTGAGCTCGACATCAGCACGTACGGATCACAGCTAGGTTTGACATCAGCACGTCCGGATCGCAGCTGAGCTCGACATCAGCACGTCCGTATCACAGCTAAGCTCGACATCAGCACGTCCGGATCACAGCTGGGCTTGATGACATCAGCACGTCCGGATCACTGCAATCGTCCTGACAGCGGACTCCACCGGCCGCGACGGCGTCGCCTCCCCGGCGCCGGAGAGTCGTGGCGGCGTCGTCTTCCCCAGGCGCCAGAGGGGCGCGCCAGGCGCCGCCGACGCTGCGGCGGCCACGTCGGCAGAATCGGACTCGAGACTGGCGGCACTGAGCTGGCCGCTGATTGGCTGAGGCGGCGGTGGTCTGATGTGGTGCGCTGACGGCGACGCCGCCGCTCGACGCACCGCGCTGTGGCGTCTCCCGAGGTCCGACCCGGAAGCCGACAGCGCTCCGTGTGGACCAAGGAGTCATCGCTGCAGTTGCTCCAGGGTCGCTGTTAAGGTCTATCTCGTTAGCCGTGAAATATTAAATGAATTGAATAATGTTATCAGGCAGAACGTGGTTGCATCCGTGTCTGTTGTAGGAAAGCACGTCATCTAGAGACCTTTGGTAAAAGAATGGCCTTGCTTTTCTAACTGCCTTTGACTAGCTGACTGAAATCAATTATGAGTTACGACTTAAAGAAGTAAAAACATTTGAGAATGTAAATGCGTGAAAAGCAGTTTCGACCGGCAGATTGCGTGATACATGCACCGTTGCTACCAGCAGCTGGTTCGGAGCAGTTAACTTAAGCTTAGAATGAGCACCCGTCGTTTTACTTATGCTATGCCGTCACGAACCAAAGTTCATCCGAGTTTAATGTGGACTCCATCAGCTCCGAACTTCATCAGCCACTGGCCATGGCTTCCACTGCCGCTACCGTCTGCCCACTTTTGTTTGGCGAAGAATTCCGCACCGCTGCAGGCCTCTCCGTTGGCTGCGGACAGCACCTCGGACGGAACGAGGAGCCATGACTGGTTACGTCGTAAATGGCGACAGTGGGTCATAAACGGGTCGACACTCCGTCACAGGTCCCTGGTGGACACGGCGAGGGAAAGATAGAGAGATGAAGAGGAGAGGTGAGAGGGAGAGTGGGACGGGATAGAACGACGGCGATGAAGTTAGCCAGGGAGGGCCAAGGAATACGAAGAGAGAAAATGAGCATGCAAGTGAGGCAGGAAAAGGAGGGGAAATAGATCGGGGAAGAAGGACGTGAGAAGTAGAAAGAAAGACAAGAGACGCAAGGAAGGAACAAGACGTAGCAGCCAGAGAGGAAAAGATAAAAGAGAAAAATTAAACCAAGCAAAGAGTAACAAAAAACGGAAGGTAAAAAACGTCAAAGATTGTGGTAGGAGACAGGTAATGTCAGGTAAAAGGAACAAGGAGGCAAAGGAAAAAAGGAAAAGAAGCGAAAAAGTTGAAACCAACAAGCACTGTTACGAATGACACCAAGCAAGAGTGCGTTCGACTCTGCTCAGAGCTCTGATCGCGCCTGATCCAACGAAGGGCATTCACAACACGTCAGTGGGAGGCAAATGGAGACTTCATGTTGTGCGTCGGCTTCCCATGGGGTCCATTATGGCGCGGCAGGCCCTACGGTGATGGACACCACTCCTGAACCTGTTCCAGCTGCAGTTAATCTTCAGCTGGCGTCAGACATGATTTCCACTTGTGTCCTAGCAGGTCACAGGCTTGCGCACTGAGTTGCGCAACGTAGCGACTTTCGACGCATGAGGCTACTCTAAGGGGCTTATAGTTGCATTATGCATTATTTCACACCTGATGGGCGCTGGCAAAGACGATTCGTAGGCACAACAAATCCTGTAGGTTAGGCTCCTGATCGCAGCCACTGTCCCAATGGGGCAGACTCAGGGCTGCTGGACAAGTTGTCTCGACGTGCTCCAGTCCGACAATCAGACGTCCTCACGCGGATATGCGTCCGCCGCTGATCCTCTGATTGCACCCGATGCTGGGATCAGAGGATCAGACGGCGGTGCATGCTTCACGGGCGCTGGGATCAGAGGGTCGCGGGCTCACCGGCGCCGGGATCAGAGGATCGCGCCCGGCGCAGGCTCACCGGTGCTGGGATCAGAGGATCAGACGGCGGTGCATGTTTCACGGGCGCTGGGATCAGAGAATCGCGGGCTTACCGGCGCCGGGATCAGAGGATCGCGCCCACCGCAGGCTCACCGGCGCTGGGATCAGAGGATCAGATGGTGGTGCATGCTTCACGGGCGCTGGGATCAGAGGATCGCGGGCTCACCGGCGCCGGGATCAGAGGATCGCGGGCTCACTGGCGCCGAGATCAGAGGATCGCGCCCCGCGCAGGTCCACCGGCGCTGAGATCAGAGGATCAGACGATGGTGCAGGCTCACCGACGCCGGGATCAGAAGGCGGTACAGGCTCACCGCCGCCCGGCCCGCCGTGGCCTAGCAGAGAGATAGATTTGTGGAAGACGGGCCAGACTCCTCGCGTTCAGGGGCAGCGGGTTCGTGGTGGCTCGGTTTAGAATTGTGGGAGGAAAAGTGTCCGAAACTTTTCCAATGTTAAATTGAGATGGAGGTACATCAGAGCCTTGGTCCGAGCAGTGGCAACGGTTTGCAAGACGGACAGTCCAGACTTCGTCCTCTGTGGTATTTTTAGAACTCGTTTTGATGGCAGCCCTATCACAGGAAATTGGCTTTCAAGGATCAAGGTGAGGTAGCGGGCCGTTGCACCAGGTCCAATCGATTTCACTGAGTATCGGTAACGGCGAGCACGGCTTGCCACTGCCTCGCACGCCGCATGTGACGGCGCGGATCAATCCGTGAAAAGACGGACTCGACCTCAGCGTCAGCCTTCCGCGCCAGCACGCCTGCATTGCGCTTGGCACCGAAATACGCCCAGCAGCCGCCATCTATCTTCTGACGAGCCACAGCACCCGTTCTGAGAAGGCCCTACCTTATCTGCCGACAGCCGCGCGCAAAATGGATGGTGTGGGAACTGGGCCGGCACGCCCGCTTGTGATACCAGACGTGCACCGGCGGGCAGAATTCCGCCTACGGAGCCAGCTAACGGACCACACACGCGGCCCTCGGCCAGAAATGACGCATGCCCCCCGTAATATATGATGCATGTTTCTGTTGTGCCATCGCGTGATGCCATTTTAAGCGCCCGCTCCGACACGCGATGCAGAGGCATCGATCAGGCCGGCGGCGCGTCCGCGCTGGATCAATTACCAGGTGTGCGCGACGATGCCCGAATAGCTCCCGAGCTGGACCGACCAGGTGTGCGCGGCGATGCCCGAATAGCTCCCGAGCTGGATCGCTGGACCGACGCCCGACGGCCGGACGGCGGCGGCGGCGCTGGCGAGGCGCCGCCGCCGCCCCGCCGACGACTCGACGGCGACTCTTCGGCGCGACGCCCGCCTGGTTTAGCGACGGCGCCGAGGAGGGGTGGGCCGAGGGGGGAGGGGCACCCCTGGCGCCGGCTGACGTGTCTCGGTACCATCAGGCGCTGCAGTGGGAGGTAGTCTGGCGGAGTGTGCTGCTGGGGGTGGAAGGGGGTGGCGAGGGGGAGGGCTGCGGCTGGAGGGGTTGACCTCTGTCCTAGACCCCACCAGCCGTCTAAGCCATGTCTTCTGCAGCCGGCACAGTCGCCCCTCCCCTTAACAAGGGCAGCAACAGTGTCTATAGGCAAACGCACCGTTACTGGCACTGACCTTAGCCTCTATGTGCTGGTGATAGCCTAATGTCGACCAGGATTGGTGCGTGCCAGCGTTTGTACCGCTTTGCCATGCATGGAACGCGTGGAAACACACCCCAGTACCAACAGAATCGAGGAATATTTCAGATCACACACAGCCAACACATCCCGCGCTGATTTCGTGTCGACTGTTTGCACCTCGCCACCGAAACATTACATCCCATCTCTGCATCGTCCTTTCATGTCTTGGGTCCCAACCACCGACCTCTGCCTGCGCCGCATGGAGGCCCGATCTGACCGCGTGCTGCGTCAGATTATACCAGGCGGATTGCCAGACCGCAGCAGTCGGGCGCGAGTTCGCTCGGAAATACTGCCGTTGGGCCTCGGTTGTGTCGGCCCTCGGCTCGGCTTCGCGTCAGTCCGGCACGGGTAGCGAAAAGCCGACTTTTATTCGTACATTTCAAGTCAGTTGGCTTCCTGTGACTGTTATCATTGTGCTGTTCTTAGGGGAAGAGGTCCATGGCAAACCAAAAGCTTCAGTAAGAATGAGCAGAAGGTGCAGAAAAACTCATTTCGATTAAAATGTTATCTGCTTATCCGATGCATTTGATCTGTGCGTAACGAGCATTGAGAAGTTCCGTGCGGCGTGCAACAAACGAGGCAATAACAGATGTCGTCGTCGTCAGTTGTCAATATGATTAATTGTGCCAAAAAATAGGCTAACGGAGCCAGGTACCTACGGTGACAGATACCGATGGTTTTCCACCCGTCTCCGAAAGTCGAGCTTGGCGAGGTCAGTGGCGTTGTGTGGCAGCATATCCGGCCAAGATGCCACGTGGCTTAGAATTCTTTTCGCAACGTCTGACTTGGCTTTGCACAGCTTGACATGAGCCGTGATCTGATTTTATCTGGAAATCATGAACAGCGGTGTTTTCCGACTTCTACTGCAGGTGATCAGCGCCCGTCATCTTTAAGCACGCCATTAATAAGACTATTTGACCTGGGGAATTGGCCGGCCAACGATGTGACCCAGCCTAATTTTGAGTTGTTGATGGATTTTAAAAAAGCGAACCAGGGATCGAATGGAAAACAAAACAAAAACAACGCCTCATTCTCGTGATGTATTTGTCATCAGGAGCATCCCTATCATTTTACCATGCTTTAGTTGCAACTAACCTTACCGGGTCTAGTTTCTTATTTCATATCTTTAAAATACGTTTGTTGGTGTACGTTCTTGCATGAAAACGATCAAACCAAAAGCTGAGGATAACCCAACAATCTGAAGAGGACATGCTACATATTTTTACACAAACTGCGACTACGGCTTCAGCCCTATAAGACTAGATTTTCCCACGAGATCTTTGTTTCGTTCCTATCAAAAGCAGCTTTCAAGACCTTGGGGGCTCACAGGAGTTCCATGGGCGAGGCGTTGCTATTCGGAGCAGTGGGGTTTTCTTCTCCCGTCCCTTAGAGACTTGTGCTGTTCTCCTAGCGCGTGGCGCTATTACTGTGGTTGTTTGTTCTACTAAATCAACGGTCTTCCCCCAAATCAACGGTCACCGCAGCGCCAGTTTCTCCTCGATCATTGGCCAGTCCCCGCTGGTGAAACCCTAACGAAGCTCTCGCCCTCGATCAGGAGCAGAAGTTTCCACTGACTGGGCAGGCGCTGGCTAAATTGCCCACAAGTCTGCATTCGAGTTACCAGTAGTTACTACTTTGCCACCGAAACCTGCACCGCTGAATTACGAAAGGCCTTCTGCTCCAAATTCCATGAGTCGAGAGGCTCATGTTTGAGTCATCCACGCCATCGGACTTGCGGTCCTGACATGCCGGCCGTTGTGGCCGTCTGCAGTTGTTGCCAGGGGACCGCTGCTTTGGAGCGGGGGAGAGACAGGGGAGAGGGGGAGAGACAGGGGAGAGGGGGAGAGACAGGGGAGAGGGGCGGCCCCAGGGTGTGGCCCCGTCAGCACCTCCAAAACCAGAGTCTCTGGCTTGATCAATGCTCGCGGAGGCCAGTTGCTAATGAATCCGGCCGGCTGAACCAGGCGACATGTCACGACACAGCCCCACATCGACCGCCGCCCCCTGGTGTGGACAGGGGGGGGGGGGGGGCGTGACGATCACTGGCTCGTCATTGGTCTGGCGTGTGGCTTGGCCGTTATCCGTCCAATGCTCTGGCAGATGTCCGTGAGATGGGGCTGGAGGTATATATGTTGCTGTGATTCAGACTTTAGTCTGTCTAACAAGTCTGTCAGTCTGGTTTAACGATGGAGTCCCGATTTGATTCCGAAGGAGCCGATTGCAGTGACAGTTCAGAGGGTAATTCAATCTGATGGATGCTAGAAAACCGGGCATGCACTATATTCACTGGTGTATCGCCATACATTCCCTGGGCGTATAACCCACTAGCAGAAAAAAGCGCTTATCCAGTTTTATTTCTGTTTTAGTTTGCTCATCGTAATTCAAGCAGTAGGATCTGATTTAGATCCGACACTGACAAATTGTTCTTTGTTATCAAGGTGTTTCATGCTCATTAAGAACTTACGTTAATTCGGAAGTCAATCCCGGTTCCACGTGGCTTCAAGAGTGCCCTTCGGGCAGCTGAAAATGACAGCTATTTTGGTCGTTCTGAATGTCCCCGGCGACCGACAGCTATGCTACGTGGTCTGCCTGAGCAGCTGCCAGCTGCTATTCGGCAGCTGCTGGTAATGTGGTCAGGAATGCAAAATATATTTTGTTATCAGGCCGTGAAGGACCGACCATCAGTGATCTATTTTGAGGCTTGTTACCAACCAACCGCAGCCTACGATCTGCTCAATATTCAAGGGAGGCGCTAGCAATCATGGTAAAGGTACGGTTTCAGGTCATTCAGGCAAATTTAACAGCATCCAGGAACGATATACTCCTATTTATGTTTGGTGACTATAGACAAAGCCTACGAGACCAAATCTCTGCCTCACAACGTTCAGGTCGTATTGCTAATCTAATGAGATCACGCTGCTGTTCCCATTAACTTGTTGTTCAACCTACTGTATGCTTTCTGATCACTTGGGACTGAGGGCGTAATTCGCAATAATAGCTTGATCTCGCCATCATGCTTATAATGAATGTTTGGCATCGGTTTGTGGCTTTCATTTAGTCGTCCACAAAATTGTTCGTAACTGTGCCGGCATTTGCAACGCCATCCCATTAATGTGTTTCCGCCCATCTGTTGTCACTCTCTGCGTTTCTCCCTCTCCATAACAGGATTTCCTTACGCTCTTCCAGCCCGTCAGGATAATTTCAAGTGCGTGCGATTACGGGCGTCAAGCAGTAATAAGGAAGTCACCACCATTCGGCTATGTATAATTATGCTTTCCTCTAAATGGTCCTTGGAGGGAGGTGTGTGTAGAATTTCGGGGGAACTGAGCCAGGGGGTAGCATGGAAGCGATTGCTCACAGCTCACCAGCTGACCGGTGTAGTTGCAGATGCAGAAAGAGAAACATAGAGAGGGAAAGAGAGAGAGAGAGAGGGAGAGGAAGAGAGAGAGTGAGAGAGAGAGGGAGAAAGAAAAACAGAGAGAGAGAGAGAGAGGGAGAGAAACAGAGAGAGACGGAGAGAGAGAGGGAGAGAACCAGGCGAGAGAAGAGAGGTAGAGATAGAAGAAGGAGAGGGAATAAGAGATGAGAGAGAAAGAGAGAGAGAGAGAGAGAGAGAAAGAGACGATGAGAGAAGGAGAGAGAGAGAGAAGTGAGAGAGGAGACAAGAAGAGAGAGGGATGGAGAAAGAGAGAGAGAGAAAGAGAGAGAGAAGAGAGAGAGAGAGAGAGAGAGATGAAGAGAGAGAGACGAGGAGAGATGAGAGAGAGAGAGAGGAGAGAGAGGAGAGGGAGAGGGAGAGACATAGACAGAGACAGGGACAGAGACAGAGACAGAGAGGAGGAGAGGGGGGAGAGAGTGAGAGAGAAGAACAGCGAAAGCAGGGAGGAAGACCGGAAGCGTATGATTCCTCCTGACCCAGACCGCAGCAGCCAGACGGGGGAGGGTGCGGCCCCCCGCCCCAGGGGAGGTAAGCGCCCCACCCCACGCGTTTCCCCTCCCCTTTCCCGAGCCAGACAGACGGGGTCGATAAACCGTCCTTGGGAACCCAAGGGCGGGTCGGAGGAGAGAAGAGTCCATAGTTGCGCGTCATTCAGATAGTGTGAGGTCAACAGCGCCCACTGGCTCCGAGTCACGTCCCGTGCCATGGACAGGACACGATCACAGGACAAAGTCACAGGGCGTCAACACGTGGACATTCGGTGCTTTTTCCTGGGCTGCTGCAGGCGGGCGGTGGATGCTTTTCCGGTATAGATGAGGAACGGACTTTGTGTAAGAAGAGGGTGCTGTGGTGGGTGGGGTATTGCAAGATAGAACTGATCGAAGTGCCCTGTTTTTTGTCTGATGCCCACATGTCGGTCGCAGCATATCCGAGTGGCGCTCAATAACGACCGGTCCAAGGTACTGGTCGAAAGAAAACAGCCAATTCCAATCATTGGTCTGAAATGGCGCGCCACCGATCCAACCAATTTGATTGGCTGTCACCCGCGGGAAACGGCCACTTGGCGTGGGCGTGGCGGGTGTCCAGAAAAGGTACGAGGAAATTAGTGCTGAATTGAACGGTTTTTGCGCGGTTAAGAAGGTTTCCATGTGTAAGAATATTGCGATGTGATTGTTTTCCATCGCTCTCTGGAGCAACTGAACATTCCCCGGATTGGAAGATTTATCAGCCTGTAAATATTTAAAGGAGGGTTCCTGCAAACTTTTGCGTGTCGTGGCTGACGACATGCGGTTTGCATCCTATTTCGCCAGTGCTTTGTTCAACTTATCTGACAGCCTCCTAGTGTCCGTGAAAGGGACCTAGAAAATTACTCTTATTACCAAATAACTCAAGTGTAACACAAGCGAATGTGCACTCGAACCCGCTCATCGACTTGGCGTTCTCAAGGATAATTTGTGCAGACGCTGTGCGTTCGCCGTACGCTCTCACATTTATTCCACTGTTCTCACGCGGTCACGTTCTCACTGTGTATGCAAGTGGGGTCAAAAGACACCCCCAAGTAAAGGACCGAAAAGGGAGCATCTGCTGATGGTCATACGCTGGGTTACTGGTGAATTGTTTTTTAGCGATACAGGTTGTCTGTGGACAGAATCGAGCTGAGGGACGGTGTTGGCCGTAACGCAAACACGGGTAATTGCCCCGCAGTTTGTTCATCTATTTCGGGAAGTACAAAAGCGGTGATCAATGTTGAAGCGTTGTGATGAGTGCACAACACAGAAAGGTTACATGCGCATTTATTAATATCTTCATGGTTAATGGACCCGCGAGCATCCGGAGCGGCATCTGTGGGTTTTGATTTCGACTAAAAAATCTCATGGATTTTAATCTTGCGAGCGCGCAATGTGACAATACCCATGACCATACGTGTTACGTGCCTTTATAAGGGAGCCATGTAAAGTAACCTCTTGTTGAAGCAGAACATCAGAGCTAGAAAGGAGCATCAAACCTAGTGAAACTCCTACGAAAGGTAGATCAAGAGCCCGTTACTGAAATGGCATTTTGTCCATATAGCAGTCTTGCCTGAGGCGACCACATGCTCCAATCTACTCGCTGCACTTCATGCATTTCAAACACCGGACAGGGCGATGTGATCGTCAGGACGCTGTGGCGAGCACCTCGCCACCATCCAAGTTTCATACAATCAGCATCCGCCTCTGGACGTCGGCGGTGGCACGCTGTCCGCATACAGCAACTGCATTAGTGGTTGGCCCGACCGCTTGATATATGGGGGCGGCGGAGGGTAATGCTGCTGCCCGATGACTAATTAGCCTGAAGCTCAGGCCGTAGTGCGTGCTGAGGGGTCTGAGGCTAGTAATTTGCAAGCCGGCGAATTTGACAGTGCTCTTTTGTTGGCGATATATCTTGGTGAGGTTTGCTGAGTGCCTATCAGGACCAGCCTGGCGAAGATGGGCTGCTTACTTCAGCGCGCATGCCGGAATGTGACTTTTATTCATTAACTTATTTCCGGTGCGTATTCCTAGCATGGTCATTATCGCGGCGAAACATAACGCTGATTTTAGTGGGTAAGCAAAACGCAGGTGGTACCCCGCGGAGGTAACCTATTGCGGTCATGACAAACCAGTCGCGATTTAGAAGCGTGACTGAAGACGGTTGCTCTCTCTCTCTCTCTCTCTCCCTCTCTCTCTCTCTCTCTCTCTCTCTCTCTCTCTCTCTCTCTCTCTCTCTCTCTCTCTCTCTCTCTCTCTCCCTCTCTCTCTCTCTCTCTCTCTCTCTCTCTCTCTCTCTCTCTCTCTCTCTCTCTCTCTCTCCCTCTCTCTCTCTCTCTCTCTCTCTCTGATCTCTCACATCACCTCACCGCTCCTGCGGAGGCTCGGAGCTCCATGCCCTCTTCATCGTCACGGTCATGCTGATGCCTTACTCCCGGCATCTCTTTCCAATATGCACCGTATGTCCGACGAGACGACCACATCTGCACCTTCCTGCACTGCAGCCTCTAGTGCGTTCCCCCATCCCCTTGGACCAGCCTCTTCCTGCGCCGCCTTCCCTTCCCCTGGACAAGCCTGTTCCTGCGTTCCCTCCCTTCCCTTGGACCGGCCTCTTCTCGTGCCGCCCTTCCCCTTCCCTTGGACCAGCACGGCCCGGTCCACCAATCGGGCCGATTGTGTTGTTGGCTGCCGCGGCCCACTGCACCCGTGGGGGTGCAGTGCCGCCATGACTGCAGCCCGGACCGCGAGCCGGTCGGAGGCTGAGAGTCAGGTGTATTGATCACGCGCCCACGGACGGCCGCGCCGACCCGGCACGCTCCGACCTGACTTCACAGCGCCGTCTATTGGGGTGGTGTCTAGACTTTACACTGGAACAGAGCTGACTCCACAATGTCGTGCATTGGGGCAGTGTCTAGGCTTCACACTGCAACAGAGCTGACTCCACAATGGCGTGCATTGGGGCAGTGTCTAGGCTTTACACTGCGACGGAGCTGACTCCATAGCGCCGTGTATTGGGCCGGTGTCTAGACTTTAAGATGAGACGGAGCTGACTCCACAGAACCGTGTATTGAGGTGGTGTCTAGACTTTACACTGCGACGGTGTTGACTCCACAGTGCCGTGCATTGGGACAGTATCTAGACTCCACGTTGCGACGGTGCCGACTCTACGGCGCTGTGTATTGGGGCGGTGTCTAGACTGCACTGCGACGGAGTTGACTCCACAGCGCCGTGCATTGAGGCGGTGTCTAGATTTTAAAATGTGACGGACCTGACTCCACAGGGCTGTGTATCGAAACAGTGTCTGGGTTCCACGCTGCCGTATTTATGGTCATTTTCCAGATTTTTAACTGCCGTGAATCGAGTCGGTGTCCACACTGTTGGCATATCATCAGTATCCAAGCTCAGTACCGCCGTGCACCAAGTCAGTAACAAGGTCTCACACTTCCGTACCAGTTCAGCTCCAGACTGCACTCCCCGCTGGCTGACTCGACTGACTGGACTCCTCGCTGGACTCCCTGCTGGACTCACTAAATCCCCGCTTGTCTCTCTGCTAGACTCCCTGATGGGTTGACTGGACTCCCCGCTGGACTGACTAAACTCCCCACTGGATTGACTGGACTCCCCGCTGGACTCCGTGCTCGACTGACTGGACTCCCCGCTGGACTTCTCGCCGCATCGTTCTGCGCACAGGATAATTCAATGCCCAACTCAAGTTCAATGTTCATCAAACGAGTTAATTTTGTTCCATCAGACGAAGTTATGCACCTCCTGGACTTACAACGCCTTTTTTCTCGACGTGAGGTGCCTCTCCGTCCGGGCATTGAGTCATTTTAGATTTTACTTGGGCTTGGGCCGCCTTACGTGAGCTTTGTGATATGCATCTTGCGGCGCCGGCGCAATTATTTGGGCGAGAAAACACAATTTTTTTCTCTTTTTTTTTGCTTAAGGGGAGAGGTCGGGTTAAGTCTGCTCGTTCGGTTCACCACGGCCAACATGCTGTTCGTGACCATGGACATTGAAATTATTAGAACTTCAAAGAAAACCGATTAAAGGCAGGAGTCTGTTTGCATGCCTTCATTTGACTTCCAAAAACTGTTAAAGAATGCATGGCTAAGAAGCTCAGCATATTTTAACTGCGTCGCATCTTCCTTGTAGTAGAAATTAACGACTTGAACCGTTGTGTCCAAACCGCATTGTATGGCCATGCACGGTAATTTAATGGTCACTAGTCCCGATCTAAGGACCTCTAAAAGCACGTAAACGCGCAGACCGAAATTCACAGGACTTATTGAGCCACATCAGACCTTACGGCTTCTCGTGTGTTTAAGGGCCGGAAAGACTGGGCTTCCCTGACTGGAGACTTATCGACTCGAATGCAAACCCAACTCACCGACTCACAAAAGCAGATGATTCGTTGGGCGTGAGACGGGAGGATATCAACAACGGAGCGATGCGGAACAAGTTGCTGCCTCTCTCGATGTTTTTTGCTGGACGATATGTTAGCGCGTGACTAAGGGCTTCAGCTTCGCCGAGCGTTGTCCAGACTGGACTTACGAGAGCAGGCACTGCGTGTTTCCAACCCTTCGTGTGGCTCCACGCCAAACGAATACATCCTTGTCTGGGCTGAAACGGTCTATAGCGCTCCAATTTGGTCGCGAGGAACTCTAACCTGGTTCCTGAGTGTTCGAGGTGATGCTGGAGAGCCCGGATGTCGTCCATGATCTTCGTCACATAGCGGATGTCAGGATTGCCCGGATGTCAGGATGTCACTTTTGCGGATGTCAGGTCAAGGAGGAATGCAGACTACATCCGGATGCAGACTACATCCGGATGCAGACTGCATCCGGATGCAGACTACATCCGGATGAGGACTGCATTCGGATGTGGACAGCAGCGTCCGCTCGGCTGACGGTGAACTCATCGCATTCGATGCCAGCGTGTCCTGACATCTACTGCACGGAAATAATTGTTTTTAAGTACAGGTGCGTGACGTCACTAGGCGCTATCAAGCTCACAGTGCTGACTATTTGCCGGCCACCTACAGTTTGCACACCAAATAACAGACGAAATCGCAAGACTAAGCACTAAACGCAAAAAAACAGGCTCTGCTCCACTCTCGCAGTACAGATAAGTCTGTCTGTAGCCTTAGCCGTGCCGGTGCGTTAGCTGCAGTCTCATAGGGGAGATTGGCGGATACAGACAGTATTGGAAGGCCTCACGCATGACAGCGTGCATGTGTGCTTACTGCGCCGCTGCGACGACAACTGCTCAGCACTTTAAGGTAGTTGTGATAGATGAAGATGGTGGATCTCCGCTCAGCTCACTTCAGTTACATTCATTCAAATTATTTTACCATACGACCGGCTCGGAGAAAGACGGTGCAGTGCTGGCTTATCACAAATGTTGGAACCTTTAAATCGAAGCACGCCTCAGAATAACATACACGTGTCAAAGGGCGACGGGACTTCCTTTTTCGGCTTTCGCGGAAGAATGTGCCGCCCCGCCGTTCTGACGGATCGCTTATCAAAATACGGAGTGGTCAAGAAGCCCAACGTCGGGCGCTGCCGAGGAAATGAAAAGCGGCGGTTAGTTGTCGCTTGGGAGTGTTATAAGAGTGAAGGACAAGACGGATGACTGGTTGGTTTAACCATCTCATGGTCATGAGCATCGCGAAAGATTTTGGCAAAAAAGAGTGTCTAGTGTCGTTTTTTGCGACAGATCTTCAAGCGAGGGGTGTCTTGTTTGCGTTCACGCGGATAGTTTTCTTAGGTGGTTTGTGAAAAAGGGACAAAAAAGCAATAATGTTATGTGAATGCTGTCGCTTGGCGGGCGGAAGTAAGCAATTGATGACGCTGAGTGTGAACATACTCAGGTGTAGTCTCCGGTAGTGTGCATATCGCATTTTGCAGCAGATTATGCAAATTTGGAAGGATTTCTGTTTTGAATCGCTCCAAAGCAAGATAGGAAGGGGAAAAGCTTCTCCGCTTCTCCAGCTCATCATTGCCCTACGCGATATCCGTGTTATAGAAGCCAAGGAGTCACATATTCCCACATATTCTGCCTCACACCGATCACAACCGACGCCAAAAACAATTTGTTCAAAATACCAGGCAGAGGCTCTATGCTAACAGTCATGGCAATCAAGCTGTTACGCACATGGGTGTTCCAGCGGTTTCTTCTGTGACGTTATATAGCTATGGAAATTCCATGAAAATTATCCTGAATCAAGATTTCAACGAGATGTCAGTGACCGAGAGCGGGCATAACAGGGCATTGACAACAGATGGTCAGTTGCTTAGCATACCCAACTCACTTTGCCCAACCTCATATTAGTTATGAGGGATTCTCCATGGACACTAATGCAGCTACAAATAGAAGCTCCATGTGACGAGAAAACGACATCCCAACAGTAATGTTCGATTCATTCTGGAAGCGAAGTGCAGCAACGTTTTGGTGGGCTAATTTTTTGCCCCATCTATCAGTAGCGGGGATATTGATGGACTTATCATTATTGTGCTGGCACAGCGCATTGCCACCGCCAATACCGTGACTACAACTGTGTAATGCACATAATGCCTGGAGGCATTGACGTGGGACGAGGAAGTATGTTCTGTGAAAAAGATGAAAGGATGAGACAGATGAAGTTCACCAGTGACATCTATATCCAGCAAACAAGCCTATTGAGACGGCAGCCTCTGAAAGCCGACAGCATTGATGACTTCCCGTCCTTGCATTACCAAGCATTGAATTTTCGAGGTCAAGATGGATGTGTGCAGAAAGCTGCTTCAGGTAGCGGCAGCATGAAGTCAGAATCGCGGAAATGGAATGGCAGTGAAAATGCTAACTCGTCGCTTCGCGCAGGTGGCAAGCGTTACGAAGTGAGACGGATAGTGTTTCTCACCCGGTGTGAAAAATAGATGACGCCACTTGAGCTTTACATGCACGTACATACGCCAGGAGCCTCCTACACTAGGGCTATATGTGTGTAGGTCGCATGGGTTTCCGAAACCGAGTAAAGGTGCTTGTATGGCCTGCACGTCAAGAGTTCTTTGGCTAATTTTACAGGCTGTTAGAGTATCGACAATGTAACGGATGTTTGATGTACGAACAGGATCGAGCCGAGGCATTATTTTACATGCACCAGGCGAAACTATCTATATTCATGACGAGTGCCTGACGAAAGTCGCCGCACAGCCATTGCAAGCGTCTGGGGATCCATAAATGTAGATAGGTCTGACGCCGAGCGAGTTCTTTGAAAGGACTTTAACATTCGCTGGTGACAGCGCCAACTTCTGAGATACTGCCTGGGAGGTAAGAGGCCAATGGTGTCATTACTTGCCTTAAGTAACATCCCACGTTTCAGCTGACTGGGGGAAGTCACGTTTAATTCGAGCGGCAGTGCGCGTTTTGCGAGCGGCACGGCAGTTCGAGGGGCGTTTTGCTTCGCACATCTGTGTGCTGGTCAGGGTTTCGTAAGCGGAGATATTTTACACCACATATGTTGGTATCCTTAGAATGTAACCCAAGGTCGGCCGATTTTGCGCGAGTGGAGAAGTGCAGTAGTTGAGCACCAACAACCCGGAGAGCGCGCAGACTCATATCCAAGCAACGCAGTCTCACCGAGTGTTCTAGAAGCAAGGCAACCATTGCCCAAACAAAGCTTCTGGAAGTCCATTATTACGCGTGTCATTCGCCACTGGTGAATAGGACAGGTGAATTAGTACGCGCAGATGACCTTGGTCATACCAACCGTATGGGCAAAAATAGCCTCGGCTTCCACAGAACAACGTGGATTGTTACAATTAGCAGAGATTCGGACAGTGTCGCTTTTTCAAATGTCCGCTTCACAGGCTACAGATACCTGATGGCGGGTGCGACACCTAAGCCGTTCAAGGGCAAGATGGTAATGACGCCGCGTCACTGGCAGCGATCAGCCAAGCAAAACTGAGGATTTGCACGTCCCGAGAAACGACAAACACACGTTTTATTCTTTTCCCTTTCATCTCCCGACGCCACTTCTCCCTCACCTTCCCCGCGGAGCTTCCTAACCTAACCCATCGAAATCCCTTACCTCCCCTGCCGACGTCAGCTGTCCCGCGCGCGGCGTCACCACCCGCCCTCGTCCTCTACCGCCGCACGGAACGCCGCGGCGCACTTACCTCTGACCACGCGCTGTAGGATGAGCCCCCGGTGCGCCGCCTGGTGTGGCTCGCTGAGCACCACCAGCAGGTAGCAGCCGGAGAGCGGCGAGAGGCCGCCGTCGGGCGCCGGCGACGCCATCACGGCAGCCACTGGGCGGCGGCCGGCGCCGCGCCCGCCGCCGCCGCCGGCCGATCGATGGGTCGTCTAGGGCGGCGCCGCGCACGCGGCCGCCGCCGGCCCTGGAAACGGGCCCGAGGCGCGCCGGAAGCCACGCCTCGCCCCCTGGCCCCCGCCGCGGGCGCTGCGCGGCCGCCAGGGGGCGCGGCGGGCGGGAGGTACTGCCCGCCGGTGGTAGTTTCGCGAGGTGCGGTCGGATGTGGGAAAGAGGGCGTCGGCGGTCCGCGACTGTACCGCGCCATGCTGGGAGAGGTAGGGGGGGGGGGGGGCTGACATGACCAGGTGGAATGGGTTGCCTCCGAGGATGTCTCGTGATGAGTGCCGTGAAGAATTGGAGCGGGACCGGCGGTCACGCACATGCGATGGAGACGTCACACGACTGCACGCTGAACAACCATGTTCATGGCAGCATAATTCATGAGACATGCCACTGCCTGCTCAGCGCACACGGCAATTTCTCGTTATTTTGGAAAAGATCGCATCGCGCGGCCGAGAAATTGTCACTGAAATTGCAACACTTGATGCAACGCTTCATGATACGCTAATTTGGTCTGATTTTGGTAATGCTCCCGACGTATCGTTTCGGAATGGAATTCTCTGATGCAATCATATCGAGCGCATATTCTGGCCAGGATTTGGGTAGCCGAACTGAAGTCTGGGCTTACCATGCACTTCAGACGTTTTGTTACAACGCTTCATGGTCTTATTAATTCGATGTCACCACTCTTCGATGTTAGCCCTTTTAACGGACACCACAAGCCGTGAACTGTGTTTTCCATTAAGACCTCCTCGACTTTTTACCCTCGGATAGTTGACTGACACCACCGAATTCGCGAAGCTTTTCACTTCTTCTTCATGCCCATTTTACTGGCCTTGTCTGCCGGCCCAACATGTGCAGCGCTCCTCAGAGCTTCCCGGCCGCTCGCCCTGCACTAACAGATCGTGGAGACATAGATGGCGACACTTGAGCCTGATTTATTTCCGCGGTTGCCGCAGACTTCAGCAGCACGGCACCAGCTGTCCGGGACACGAGGCGCCGTTCCGGACATTCCAATAAAGGTCAGTTCTTTCCCTGTGAGACACGGTTTGAGTGCCCCTGGAGCGAATTAAGTGCGCACCGTCAGGACATTGAGTGCACGCCCATCCTCAAAAGCATTTGTATGCATGGAATTCATTCAAAGAATGTCTATCACCCAAAGACCTGAGCATCCGTCTCTCCTTTACAGGCCTGCACGGACAGGATTGTCTGTATCTGATTTGTTGTCTGATCTGATCTGATTTGTTGTCTGAGATTGTCTGATTCACGCGCCACCCGCGGGGCTGGCTGTGCTCGCCCATCCAGTCCTAATCCCTTTGAACCACCCGTTAACCATCCGTCGACCACCCGTTAACCACCCGTTTGCATAAATCAAGTACTTTAGTTTCAAAATGTAGCAGAGTTTTAGGACAGCGCTACAATCTAACCTGACTATCCGACGCGATGACAGGGTGAGCTGATGCGATTACACGTGGGGTGCTTGCAAAATTAGTTAAAGTGCAGTTCGTTGCGACAAAAAGAAGCGTAAGCAGTAGCATTGCGGGATAATGTTCGATGTGCCTATTCGACATTTTGTGAACGTCTCGCCAGCACTCCGTATCAGCATCTGTGCCCATGTCCGTATTTTCTCCCAATCTGTACCTAACCCAGCCCGTTACCCACTACGGGTACCGATGAGTTTACCCAACCCTGCAAGGCTCTACGCTCTGTCATTAGGCTTCAAATATTGACCAACTGATGTGAAGAGCCCTAGCGTTGAGAGATTCAAGAGGCGTGAGCTAGTCCAATGGTTTGATACAGCTTCTTCCTAAGCACCGCCTCGATCCCAGGCGTCGATCTTTCCAGACCATCAGCTCTCTTCCCGCAATAGAACACGCATCTGCAGATACCTGCTCTTTGTAGTCTCTCAACCACGAAGGCCCGCATCTGCGCCACTTCACGGCACCGGCAGACCAGACTTCAGCGGTCATATCCAGATCCAGATCTGCCAGATGACGCCGTCTGGCCGACTCGGTCCCGCTCCGTCCGTATTCCCAGCAGCCCATCCTGCGGCGGTCTGGTCAGTAGACCAGGCCAGACCCACAGGAGTGGCGGGGGCAGGGGGAGAGGCGCCACGTACGTCGTCCGGTCACGTCTGTCAAACAGAGCTGCGACCGACAGGCGCGCTCCGCGGATGCCCTCAGCCCCGCCACATCCAGCGGTGTCTGGCTGAAGACGTGAGCGTGTGCTGCGCCGAAACAGCGACTGTCTCGGCGCTGCGGGGAAGCCCGCTGGTTGTGTGCGCCGCGTTTCCGTAGCTGCCAGTGTGTGAGAAGGACGTACCGTTTGGGGATAATGCTGCTGTCATACGAGGCTGCAGGTACGGGTCTGTCTATTAAGTATGGCCCCGATACACCCGACCATGCACGGTCGGGTGTATGTCTCATTAGATCGTGTCTAGGCTGTCGAGTGTCTGAACCGGGGTGTGTCTGGCCCGGGGTGTGTCTGGCCCGGGACGTATCTAATCCGGCGTGTGTCTGACCTGAGTTATGTCTGACCTGGGGTGTCTGACCCGGGTGTGTTCGGCCTGGGATGTACCTGATCCGGGGTGTGTCTGACCCGGCATTTGCCTGACCCGGGTGTGCCTGACCCGGGGTGTGTCTGGCCTGGGTGTCTGATCGAGCGTGTGTCTGACCCGGGTGCGTCTTACCCGGGTGTGTCCGACCCGGAGTGTGTCTTGGTTTTGGTGTGCCTAGACCACGCCAGCCGTGAGCCGTTGAGCGCCTGCGGCCGGCTTCGTCTGCCATCGATCGCAGCAAGTCAGGAGACTGGCAGGGTGCGGCGCCGCCAGCCCCTCCCCCCCCCCCCCTTCCAGCCCACCGCCAGTCCCACCCTCACCCCCGCCGCGAACATCCTCATGCCTGAGCTCCAAGCTCCCTCTCAAACACAACACTCGCAAATCTCCGCCACCCCCCCCCCCCCCCCTCTGCTGATATCAAAAGGAGTCTGCTTCCCTACATCGGAGTCTGTTTCCCCTGCTGTTCAACTGATGGAGCTGATGTCACTCACGGAGCAGATCCCGTTGATTGGCTTCGTTGACGGACCCCCAGGGCTCCAACCAATACTTGAAACTAATCTGAAGGCAGTTAGGGTCTTAGCGGCCCAGGACAGCCGGCCAGCCAGCCCTGCTTCCTAAAAACGGAAATGCCGTTCCACCTGTAAGCGGAGCTTTGGGTTGTCTTTATATATTTGCAGATAGATATGCATATATATATATGTATATATCAATTTATTATATGCATGTATATATCAATTATATATCAATTATGTATATATCAATATTTTATCAATATGGATCAATTTCATCCGACTCTACGTCCATACTGTATAATAGTTAAAAGCTTTGATATGACGGCGAGTTATAAGTCGGCCAACAATTTGATTCAGAGCTCCATCTATTTGGGGACTGTCTCCTTCGTTTTTGGTGATCACCGATTAAATTGACATGTTGCTTGTCCGTTTGCATTGAATTGAACAGTTTTACAGCCTGCGATAAAACACAGGGCATCTAAATTGCTGCTTTCTGCCTACTTTGCGTTGTTTACATTAGGGATGCCAAAAGAAGATCAGGAGAACCTCCACGTTGAATTGCACAAGGAACGCTGTTTTGTTTATTGACACAGTGCACTTTTCTTTTTTCCACGGATGCTGTTTGCTCAAACTAAGTCTCAGCGAATTCTGATTAAATTTCATCCACAAATTGCACAAATTGCATTCACGAACAAGTGGCCCAAACTTCATTTTGGATCTGGCTTCATTTTGACCTACGGTATTTGGGTGTCGTCATTGCACTGGATTACTGTGGCATTTTGCTACATTTAGGCAGATTTTCTGGTCCAAATTAAACATGGAAGAGGCTAAAGTTATGTTCTTTGGTATACTCTGACAGGGGGTTCTGTGGGTGTAGACGTGAGGTGACGCGGCGAAGCGCAAATTAAACCTAATGGTGGCCAGTGAGTTAACTTTTGAACCAGCCACAACGCACAAACTTCAACGCACAAACTCAAACTTCCACAATTTTGTGTGATCAGCCAACCACATCGAACCATACAGGACGATAGGTATTTATGAACTGGCGGGCCCTCGTGCGCACGCCGCATCATTCACCGCAGTTGAGACCAGGTAAACGGCAATGATGTCGGATACTCGCTTTACTTCTTCTCGTCTCCCTCGTACCATTGGTCCGCTTGTCAACGTGCTGCGACTGTGACCCATGTGACCTCTTAGGTCACATGGGTCACATGTCACGCCATGTGACCTCTTAGGGTCAATAGCGTTGATTGGCCAACAATATATGTTTTGTTGATTGCTGACACACACACACACACACACACACACACACACCACACACACACACACACACACACACACACACACACACACACACACACACACACACACCACACACACACACACACACACACACACACACACACACCACACACACACACACACACACACACACACACACACACACACACACACCACACACACACACACACACACACACACACACACACACACACACACACACACACACACACACACACACACACACACACACACACACACACACACACACACACACACACACACACACACACACACACACACACACACACACACACACACACACACACACACACACACACACACACACATACACACACACACACACACACACACACACACACACACACACACACACACACACACACACACACACACACACACACACACACACACACACACACACACACACACACACACACACACACATGCATACATATATATATATATATATATATATATATATATATATATATATATATATATATACATGCATGCATGCCATATATTCACGTAAATGAGGCTGTTATCCCACGAATTGAACGAAATATTATCTCCCCTTCGGCGTTTACCACAATGGCTGTTTTCGAGGCCACAATGGCGTTGGGGATGGGAGTATGGCATGATCCATGTGACGCGCTGATTCAAATTCCAAGCAATCCGCTTATCGATAACATGCCCTTTCCGCTGGGACAATCACAAACGTTATAAAAGTGCGAATAAAAGATTCGCACCAACGGAGGTACTTACGGTGGCTGCCATGACGACGGCGGTTACGACTGCAGGAAACAAGCGTAGTGCTGTCGCAAAGCGCTGACAGCATAATGTGGACTCGAAATGGCTAACATTGATATTCTTGTTGTGTTTTGATGGTGCTGCGGTGGCAAGACCTAGTGTTATTTTTAGACGCAACTGATCCCAAAGTTTCGCTGGAATACGTTTTTGAATAGGGAATACCGTTTTTACGGAATACCCTTCAAACCGTACAATATGCAATGGAATTAACAGAGTGACTTATTGACGCGTCCTGGCTTATTTATTTTCTGACCAAAGGCTGACCACAGGAATGACTGACGTTCATAGCGCATATCTGCAAGACGCACAGACAAGGTCTGCGACAATGTGAGCAGCACTGTATGCGCAGAGAGCACGGCCGAGAGGTCAGATATTCGTCTTTGAGAAGCCCACTGCATAAATGTCTGTCGAGAATAGTGACTGGCTGACTAAGCGACTGGCTTGAATTTAATGCCGTTCGTGGGAGTGCCCTTGTCTTCGCAGAGACTGTCGTCTGACGTGATTAAAAGCCGTGGCCTGTAGATGCAAGGCGGACTGCATTAGATCTACCGTCAGCACCAGTGACGTCAGTAACATCTTGTTTCGTATACTGTTTGACCGCATTCAGGGTAACCAAAAGCATCAGGATGCATATTTTGCATTATTAAATGCGTCTGGTCTGAATATCTGAGCAACGTTGATGGCAAAGGACCCCATGTCTGGTGGTGAGCTTAACATAATAAGGATCACATGTCTTCGTCGTTTCAAGTCAATAGCATTTCAAAGAAATGTGTTGTAATTTCACCTATGAGTATGCCATGTCATGCGTGGCATTATGTGTGCTTTTGAATTACTTTGGATTGTAGAAATTGATGTTGCGTTTGGCATCAGATGTGGCAATGGCCTTTCGCCAAAACTGTGTAACGAAGCTATCATCGTTTGGCTCGCACCGAGTCAACGACATTAACATAGTCTATTATACACTGATTTATCAAGGTCTTCACAGACTATAACCACAGTCGGTTTAGCCCTTTGCTCACAGAGTTGTGTACAGTAAATAAACTAAGCGAAATGGGCGCAGAGATCTAAAACTACTGACCGGGATCATGCAAGAGTCTCAGCGCATAACATCCTTTTCCCCGGTTGCCCATTGTGCCACTCAATTCAGCCGTGCCTGTCGAAACCCGCAGGAGGCCGTGTCTGTAAAAAGCCGCGTCTGCAGAAAGTCGTACACATTCCGCGGCGCGGGGCTTTTCACTATCGAGCGCACCGGTGTCTCCTGCGCACTGCACCGAGACAGCATCACTGCAGAGCTAGACTGCACCGCTCAGCAGTACCGCAGTGCGGCGCAGCCTATCAGGCAAACAGACTGCGCTGATTAACGCCAGAACACGCTCAGTAACAAATCTTGGCAAGCAGCCGGCCTGTCGGTCTGTGTACTGTTTTTCGTCCGTGACTTAGCGTCTGTTTGGTGGCGCCCGCTGCGTTGTCTGCTTTTTGCTGCGTGTTGTCTCATGACTGCGGAGTGTAGCAAGCGGTGTACGATCTGTGTCGTGTGGCACCTGCCGCGTGTCGTCTTCAATGCGCTGCCAACTGCGTGCATTTCTTTTGTTCGCTATTGCATTCACTTATTCCGTGCCTTCACTTTTGGCTGACATGCAACGTGATTGTGCCTTTTTCTTAGCTCTATAGTGCTAGCTAGCCCTTTCTCATCTACTGCAGTTCAAGCATTGATTTGTGTTCATATCACTGCCACTTCACGATTGATGCGGTTTAGAGCATTTGCCACATGTCCATATTTGCCACATGGATGAATTGTTCCTCGAATCCGGAACCTCGACACGATTCCAGATGCCCCGTTTTTCATGACGCGAATACAGGGAGGGATGCCGAAGCGCCTCCCCCCCCCCCCCCCTTCTCTGGCAGTTAGCGTTAAGAACTGCAGAGCCTTGCAGGTTGTTGTCAACCAGATGTGATTTATTACAAGTTTTGTGTTTGCTAGGCCCAGATCTTAACCTACTAGACCAGATCGAATGCCACCTTTTCCCAAAAATCAGACAATTTCAGTTTTACATGCCGATGGATATAAATCGTACAACGCACCCGTATGAAACTTATGCGTGTTCCTCTTTATTTTGAGTATCTTGACGCGTAATTTTGCGTGCTTTGAGCAAATTGGGCTTATTATGAGAGATATGATGAAATTCTCTGTGACGTGGCTGCAGAAGCATCGGCGACGCTTTTGGGGCCCTGACCACACTGGCGGTCAGGGCCCCAAACAGCAAAACAAGAGGGTGGCGAGGCGCCCCATGACAGTGTGGCTGAATACTTCTCAGCACTTTAAGACGCCTGCAGGCTTCTGAAACAACAAAGCAAGTCGGCCACGCATCCAATCCGATTTCGGGCCTAAAGAGGTCTCTCGAATCCAAAATAGTGTATTTGTAACGGTGCAGAAGGAGTCCCTTAACTGAAAGGGCCCGTTATGACCCGACTTAGCCCCCTCTTGGGCGAAATCATGCCTACGTCACTGCGCATCCCGTAAATGCAGCAGTGCCATCCTGACGCCCGTTACTGGCGGATTCGTCGCTTGCCATCCACACCGGTCGTAGACTGCCGCGCAGTGTTCCTATAGCCTTTATTCAGATGAGGTGAGGTGAATCGTTTTATTTCCTGCTTATAAGTGAGTTCTGATTATTCACGTTTTTATAACATAATATTCGTTACATCCCTATGAGTCGGCCTGTTCCCAACGTGAACAGTAAAGTTTTGTGAGTCTGGGCAACTTATTCCAAGTTCCTCGATTGAGCACGTCACGTCTCCACATTGGGGGTCGGAAGCAGGCTAGAAATTCAAAACCTCAAAAATGGAGACTCCAATCCTGCACGTATGGAACGCGAGTAGCCATGTGCTGTCCTCAAAAGAAATGGCCGGAGATGGCACACAAGAAAAATGAAACACAATAGCAGGAAATCAAGCGAACGAACTTGTCCGCAACACCACGCCTGCTAGCCCCACGCCAGAAATAACAATAATATTTATCTTGTTTAACGATGCTTGCTCCTTTCATCCACTCCTCGCGACAGCCGTGGCTGGTTAGAGATGTTACTAGGTGGCAGCCGTTTCTGGTGAAACCATGCGCTCCATAGACATGTTTTGACTCGGTGCCTTTATTGATTGGGTAAATGTATCACAGTCATTTACAAGCCTCACTGAATCGGCGACATTAATCCAAACGGAACCCTCACTGGAAATAAACCGGTGCTTCCGTTTTAAAGTGCTCATCAACATGCATACGTCCATCAACACAAATACACATGCACATTAAACACTTTAAGTAGACAGTAAACCCAGCAGCACGAGTTGGAGCAACGCTATGTAGCGTCATCAGCGCTTTTTCGTCATGACGCCAGCCTGGGTAGCCGAACTCCGGCCCGTTCATTAGTTAGTGACGGGAGTGGCCGCCTCGGCAGACTCTGGTGGAGTGAGATCGCAGCATTTGTGACAGCGCCCCAATGTGACGTGTGTTTGTTATTGCTCACATCTCGGACGTCTCTCCGGCATCCTGCAGCCAACAACCAATCATATCCCGCCCGACGCAATGTGTTTTGCCGCATTCAAAAGTCGTGCGCGTAGAAATGAGGTTGGTGGAGAGGCGCAGAATGGAAGGTAATGTCGTTTAGTTTTCTATAATAAACCTTCACGGGAAGGGTAACCCCCACCCATGGGTACTGACATCGAGCCATTGGTCCGGTATAGGACTGAAGAAAATTAAAGGCACATGTTATCCATGTCTTACAGCCGAGGGCATTTGAAGGGCTTTCAAAAATATATGCTCATTCCGCTTACTTACGTTACGCTTAGCTTTTTTGGAATTTTACGCTTTGGAGTTAAGTTAATGTTTAGAGAATGTAGGAGCATTCTCAAAGTGAAAACAATGAGTCTACATGTCTAAGTACCCTTTCAGTTCCATTACCTGGTGGTAAAACATGTGAAATGATAAACGAGAGGGCAGGACAGGACGTGGGTGGTCATCGCAAGCACCCCACCGATAGAAGGTGGATTGGATAAATGAAAACCTTCCAGTGCGGGCCCCCTCACCTGTCCGTAGGGACAGCAGCCCAGCACTCATCGGTGGAGATTCTGCAAGCCATCTGGAGCCTAAAAGCGCAGCACTTTAACGCTGGTGCCTACTTTTCCTCAGGTTAGAGTTTCATCCCATTCATTGGAAACTTCTCAGGACCAAAAGGCAGGACCTGGGCCGCGTGATCTCCGCACCGGAGTTACTGTTCCGAGTCGGATAAATGAAATTGGCATGGATAGCGTATGCCCGCTGGACGCCTCTGGTTCAACTTTACCAGTCATACAACAGGTCATTATGCCATTTGAACGAGAGGAGAAGCACGTCCACAGATGTGTAACTAACAGCTCAATCATCCCTGCAGGCATTTGACGTCCCCAGCAATGAAGACGACTTTCTCGTGTTACCTCCGACGCGGGCTCAATTGTCCTCAACTGTGCCAATGCTGGAGCATGTACACGCGGCGGCAGCGTAAAAGCATGCGGCTCTAGCCAAACGTCTCCACGCCCACAGACAGCTGGCATTTACACGGCTGTGTCAGAGGCTGTACAGAGAGGTGGCAGGGAATGGCGCAAGTCGCCCCTCTCCTCCGACGTCGGGGGACAGCCGACCTGTGCCCCGGGGTGTCCCCGACTCCCAAATCCCCGAGTCAATCAATCCCCGACTCCCCCTAGCGGCGCGGACGGTGCCACAACAGCCAACGGCGTGCTCGCACCAGAAACAACCCCACCAGGCACGACGCAGCGCCGGGCAGAGGCCACCTAGCGATGACCCCAGGTCAGTCTAGGGACGCCGGCCAGCCAGCAGCCGCAGACCAAGCCGATCCCGGCCCGCGGGCCCAGCGGGGGCTGACCGGAGACGCAAAGGCCGCACAAAGACAAGACCAACGGCGTCTGCGAGCGAGGGAGGCGGGAGAACGCTCCGGGCCAGGCGAAGCGGACGGGGCGGCACGAGGACTGAACTGGAGGGGCTTCTCCCGAGACGGAGGTGCCTGAGACCATGAGCGTGAACACGAGACACGAGAGAGAAAAGTTTCTGCGGAGGAGCCGCGAGCGTCACTTTAGCATTGGCCGTGCACGCTAAAGCGTGCGCTCGGGGCTTTGACACCACTTCCGCCAGCGCAAACTCCTCGACGTCAAACATACTGTGGCTGGATTGTCGCCCGTCAGCGGTCTGACGTAACCTGCACCACGACCAAACATTGTTAAGTACTCTGTGCACAGTACGATGCTATGGCACATGCCCCCTAAGCCTCCCACGGGTCACGACGGTCCGTTCGAATAACACGCAATAGACTTCTGACGTAACATCATAACATTCGCCCACGCTATCCACGAAAATACTCTGTCTCATAATACTCTCCACCCAATGACAAGGTTCTAGTGCACATCTCGCACAACCGAGCGACCGTTAAACAAGCTCAGGACAACACCACCGCTCGAGGACTCGGTGGGCAACGCTATAGCACAGCGCGACATCTGTGTTTCGCTCGGGAAGCTGAGCTTTCAGCGAAAGTCGCCTGGCATCACAGACGAAAACATGGGGCGCGGTTAAAGCTATGTCGACGCACCAAGCGCTCGTCCACGACTAAACAGGCCGAGCGCCGGCTAGAATGCTACGACTGAGGTGTGGGCCTTCCGAAGCAGCGAGGGCGGACGCCGTGGAGGCGGTGAGGGAGGGCGCCGCCACGTGGCGCCCCCTGCGCCCCTCGGCTAGGCGGAGTCGCCCTGCGGCCCGCTTGCCGCCATGCCACTCAGAGTCTCCAGCGATTTCCGCACCTGGAATAGAAGCAGCCGCTTAACATGCGCTCACATGGAAGTCGTGATGCAGCGAAAAAGACGGACCGGTTTGTTGTATGACTACGTGGCACAACACAGTAGTTCTGCCAGCTATTTGGACGTTGACCGCAAACGCAGGCAGGCGATAACGGCGAAAAACAGCGACGGGATGTGTCAGTTCCCAAGCGTCATTGACTTTGTATGACATGGTTTGCTGTCATAGGCTCAGCACACACGCAAGCAGAGCTGGCTGTTCGCACACTGCGCCCACCATGGCGCTGAAGTCCATCAGCATCACTGGGCATCACTATGCCAGTTTAACGAAACATTCAGACTCCGCCCTGTTGCAGAACGGGTCCGTGCAGGGGTCTTCCGCACCCGTGCAGTGCCATACCCCGGCCGCCCCGTGCCGGGCTGACCCTCTTCGGTCACCGGTCAGGTGACCAACAGGTGGGACCGTTTTTTGTTTGTTTTTACATGTTGGCAAAAACACGCAAACATCCAGCCAGATCCAGCTAGCCTGGCGCTTTCCCTAGACTCAGCCTGGCGCTTTCCCTAGACTCAGCCCGACGCTTTCCCCAGACTCAGCCTGACGCTTTCCCTAGACTCAGCCTGACGCTTTCCCTAGACTCAGCCTGACGCTTTCCCTAGACTTAGCCTGACGCTTTTCCTGGACTTTCCTCCCTTTGATTCTATTTTGATTCTTGACTTTGATCTCTAGACTTTGATTCGAGTGCAGCATTAATGAACAAGCTCTGCTCGCTATAGCCGCGACCAAAGGAACGGGAAATTGGCCGCAACCATGAGCTGACCTTTTGCGTCGATCATCAGCGAGGTGGGCGAATACGGCCCCGGACTTAGTCAGAAAGCATGAAATTTTCGTGATATGCTGACAGCAAATATCGGGCAACGGCTTCCCGTGCTTACTCATGTCAGTGAGTTAGATTTAATTTTGATTTCAATGCTCATTTTAATGGGTCCATATTGATGCATGGTTGTGCCATTTGCAGCCCTGGCGTACTCACTTGATAACATCACAAACAACTGCCATGAACGCCAGATATGGTCAGCGAATTGCAGAGCCGGCAATTATTTGGGGGGGGGGGGGGGCTTAGACAATGTTTTTATGGGATGCTCTCTCTGGCGAACTCATAATGTAACTGTAATGTATGTGTAAGCCATTATCACGCATTTTACACATAAAGACACAACTTGTGTAGAATATTGGCATACACATGCACAGATCTGTTCATGTTTAGCAACTAGGAAACGACTGACAACAACACGCGATGCATATTTGACAAAACGACCATTTTGATTGGTCGTATTGCCTACGCAGACGCCATAGGGACGACGGCCGATAGTTTAGAGTTTTGGTCTGGGTAGCAAATGAGTCGAAAGCCAGGGAAAATTTTAAATATTGCCTGTCATCGCTAAGGGATGCTGGTGATGAGTTTTGGGCATTGTCCAACCAAGAGCGCCATAGACTGAGTTGGGGGCAGGATTAAAAGGAGACCTGGACAAAATGGGGTCTCCTCACACCGGGGCATCCTGGCGGTCGTATACAAAGGGGTAGGGGTGGGATGCGGGGGGGGGGGGCCACCGGAGGAACGCGTCCCTTTAACAAAGTGTTACATGAATCCATGCTCATGCAACTAAATGTCGATGCTTTAACAAATCCAGAACAGAGGCCTTCTGACGGGGCAAAATCTGAACATCGATTCATACCTCGCCTGGCTAGTCTTAAGTCTCCAGGGACGAGAAAAACTGGCCGATTTAACACGCAAAACAAACTTGCCACCACCGCTTTACATGTGCAACTTGGGTTCATGGTCAATAGCCGTCATGACATAGCCCGCCAAAGACAACGGCGGTACCATGAAAAACTTTTGACTTCGCCTGGCGCCGGATTGTCGCGCCGACACACGCCAGAACATCTAGCAGCTGCGCCAACAACCCGTTCCAAATCGGTTTTTCAAAGGAACACAGTTCTGTGTTGAAACGAATTTCGCGCAGAGAATGCTATCTTGGTATCAAATAGCTAGACTAGCATAAATTATCACCGCGACGCTGGCAAATCGTAGCGCGCGTCACCGCCTTACAATGCGGCGAGCAGGTGTTACTCATTACTGCTAGCGTCATGGCAGAGTTACGCCCATCAATAACGGATGACTGACGACTCACTGCATACCATTGCCAGCTGTTGCAGCTGCAAGTTCAGAGTCTTCTCAGCTTCTTCCAGGCTGTTTGGGCCATCCATACTGCAACAGGACGAACGGCCCGTGTAAGCGACGTGTCTACACCGGAGCAGCAGGTGCAACGTGTCCACAGGCTATGTGTCCACAACGGAGCAGCAGGTGCAACGTGTCCACAGGCTTCGTGTCCACAATGGGGCAGCAGATGAACGTCACATGGACGACACGGGGTCATCCTGGGATCGGCCAATACAAACAGCACCAGAAAGGTTTTGGATTAGGGACGCGCCAAATGTCAACTGAACCGGCACAACAGCGATCGGTGTGCCGAGTGATCAAAGCTCATGGCGGGTAGCCGATTCATGGTGCGTCAAAAACGCCAGTTTAACCACCGAGAGAAATATTCGCGCATTTAGTGACGACGGCATTATAAGTGGTCTTTGTTGACGACTGAAACGCCGGCCTGACGCCTCCGTGGCAGCGTCCGATCGCGACTGAGTCATCGGTGTGCTCGCAATCGGCCCGGTCAGCATTGGCCGCCCACCGGGCACCGGCGAGAGGCGTGGCCATGGAGCCGTCTGGCAGCACGCGGTCCTCCCTCCCGTGACGGAGCGTCACGTGACCCGGTCCACGCCCGGGGCGGGGGTGGGGCGGCGGGCCTCCCTCACCCCGCCCGCGGCCGCCATTTTAATGGCACGCGCTCGGGTCGGCCCCGAGCGGCGGCATCGATTGGCGTGGCACTGGCGGGACATCGGCGCAAACACAGACCATCGCCCACCGGGACCGGCATGACGCAAGCACGCGTGGGCCCGCCGCGCCGGCCAGGCCTGGCCTGGCCCGTGGCCGGGGTCACCGAGCGGTCAACGCCAGGATGCCGATAGGTCCCCGACAGGTCGCCCGCAGGTCATTAACAGGTCACCCGCAGGTCATTAACAGGTCACCCGCACGTCATTAACAGGTCACCTCCAGGTCATTGGCAGGTCGCACACAGGTCATTAACAGGTCACCCGCAGGTCACTAACAGGTCACCCGAAGGTCATTAACAGGTCACCCGCGGGTCATTAACAGGTTACACGCGTGTCATCGACAAGATAAGGACGGGGTCGGTCTCTATGTCTGACGAACAGTATCGGTGATCTACTCTGTCTTCCGTAAGTGTCAAAAGATACGCAGGTCAATGACCACCCCGTCTTTGTGCCGAGGTCAGAGACCGATTCCGAATCTGGGTCAGACACTGTCTGTCTTCGGACTGGTGACCGAATCGATCCTAAGGATCAGTGATCAACCAATGAAATGGATGGCCCGGAGTGTCGTAGACCAGGGCTGACATGCTGAACACTTCAGCGTCTTTCTGATATCAGCATTGGACCATCAGTCCAGCTGCAACAACGCCACGGTATTTGCGCAGAACTTATGTGTAGTGCTTGGTTTAATTTGTATGCTACCTTACCGGGCTATCCGCCATCGTGCTATCTGCCATCATCAGAAAGGGGCCCCTAGCTATGCAAGTCAAAGTTATCCAAGAGAAAAAAAACGGTAAAGGTTTTGTTTACTCCACCTGGGCTTCCAGGTGCGTTACAAGTATGTAGCTGAATGACGCCCAACGTGAAAATGTTAATATGAAATTACAGGAAGCTGCGGTTGTAAAACACGCCAGACAGCCAGTGGGAGAGGGAAAGGGAGAGTGAAAGAAAGAGAGAGAAGAGAGAGAGGAGAGAGAGAGAGAGAGAGAGAGAGAGAGAGAGAGAGAGAGAGATAGAGAGAAGAGAGAGAGAGAGAGAGAGAGAGAGAGAGAGAGAAGAGAGAGAGAGAGAGAGAGAGAGAGAGAGAGAGAGAGAGAGAGAGAGGAGAGAGATAGAGAGAGAGAGAGGAGAAGGAGAGAGAGAGAGAGAGAAGAGAGAGAGAGAGAGAGAGAGAGAGAGAGAGAGAGAGAGAGAGATAGAGAGAGAAGAGAGAGAGAGAGAGAGAGAGAGAGAGAGAGAGAGAGAGAGGAGAGAGAGAGAGAGAGAGAGAGAGAGAGGAGAGAGGAGAGGAGAGAGAGAGGAGGAGGAGAGAGAGAGAGAGAGGAGAGAGAGAGAGAGAGAGAGAGGAGAGAGAGATAGAGAGGAGAGAGAGAGAGAGAGAGAGAGAGAGAGAGAGAGAAGAGGAGAAAGAAAGGAGGAAAAGAAAAAAGTACGGTTTGTACACAGGACACAATGTGACTTAATCCACAGATCGCATTAGCGAGCATAAAAGTTAAAAAACGACAGTGGAAACGAATGAAAAGTTACGATTTTAAGCAACATGCCAGTACCTTCCCACCCCACAAAAACTTGTTTTTCATGTCAGTCGGGACGGCCACGACACAAAGCGATCTACCTTTACCATGCGATCGATGGAAGGGGAGGGGCAGGGCTGGAATGTCATGGACCTTCGCCGGCACGACCGTTATGCTACAGGTCGCTCCTCAGTGTTGTGCACCGTTTCCATGGCAACGGGGCCCATCGTGGAAGGGAAGGACTGCGTAGAAACACGATCAAGTAACAAGAATAGTGGAAGAAGTCCGCGAAACATGCAAGTCGTATAAACTGCGATGGTATGCAAAACAACAGGAGCATAAATAACTAGCGGTTGCACGTTACGTTGGGTCATGGCCTTCACCGACTTAGAACGCATTAGCTCGTCAAAAATATGCTATCGCACCGGAGCCTGACGGCTACAGTATGTGCCGCACGGCAGAGTGCATTTAGAGCATTTTAATTGTGCACAATGTACCCGTTTTACCAGCATATATTATCAACTTCACAGAGGTCACGCGACTTTTCAATTCCTTGTTTTCAACACAGCACCAAACCAAAGACGATTCCTTGGCATGTCAAGTTGTTTCAGCAGTCAAAATTTAGCATGATCAGACCTCCTTTTGCTGTAGCATCTGCTGCAACCAATTCGCTGAACGTGGGTTTACATGAACAGCGTATGCCGCCTATTTTGTACTATAAAAACGGCGGCGTACCTTTTAGTCGGTACGAGACGGCAAAAATGTATCCCTAAAATAAGTGGCAAAAATACATCATTAAAAGTTGGAAGAAATGAGCCTCATTTGGTTGTTAATGCAGAGAAAGTTTTCTAATTCGAAAATGTTATTTTCTGCTTGAAGCAAGCATATTTTCCCAATCTTTTCCGGTAGGTTAAAATTTCTTCCCGAAGAAAATTTCAAAATTTCTTGCCGCCTCGACGGGCGAAGCGTAGCATTCCTGCGCACCATTTTCTTCGCTTCACTTACTTCCAATTAAAAACCAATCTACTGTGTCTATTATTTTCTTTGCTTTTCCAGCGTGTGTCATAAAATGTTTGCGATACACTTATTAGACTAAATGTGTGCTCAATTACTTCATTGAAAACAATTTGGAGTTCTATGGGGAGTGGAGGTCTTGCAGCATCGAAATGCATTTATAGCATGCATGCATGCATTGCGATACCATTACTAATATCATGCAATTAAATGGCATGGGAGCTCAACACACTGTTCATTACGTACAAATATGGAAACCTTTCAATGAAACGTCACGCATTAATTTTGATCACTCCCTTGTGCAGTTAGTACAGTGACTATTCTCCAAGGGCATTTTGGCTTTGGGAAGCATTACTTATTTGGACACTTAGTTCACTGCAAGGCGGTGTTTACAAAATAAGCATATACCCGTGGCATGTTACATGGACAAGTGACGCACGTGTTCAACCTTCCACCAGTGCACTGAAGGCTAAATGGCTTACGCAGTCCGCTGCGACAACCACAAACGATGACTCCTACTGACGTCATTTAAGCACCCATAAATGGCGGCACACATTCTGCCCCCCCCCCCCCCCCCCCACTCCTAATGCAGAGGTGACATGGTTGCTGATGTTTGTATGCACCTTTTCACTTTTGGAGGCACCTTTTCCCTTCGCCCTTTACCTTTTCCGTTTTGGTAACTTTTTTAGGTACCTTTTCCATCATGTTATTTTCCATGCCAATTTTGAGGATCACATAAGATAGTGCTGTGTCGAACCATGTACTACGTAATTTAAACTCAAATCTAATTAGAGCTATTTTTTCATGTACTTTGTTGGTGCTGCAGTGACACTCCAGGGCCATTTATGTACAAAACTGGTCATGAGGTCACCTAGTCAAAACTAGCCGCTGGTCACCAGAGTTCATTTTTGAATTCTGTCTCACAGGTTTTACGCTTCCTTTCAATGTTTCGGCTGGAACCTTTTATTGATTTGCTTTGCTTTGCCCAGCTGCCATTCACTACCTCAACCAGGCGGAGCCACTGTGTGGTAGCGCAGAACACCTTGCATATAACACATACAAAAAAATTATTTGGCTTCATCATCTTCGGCTACATGAACGCTTATCCAGCGTACTGCCATTAACCGCCACCTGCGGACGGATCTCGCAGCACAAGCTGCAGTAATAAACTGGGCCCACCACTGCATCGACCCCCAGCTGCACCTGGTCTCCTCGCCTCATTTATGCCCACGCTGTCTCACCAAAGAACTTCCTATCAATTATCCACAGACACGGTCGTAAAATTTCGTCGAACCGGCTGTAGTGTTGCGCTCCTAGCAACGAATAAACAGAGAGGCGGCGCCTCTGCCCACCAGCGGCCTGCATCGATTTGATGTAGTCATGGCCACACGCCACAACGCCTGGCCCGAAGCTTTTTGCCGAACATCGCAGCTGTCGATAACGAGAACCGATGGCCAATGCTTCGCGCCGCCCTCGGCCTATCACGAGCTGTTGCACCGGCGCCATGGCTCACGACTGCTGCTTGCTGACACTGGGCAGATTCGGGGGGTAGAGCTGACGGGGCTGACCACCGGCCGTCCCCCCCCCCCCCCCGAGGTCCTGGCTCCAACTGCGGCTATGGACCCTACATGACACAGCTCGTGATGTTGTGCCACCAGCACGTACTGAGCAGTAGCAGGTTCTGTGTCGCTTGTGCTGCCATTACTGTTACGTACAAACGCTCCGCGCGCCGCTGCGTACTGACCGCTGGCAGGGCCCCTCCACGCGCCGCTGCGTACTGACCGCTGGTAGGGCCCCTCCACGCGCCGCTGCATGCTGACCCCTGGTAGGGCCCCTCCACGCGCCGCTGGATACTGACCGCTGGCAGGGCTCCTCCATGCGCCGCTGCGTACTGACCGCTGGCAGGGCCCCTCCATGCGCCGCTAGACACTGACCGCTGGTAGGGCCCCTCCATGCGCCGTTGGATCTCCTCCATGCGCGTGAGGGAGGCGTAGGAGGAGCAGAAGATGAGCAGCAGCAGCAGATTGCAGGCGAGCAGCAGCATCGTCGAGCGGTGGGACGGGCTGCTGCCCAGCAGGTGGCCCATCAGGCTAGTCAGGCCACCCTGCAGGACCACGGCCAGCGTCCCTGAGAAAGGACGAGATACCGGGTCAGGTCAGGTCATCAGCCCATCAGGGCAGGATAGGTCATCAGGTCACGCTGGGTCACCAGGTCAGGCCAAGCCCTAGGTAGGCTCGAACCGGCTGTCGATAAGGTCGGACACCTTGGAAAAAAGAGACACAAGGTAGGGTTTGATTACGTAAGCACAAGTCCCCAGGCAAGGTCTTGCAAGGTCATCAGGCTGGTCAGATTCCCACTGCGCGCCAGAGACCATGCCTCGAATGGAAGATACTCAAGGCCAGGTCAGGTTGGGTCGTGAGGTAGGGTCAGGTCGGGTCAAGTTAGGTCACCTGGCTGATCAGACCAACGGCAAGCAGTAGGGCCCAGACCCTGAAGAATCAGGAGTCCCCAGGTCAGGTCAGGTCGGGTCAAGAGAAACAGACATGTCGCGCCACACCACTCAACAGAATCACAACATCCTTGGTAGTTGCATTGCTTCTACCCCTCTAGTTCCAGGCTGTGTAGTAACAGTGTGGGTTTCAATTTTTCTGGACTGATCCATGGCATTATGAGCATATACATGGGTTATTATTACTTTTTCTCCACAGACATGTTTCTCATCCAATTAGCGTTATTTAATGTTCATATATATATATATATATATATATATATATATATATATATGTATATATATATCACAAATATTCGCCCATGTCAATGACCCTGACTGAATTCAAATGCAATACACGTTATCGAACCACGGGTTCACAGTCTTGAATCCTAACGCAAAAGTCGTCAACGTCTTTTAAGGCTGGAATCGATAACACCCCGCGTATCTTTTAATCCACTGTATCACTGCAAAATACATACATCAGCCTACCGTGCAGGTGGTTGAACTGAAGCTCATCACAGTTGCATGAAACTGACAGCCGCATGAGACGGCTTAATGGCCTAGACCCACGAGGTCTGATGGGGAACTCCGATCGGGAAGTACTGCGGTCATGCTGTCACGCAGGAGCCCTCGTTATCATGCCTCGCGCACGATATGACTTACTTCGTCACGTTGATAGCGGCGTGCGAGCCGCTCGTCGACTATAGCGACCGAAGTGGCCGTTATAACTCGTGGTAGGGCGCCGTACTGCACTCTTTGGGGACGAACTCTTTGGGACGCTTTTGGGACTTTCGGGACACTTTCGGAACACTCTTGCACTCTTTTAGGTACTATGTTCTTTGGGGACGACTATAGCGACGGTAGTGGCTGTTATAGCTCGTGTCAGAGCGCTGTACTGCCCTCCTTGGAGGTGACACTCTTTGGGCGCTTTTGGGGCTTTTGCGACACTTTTGGGACACTCTTACACTCTTTTAGGCACTATGTTCTTTGGGGACGACTAAAGTGACGGTAGTGGCCGTTATAACTCGTGTCAGAACGCTGTACTGCCCTCCTTGGAGGTCACACTCTTTGGGCGCTTTTGGGACTTTTGCGACACTTTTGGGACACTCTTATACTCCTTTAGGCACTATGTTCTTTGGGGACGACTATAGCGACGGCAGTGGCCGTTATAACTCGTTTCAGAGCGCTGTACTGTCCTCCTTGGGAACGACACTCCCTGCTTGTTTTTTGGGAAACAACATGGCACCATTGTCGCTGATGACTCCCCTGGGAGAGCGCTGTGTGTTGTGGATATTTGTGACAACAAACATCACCACAGAGTCTTCGCTACTGGGCCAATTTGGCTGCCACGCAACTGGCTGTAGCGCTAGGGCTACCAAACCATGGGACGTGAACAGTTGCACCACCAATTCGTGCATTATTACCGCAACGCCAGCGTTTTACCTGTCGCCTTCATAATCAACACCCAGCTCCGGGAGACACGTCATAGTGGAATATCCCCAACTCCTTACGACTTTTGCCATTAATAGGCCTCCTCCCGAGATAGCTCGCGGATAACTCCCAAGATAACTCACGGATAACTCCCGAGATAACTCACGGATAACTCCCGAGATGACGAACGGCGCGAGTGCAGGCAGCATGTGCGAAGGGATCTCGGAGTACGCGTTTGTGCAATGTTCATGGTGCGTCAAAAATGCAAATGGTAAATGACCTTTAGGTCATGAGGCAGGGTTCCCCATTACCCTGGCTCCACATAAGCCAAGGAAGGAGTCGGCGCCAGCGCACCCTTCCACGCGACGTCCCGAAAACTCGCGAAGGTGGGGTCAGTACGTGCAACGTAGGGTTCACCGATACCCCGCACGCGAGCGCCCACTGCCATAAACCATCTCGATGGAGGCCAGTGCTGGTTTTACGATCGTCACTGCGTGCCGCAGACGGGCTGGTGTTAGCGCAGGTCACGCGCCGCCGCACGCGCTGCCAGGAAGCCCGTCGCCTCCAGGTCCAGAATGAGGTCGGTCTCGACCTTCCCGGCGGCCAAGCGGCTGACGCAAGCCGCCGCCGTGGCGATGCCGGACCACCTGCCGGCGCCGACGCTGTGCGGCGTCTGCACGGCGGGGTGGCACGTGCCAGTGTTGTGGCGAGTGCAGCGCTGTGGCGGGTGATGCGACGGGCACAGCGTCACGAGTGTGCGTCGGTGTGACGCGGGTGACGCCGTAGCGTGACGTCGGTTGTGGTGTGTCACACCGCGGTTCGTTACGTGCCGTGCAGTCTCGTGTGCGACGCCGTTATGAACTCAGTGCCGTGGCGTGATTAATGTTATGACCTGTTTAATGTGGCGTCTACCGCGTAGTGTTAAGTGCGCACGGGCGTCACGCAGGCAGGACCTCGGAGCGCGCACGGTTTTAGCGTGCCTGCACCGTACCGCCGCAATGGCACAGCCCTCCAACGCGCGTGCCGGTGTCCGTGGGAGGTTTGCCGTTCACGACGGACTAAGGTGGGCTCTTGCTGGCCTGGCTTCCAAGCGGCAGAAGGCAGGGGCTGGGGACAAGGCGTCACTTCGAGGGACGGCTTACCAACCAGCGCCCGCGGCCTCACGCTAGCGCGAATGGTCTGCTTTTAAAGGGGCCATCCGGCCCGGCGATCCATCCCGAGAGCACCGACTCGCTCTGTGTCACTAGTGCCCACACGCCACACTTCAAGCACGCTCACCAGTGCCGGTTGAGTGGGCCCGAAGGATCGTGATAGGCCCGCTGTACGCCGAGTGATGCGGGGGGATGCTGACATTGCGCGCGCGGACAGGATGGCTCTACGGGAAGACCGCAGGCTTGTCATGCGGAAGCGTCCGCGCACCCCTCTGCCGTGTATGGCACGTATCTATACGTCACTCACAACACGGGTACGGACAAAAGCCGCTCCGATGGGGTGGTTTAAACGTTTAAAAGTTTACACGTGATGAGGTGATTTGCAGTTTAGTTCAATGGCCGAAATAGTTCAATGCAATAAAAAGGTTACAATAAATACTTCATAAGCATGCTTGTGCAATGGCATGTTTGGGCTGGTGACGGGTACACTGGCCTTGCCCCGGTTGGAGGCTGGCCAGTGGAGCGTGAGGAGAGGACCTGTGCCGTGACCGCGGTCAACACCAGCACGCGGCGAAGACGAGGCCATCGATCAAACGGTCCATTGATCAGCCGGAAATGAAGATAATACAATCGCCGGGAGCGAAGCCCAGCACGAGGACGCGGAGACAAGGCGGCCGCCGGGAGCGAGGTCTCAGCAAGAGGACACGGAGACGGGATGTCGCCGGGAGCGTCGGCCCAACGCGAGGAAAAGGAGACAAGACAGCCAACGGAAGCGAGATCTCAGCACGAGGAAACGGAGATAACACAGCCGCCGGAAGCGAGGGCCCAGCACGATGAAGCGGAGACAATACAGCCGCTGGGAACGAGGGCTCAGTACGGGGCAGCATAGACAGGCAGCAGGCTTGATGCTCCCGTCTCGCTGCAGACCGTGCTTACAGACAACGCAAGCACTGCCCGCTACCCTCGCATTCCGCAGGATGTGCAATGCCATGTGAGATGCCATCGGTGCTGGCCCAGAGGTTCTCACCGACTGACGGTGAGCTCATGTGAACAACACAGCTGACGTATTTAGAGCGGGCAGAGCACAGTGACAGATGCTTCCCACAGTTGTGAAGACGTTCAGCACAGCCCACAAATTCACTCTGTTGGATTCTAACCGAGTATGCATCCCACGCGGTGGCAATTGTACCACGAACAGCACGCAGCGGACGCGTCGGTTGTCGAGCCAGCCAAAACCGCGGCCATAGAACGCTGCTGACATTCTGAGCAGTGGGCAGGCTGAGCAAAGGGAACGCTGAGAGTCCTACGCCTGCGCAGCGCTCAGGCTGAAAACCCGACCGCTGACGTGGCAACTGAGGGCGCTGCAACTACACGAGAAACGACACGGTTGCGCGTATACCTGGGAGAACGTGTATCGCACACGCAAGGAACTGTTTTTCTCCGTGTAGATATCCACCCAGTTGACCTCAGAACGCCGAGAGCATCCAGGCGTTCCTTGCTGCTGCGCTGACTCTCACACCGCACAGCGCCGTGGTCCACCTGAGCGTGACCCGCAGCCAAAACTTGCCTCGCCGTGACTGTGACGGCGACCACGCCCCTTTGCACACACGGCAGCAGCAGGCGGCCCACTTCGGGGCGCGTGCTGACCCCCCCCCCCCCCCGGTGACCTTTGGCATCGCCCCATCATTTAAGGTCGGCTCATCGATCCACTCCGCCAGGCGGCTGCAGACGGGCGCGCGTCCTGGCGGTGACCTCTGGCAACTCCCCGCGGAACGTCCGCGCCGCCGCCCCGCAGACGGCGCGGGCATCAGGGTCACCCGACGGCTTTTACGGCCGGTCATCGCCATCAGCAGCCGGAGCGGCGCTGGGGGATGTTGGCGAGCGCTGATGAGGGCACGCCAGCGGCGACACGAGCTGGGGCCAGGTGGCGCCGCGGATGGCGGCGGCGGCCAAGGATGACACGCCAGCGGCGACACGAGCTGGGGCCAGGTGGCGCCGCGGATGGCGGCGGCGGCCGAGGAGGACACGCCAGCAGCGTCACAAGGCTTACGAGCTGGAGCCGAGACACATCCAGCACCGACGACGTGGCTCTTCACAACGGCCAGTCTGGTCTCAGTTAAGCTCAGTCTGCAGCTGTTCACGCGCGTCAGCGGTTAAGCCCCTCAGCGGCCGAAGTCTCCTCAGCCTCGCAACGGCACTGGTGCTGGAGCTTGCCGCGTCAAGATGCCCCCCCCCCCTCTCTCCCTCTCCCCATCCTGAGTATAGCGATACAAACTTGCCAGCGTCCATTGGAGTTCATCGTAATGTCTAGCGAGCTACCTTCAAAAGCACACAAGCTAAATAACGCTGATTAAGCAGTGCCTAGACCTCGTATTTGCCTTCAGACTCGGACGACGTGCAGAGATTCGGCATACGTAAGATTACGGAAACACATGGTAGTCTGGTACTTGGCAATGTAGCACAGTCCTTAAATACCAACTTGAAAGTAAAGCTTTTAGCAACAGCAAAAGGCGATGTGGACTTCATAAAGCACTAAAATAGATGCATATCCGTTATTTTCGCCCAATGCTGGGCACGCAAACGTGGTCTAAGGGCGTAATTTGAGCACCGCATTTATGCTATGCACGTTTAGAAATAATTATCTAGTCATTGGGACGACCCCTGATGTTCACCGGTCTACTCGTCATCCTTAAGATACCGGTCACCGAGTACTTTCGGCTTAGCGGCCTGCTTCCGACAGCCCCTAGCCACACAACCGTGGATTGGGGGGGGGGGGGGGGGCGTCGGGACATGAAAGACTGAAAGGCTGGAATGTTCGTGCTGATGAAATGTTTCTGATGTCTCGTGCTCCTGGTTAGTATTGTAATCTCTTACACCGACATTGCACTCGGTATGGGTCATCGTGGCCTCGCTGCTTAGCTGCTTGTGCTTCGTGCACACCTTGATATACCACGGCACACTGGAACATGGGAGCTGGAATGACAGACTATCTTGCTATTTTTCATTGGCAGTGTCTGCACGGCTCCGGAATACTTTCTGCAAAAACCATGCCTTAGTTTATACTGTCTGTTTTTTCTTCACCTTCGTCACTCAGGATGATAAGCACAGCTTCTAAGCGTCAAGTTCTCTCAATAAAACCAATGTTTGTTCGTCAGCGTCGCTTAAATGGCGCGCGGGGATTTCTGCAGAATTTCGCATTAGGGAGTGAGGACGCGACTTAAGCAATTCCACTAATGGCCAAGTTAGCGCGACCCAAGGGCGCGAAAATTCCTGCGCCAAAAAATGAAAAAAATGACGTAAAAACTGTGGTTTTGATCGATTTATCTTAACATGACAATCGCACGTTTTCCAACTGTTGGCATATACTCAAGCAAATATCGACAAGGAAGTTTTGTAACGGGCACATGCAACTGGAGGCCATTATGTGAATGCGGCACTGTCTCCTGGTATAATGAGGGTCCATTAGTTCAACACAAGAACTTCTAACTCATAGCGCAAGGTAAAGCAAGATTATTTCACGTTTTATGATAATGTCAAGGCACACGCATTCGCGTGCCCATAAGCAGGAGCATCTAAAAGACAGTCCCTTCATTAGCATACCCCCAAATCCGCTAACGGGAACCATTCTATGGCGCTCTACCCTGAACATGTGCATTCATCACATGTCAGCCGATAGCTCAAGTTACCCATTGTTTTCCTTCTGCAACGTCCACTGCCACGGAAGATTATAAGCCAGTGCAAAGCACGGACATAATTTGTAATTTTATTGAACAGACAAACACATTAAAATATGTTGTACCTCGCCGAGACTCCAAACCAGGACGGCATGATGTGCGTCTCGCAGATCCAAAAGACCACGGCACGCATGCGGTTGTGTCGACAGATCAGGCGATCCAGGTTATCGGCCTCAGCGACAAACTTGTGCGGGATGAAGGGCAAACTCCTGGCACATATCTGCCCGGCTCGAAATATATCACACATCAAAAATAAGACTGGGGGAAATTTTGAAACATATTGAATGACATTGCTTTGGTGATGAATAAGTCACAGAGACTCAGCACACTCTGTTTAGTTCGCGAACACACGATGTGCTCACTCACTGCACGTAGACTTCCAAACAAACTACTGTGCAGCTCCACAACATTTCACCAATGAATAGCTGTGCATGCACAATTCCAACAGGCTCTAGAACATGGCATGAACAGCGATGCGTCGAAAGAATGACATCCGCATTGTCAAAACGATTCTCTTTAAACAGTTTTTCCACTGATATAGCCACATGCTGTAAGGATAAACCTGATGAACAATATGAGTGATGCTCTTTGACCAAATGAACAACGTGCAAAGATGCGAAAAATCGCGTTTCAGGCACGCTAACTGCAACGCGCATTGCATGCAGATGGTAAATAAGGCCTCGACGAGCAATGAAGTTGGTCTGCATTTCGCACGCACGGAGAAACACATTTAGATCTGGGACACTGCCGCCGATTTCTCCCTGGCCCGCGGACGCGACTTTGCTCGTTGTCATGAAGCGCAGACACAACGCGCTTGAGGCAGGAAAGGCGCAGACCGGTGCGTACGTTCCGGTGACTCGCATTAAATCCACGTGCTTTCTTTCCAAGCGAGAACAACGCTAAGCCACCATTGCCCGAAGCAACACCGCGATATGTCGCACAGTTCGCCGACTTAGGACTGAAGAAATCCCTACAACAGACGGAAATGAACGAACGCTCGGTCCGAAAACTTCTCGAATCGAGCACTCATATCCAAGGTCTTTCCATGCCAAGCGCAATGGCCACCGACATATCCAACACTCCTGCCAATCCCGATGTCGATGTTTCTGCTTGACCTTTACCGGAGGGTCGTCCCCCGGTCACCGACTCGTCCGACCCCAGCTCAGTCGATCATCTTGTACAGCGCTATCGAGAAGATCATGCCCAGGATCATGATGCAGGCGATGCCGATTCCAACCCCGCCGACCACCTTGGCGTGGTCCTTGACGAACATCTCCACCTCCGCCCGACAGCCCTTGCTGTAAGCGTTGGCGGTGGTGCAGGCGGCGGTCTGGTCGGCGCAGCACGACTTGGGTATGCTGGTGCCCCACTCGCTGGCCGACTTCACACCGCAGCACTCCAGCTTCGACTGTGCCGTGTCCCACGCCTGCTTGACGGCTTCGTTGGTTGAGTACTTGGCCATCGTTTCCGTCAACTCCTTCTCGATCCTGCTGCCTACCTCGTCGCGGTACACGTAGGCCAGGATGCCGGCCGTCAGCAGGAAGATGAAGAGGATCAGCAGGATGATGAAGTAGGTGAGCAGCATGCACTTGATCTCCTTCAGAGCGCCCACGCAGCCCAGAAACGAGATGACGATCACGATCGAACCGGCGAAGATGAGCAGTATGGCCGCGTTCGAGTACGCATCGGTTCCCACCATCTCCCTGAAGTCATCCTTATCCACCAGCGTCCAGATTCCCACCGTCAGCACCGTCACGCCGCCCGCGAAGATCAGGAAGTTGGCCAGAAACAGAAAGTACTGCATCATCTTCCCGCAGCCTTCGATGCCCTTTCCGAACCCCATGGTGTCGGCCTCGTCTCTTCTGGCGGGTGTGGGATGCGGAGACTAACGACCAACGCTCGGCGGAGCAGCAGCCTCACGCCCGGTGTGTGGGCCGATGTCGAGCGTGGGACCACCGGGCCAACAATGCACGTCCGGCGCAGCTCCGGCCTGGCTAGCGACTGGCGTGGGCCAAATCGATTCACCGGTGGAACCGGGCCTCCGCGGTGGAGGTGGGGGAGGGGGGGGGGGCTTGCGTAAAGACAGCCGCGGGGGGCGAGGGCCCAGCACGATGAAACGGAGACAATGCAGCCGCCGGGAACGAAGCCCAGCACGAGGAAACGGAGATAATACAGCCGCTGGGAGCGAGGGCCCAGCACGAGGGAACGGCGACAATGCAGCCGTCGGGAGCGAAGCCCAGCGCGAGGAAACGGAGATAATACAGCCGCTGGGAGCGAGGGCCCAGTACAAGGCAGCATAGACAGACAGCAGGCTTGATGCTCCTGTCTCGCTGCCGACCGTGTTTACAGACAACGTAAGCACTGCCCGCTACCCTCGCATTCCGCAGGATGTGCAATGCCATGTGAGATGCCATCGGTGCTGGCCCAGAGGTTCTCACCGACTGACGGTGAGCTATGTGAGCAACACAGCTAGCGTATGTAGAGCGGACAGAGCAGAGTTACAAATGCTTCCCACAGCCGTGAAGACGTTCAGCACAGCCCGCGAATGCACTCTGCTGGATTCTAACCGAGCATCATCCTGCGCGGTGGTAATTGTATCACGAACAGCACGCAGTATGACCCCGGTAATGTGATCTTATTATAACAGCAGTTTGACCGAAGTGTGACGGCCAAATGCAAAGCTCCATCGTCGCAACGTGTCAGGTCAATTTGAACTTTTCACCGAGAACCGATGCTTGACATGTTGCATCCATATCATACCTGACAAGGATTAATCTTTTTACTTAGTTGATAAGCCGTGTGGCTGCTGTGGTCCATAGAAGCGCATCCCCATCAATTACAGCGAGGAGACCAAAATACAATTATTGCCAAGTAGGAAGTTTAAAATCCAGGTTCCCACTGTCACTACCGCCCCCCCCCCCCCCCCCCCCCGGGGGAGGGGGAGAAACGGAGCCACCGGGCGAGGGCTGGAATACCACGAGAGCGAAAGTTTGCCACTGCCACTCGGGTTATGGATTACGTTGCGTGGATAACCCGCTGGCGGGTTCGAATGACAATTATTAATCACATTGGTACCGCAGGTTGCCTGGTGACACCGAACAACAGCATGCATGTCACGCGGTCTAGCGGCCACGTGTGCCGCCGGTGCGGAATGCACCGGGCTTTCGATGACGTCACCGCGAGGAAGGCACAAGCTAACGTAACGCGGGATAGGTTGCTGCACGCCGGTATGCTGCGTATACACCATACACACGATATGAAGCGTATACACCGCACACACCATATGAAGCGTCCCGAAGGGTAAGCATACGTAACCTATGAACAGCCATTACTTGCCTTCTCACGCCAACACCGACGCTTGTCGCCAACACCGACATCTGTCTCCAACGCCTCAGCCTTTTGGCTTCCGCAGTAGCTGATGCGCTAGTCAACCGCCACACATCAAATGCTCAGGCCTCTGTATTAAATCTGAGGTATCGTAATCACTGAAAATGGCTCACTTTGAGCAAGGCATCCAAACACTTGCTTTATTAGCCATGTCTTGCCACGAGCACATGTGATGTGCGACTGCATCGAGCAGTGCAGTAACTAAAACGTGGTAAAAAGGGTCCCGTACAAGCACATTTGGAAACGGGGGAGAAATGTACGTACTTTCTGTAAAAGCACTTGGTGTTTGAGCTGTTGGCTCTCTTAAGCACCCCATCATCCAGCAATATAACTGTTTATTGACCATGTGCAGCAGTGCTCAGTTGCTTAAGGAGTTGAGCACTATCGAAGTAAAAAATGGACGTGGAAGCTGTATCAGACCCAAGGATAATTTTGATGTTTACCTATATGGTTGCCACGTTCACATACATTCCTGGAATGTGTAAAGCGGGACGGGGAACAAGTCCCCTCATCTTTCAGGAATTTAGCATTCAACCTTGAAGGCTCTATGGAAAAACGCCTTAAAACATCGATGTTCCTCCGAGCTCTTAACCGAGACGCAATCTCCCTCACCCCCCCCCCCCCCCCTTCCCGATTGTAATGCAGCGGCAACAATGTTGCCGTAGTGTTTTTGTACATCTAATGACTCATACTGAGTATAGGGCTAGAAACTTGTCAGCGTGCATATGGGTTTATATATCATTTTTTACGCCTCAAAAGTTGTCCTAGAACAAATAAATTGGCACTAGTTGATCACAGACGACATAGCAATTTCAGTAAGGGCGCTACACCCCTGCAGAGGAGAACGATGTAGTTTATGTGAAAACGACTTACGCACCTTTTTGAAAGCGGCAGGAAGGGCGTAAAAACTATGTCATGGGTTCAATAATCAGGCAACGCCTGCAAGACGAAGCAGCGCAATGTCAACTCGTCCAGACACGTAATGTCCTGGAAAACATTGGCGACGATGGAATTCAAATAGTTTATTTCCAAACAACACACTTGTCTGGGTTTGCTTAAGAGCGGTTGGCCTGTATGGATCGGGTGGCTGTTGACCTGTTTGGATCGGGTGGCTGTTGGCCTGTATGGATCGGGTGGTATAGATACGCTGACCTATGATGAGAGCAGGGAGATTGACAGAGTGAAGACGCTTCGGCCATAAGCAGTCTTCATTGCTGAAAACTAAAGGCTAAAGCACTGAAGAACGCATGTCACCGAAACTTCCACAGGCCCGCTGGTCTTATAGCAGGTACCAGGTACCTATTACTCTATGCCTCATAGATACTGTACCAACAACCACCAAGACGATTTACAGGAATAACGTGCACCACCATCCAGCGGTCTCTCAGTAACTCAGCCTTTCGCGGGGGATAAGAGTTCTTTCCGCCGGAAGGGACTATTTCAGGGCGGTCGAGTTCAGGTGAGCGCTGAATGGCTGGGCAAGACTACGGCCAACGTGGAAGGCCTCCGTCGACGCACCTTATCACACGCCGGGGCCTTCCAACGGGGGCTTGTGCGGACGCTCAGCCGGCGTTCCCGCATGAGCGGGGGAGGGGAGGACGCTCATGGCTGATGGCCACAGCACGTCCCGGTGAGATGGGGGGGGGGGGAGGGGACGCTCGTGGCTGATGGCCACAGCACGTCCAGGTGAGATGGGAGGGGGGGGGCGCTCGTGGCTGATGGCCACAGCACGTCCCGGTGAGATGGGGGGGGGGGGGGGGCGCTCGTGGCTGATGGCCGTAGCACGTCCCGGTGAGATGGGGGGGGGAGGAGGGGACGCTCGTGGCCGATGGCCGCAGCACGTCCCGGTGAGATGGGGGGGGGGGGGGCGCTCGTGGCTGATGGCCGCAGCACGTCCAGGTGAGATGGGAGGGGGGGGGGGGGCGCTCGTGGCTGATGGCCACAGCACGTCCCGGTGAGATGGGGGGGGGGCGCTCGTGGCTGATGGCCGCAGCACGTCCCGGTGAAATGAGGGGGGAGGAGGGCGCTCGTGGCCGATGGCCACAGCACGTCCCGGTGAGATGAGGGAAGGTGGCGCTCGTGGCTGATAGCCGCAGCACGTCCCGGTGACATGAGGGGGGGGGGGCGCTCGTGGCTGATGGCCGTAGCACGTCCCGGTGAGATGGGGGAGCGGAGAGGATCGAGGATTAGGCGGTGAATGCAGAAAGTACATTAGATGTATGGGATACCCATGGACCCAATGATGCCGCTCAGAATTATTCAAAACGTTCCACTAGCTGAACGGATCTCTTGCTTATATGGCGTGCTCCACTACTATGTTGAACATATTATTATATAACATCCAAATAACATATTGCTTTCAGGTAAAGACAACTTCTGACGCTAGAACATTATGCCCCTTCCGATATCTTGGAATTTCTCCAATAAGCACAGTATTCCCTCGGCGCTGACCTGCTGGGGAAGATCCTTGTGGCGCCGCAGAGCGGACGGGCAATGACTCGAACTTGACGCTGGCGCCGCTAGGTGGCTGCAGGTCGAGCGTGGGCGTCGGAGGGGTGAAGTCGACGGCCGAGTCATTCTCCTCGGTGGCCGTGGAGTCAGAGAGATCGTTCAGCACGCCCGGAGACGTGAGGAGACCCGGCTCATCGTCGATACACTCCTGAAACCATCGCGCACGCAGTCACACTGGCTGCCGACCCCCCATAGGTGGCGGCACGTCACACGGTCGTCGCCGATGATGACGGAAACGGCCCGGACGACAGCTGAGGCACACTGCCCCGAGACGTGACGGTTAGTACGCACTTCTCCCGCATCGTAAGTTTGCGTTGCACGAGCAAGCGTGCATTAAGTTTGACCTCAGGCTGTTAGGATGCATGCTTATAAGGGCGACCTTTCCAAATCCACATCCTATTTTGAAGTGCATTGCAGGAGCGCCACCGATTCCATGAGCCAAGACGCTACATAACCTACTACAAGACATTCACAACGGAACAGGAAACGGAGGGTAAATTTGCGTAGAGTTGCAGGCGCCCACAGACCAACTGTACGCATGACCCAGACAGAACCAAGGTTCCACCAGGAACCAATAAAGTTTTACACTAGAGATGAGAACCAGGACTCGCAGGATTTCAACAAAGTCGGATAGACTCCAATTTTAGGAACCATGTTATCGTAGAAACGAGAACCCGAACCCTGAAAAGCAGAATTTGAATCCTGAAGACCACCCTGAATTTTTAAATCGATTATTCAATGACGTTATGAGCCGTACGAATATTGCCTACGGTCGCATGTTCTTCATGTAAAAAGCAATACATTTATGTAGTTTCTGCAAAGGACTGGGCCATCCTTCCTCATTTGTACGTAATCATGCTTGTCCGAGATTTTGGTGTGAAAATTCAAATTTTTAAAAGAATTTATTCTAATCTCGAACCCAAATTCTAAGCAAAATCTGAGTTCACCGACACCAAGGGCTTGAATAAAAAGGCTGCAAACCCCCCCTCGCTCGATCACAGGTGCTCGGCCGGATTCGAATTGCCAACGTCAGAGCGAATTACATGAGGTGGTTCCCTTGACAAGGATTCCGCGATCAGAACGGATTAGCCTTGCTAACTCTGTTTCAGTACGAGTAACGCCCACCGCAGTAAAACCATTCATCGCATCGGCAACATCCGCGCCGCCATGGCCCCCAACGGCAAAGTCAGCATGATCCGCAAAACAGTCCGGGGAACGACTACCAACATCCGCATCCGAATCAACCCCAATCAGTCGCGTCACGTTCGCCGCGTGGGGCACACAGCCGCCCGCCCGCCGTGAGAAGGCGACCGGATGGCGCGCCGGCGGCGCCACCGCCGCGCGGATCCCATTACTGGGTCACTCGGAGCCGGGCTTCGCCGGAAGCCCCACGCGGAACTCGGGCAAAACGCGGCGGCATTCAGCACAAGCGGGCTGCCAGACGCTCACGTGCTCTCGCTCTGAGACGCGTGCCTCTGTTTGGCTGTGTGAAGCCGTCGGGATCGAGGGCAGCCGGCGTCTGTTCAGGCGTCCACTTCGTGGCCTGCACTGACCAAACCGCCAGCTCCGAGGACTCGGGGAGCAATTTACTGGCGCATCCACAGGAACCCGCACAACAGGGTATTACGACGGCGGTGGCCAAGCGGCACACACACACACACACACACACACACACACACACACACACACACACACACACACACACACACACACACAGCGCTATGGAATCAATGTGTAAATGGAGCAATAACCAAGACATTTCATGACGCCGAAATGATGCAATTAATAAAACGTATTCATTACCCTCCATAAACAACACTTTAACAGAAATAAGCTAGCTCGGAGAAGAAAATATGTGTAAATGCAGAAACGTTCAGTTAACAGCGAAACATAAAACCTAAGCCGAGTCGGGAAGCGGTGCACCAATCCTCGTCTCTGCCGTCAAGAGCCCGTGTACCGATCCTCGTCCCTGCTGCCAAGAGCCCGTGTACCGATCCTCGCCCCTGACGTCAAGAGCCCGTGTACCGATCCTCGTTCCTGCCGTCAAGAGCCCATTTACCGATCCTCGTCCTTGCCGTCAAGAGCCCATGTACCGATCCTCGTCCCCGCCGTCAGGAGCCCGTGTACCGATCCCCGTCCCTGCCGTCAAGAGCCCGTGCACCGATCCTCGTCCCTGCCGTCAAGAGCCCGTGTACCAATCCTCGTCCCTGCCGTCAAGAGCCCGTGTAGCGATCCTCGTCCCAGCGACGCTCGTGCGAGCCTCACCTCCTTGCCGTTCGAGGAGAGATCGGGCTCGTCTCGACCGATCTCCTTGCGCCATACGCGCACCATGGTCTCGAAGGCCGAGTCACGGCTGAGCAGGCTACCGAACACGTGGCGGCCTTCGCTGCTCACCACGGCCACCGCGTTGGGGATGATGCGCGCCGTCTTCTCCTTGGTGATGGCCAGCACCAGCGAGCACGGAATCAGTATCTGGAAGCGTGGACCAGTATATGGTGACGCGCGAACAGTATCTGGCGGCGCGAGCCAGTATCTGGTGACACGGGAATATTATTTGGCGGCGCGGGCCAGTATCTGGTGACGCGCGAACAGTATCTGGCGGCTCGGGCCAGTATCTGGTGATACGGGAATATTATTTGGCGGCGCGGGCCAGTATCTGGTGACGTGGAAGCAGAATCTGGCGGCGCGAGCCAGTATCTGCTGACACGGGAGCAGTATCTGGCGGCGCGGGCCAGTATCGTGACGCGAAAGCGGTATCTGGCGGCACTGGTTATAATCTGGTAGCACGGGGCAGTATCTGGTGGCGCGAGCCATTATCTGGTGACACGGGAGCAGTATCTGGCGGCGCGCGCCAGTATCTGGTGACGCGGGAGCAGTATTTATCGGTGACATTTGGCAGCACGAAATCCGCACCTTGCAGTACGGTGTCGGTATTTGGTGACAGGTCACTGGGAAGGTAAGATTTTAAAATTGATATTACGAGCAACACCACGAGATGCATGCTGCACGGTTGTCAAGTTGTGAACTACTGCGTCTCTGTCCTGTGCTTTTGGCTGCGCGAGTACAAGAATCTGAGCGTCGAACGGTAACAAAGCTTTATGACATGATACTACGAAGTGGCACATATTCATAACATTCATGGGGTGCAAAGCCATCTGGGTATTATTTCATTACCTGGGACTGAACCGACTATCCTGTTTTGTATTGAACCATCGTAAGCCACAAGGTTGATGCGTATGACAATCAAAACAATGGAGAATGGACGCTTATTTCACGCGTGTTTACGTGCATTCACCATTATGAGGGATCGATAACCATTACTTATGACCTCGGTAGCATTTATTCACGCATATTTTTAGGACGCAATACGGCAGGGACATCCAACGTCAATTACTGCACTGGGCTAATCCAATATCGGTCTCCGCTAAGTGTTTTCACGACAGAAAACCGTGGCAGGGGGACCCCAACTGCCCGCATGTCATGATAATTCAGTTTGTCATCAATATAGTGGCAACCTGCCTTGTTCTGCGCCATGATGGCGTGGCCTAAGAAGATGAAAAGAGGGTGGAAAAGGTGAAAGGCGAACAAGTGACTGGCGGGGTACAAACGACGACGCTGTGACTTACCCTGGTAACGTGCCCGAAGAGGTTGGAGTAGAAGGCGAAGTGATGACTGGTGACGTAGAGCCGGCCCTGCAGCAGAATGTCGCTCACCAGCGCACATGAGAACGCTGAAACACCAGTGGTGACCACGCCCTCAGGCACCATTCCCACTGCTCACCACACGGCCGAAAGCTGACAGACACGAATAAAAACGATTGATATAGCACGTTGCCTTGTTCGGAGCGCGGCGATGCTGTTTTGAAAGATCATCGATCGTGAAAACTGCAACATGGTGAAAATGCCGGCATCCGAATACATCATCACCAAACTTTTTCCCTTGCAGCTGGACCGTGAACGTCCAATTTCAGCTGTATTGCGTGCAAGCTGCGCTTTTGGACAAACGTGCTGCCCCATCAGTATTGTGCTTAACGTCATAAACTCCCATTTCGCGGAACTTAGAATGCTACTACCTCGCGCACCAGCGGTGTTCTGAGCATTCCAATCTCGTGTCTTCTCTAGCTTCCATTTCATGGCAGCCTTCAGTCCCTATCTCGCAGTTATTCCTAGCCCCGTCTCGCGGCCTAGTCCAGCCACGTTTCACACGGTCTTTACGCCCTCCTCCCTCCCCCCTACCCCACCGCCAACCACCTTCCCACGCCCCCCCCCCCCCCCCCCCAGCGGCCCGGCTCTGCCCGGCCCCACTCACATTTAACGATCTTCTCGTGGGCGTCCAGGTCCTTAAAACGCCGCAGGAACTTGCGCTGCGAACGTGACACTTCGAACGACGGCTGCGAGTCCAGCCGGTTCATCATGGGGGTGCTGCGGCTGAGGCTGCGCAGCGCGTGTCTGGAACACGGCGCGGCGTCCGTGAGGAAATGGCCAGGGCGAGGCGCCGCGAAGCAGCACAGGAAGGTCTGCAGCACGGCGCGGCGCGGCCGAGTGTATGGCGAGAGCGAGGCGCGAGGCACCGCGAGGCAGAGCAGGAGACGGGGGACCAATTCAGACGCGCTTCGCGGTCCAGCAAACTGTTGAAACTGACTCGAGTATAAATGTCACGTAATGTTTCCATCTACAAAAGCCATTGCCGCCGGCCATTACGGCTCGCTCGAGGAAAGAGTTAATGTGTTGACGGCGCTTGGGCTCCAGCAGCAGCGTCGTGCCGTCGTCGCCTGGAAGAGCTCAGGGCGTGTCCTCATGGCGGGGCGGCCGCCGTCGAGCCGATGGTGAGGGCCGATGTGATGTGATGGCGTCGTGTGACGTGATGAAGACATGTGATGTGATGACGAGATGCAATGTGACAACGTTATGTGATGACGAGACGGAATGCGATAACGTGGTGCGATCCGATGACTTATGTGATGTACTAATGCGATGTGATGTGATGATGTGTTTGATGCAATGATGCGACGGCGTGTCTGACATGATGATGTAATGCGATGTGGTGACGCCATGTGGCATGTGACGTGATGATGAGTGACAGGCGTGTGTAATGTGATGACGGGATGTAATGCCAAGACCGACTTTGAATCCGATAACGGAGTGTGATATGATGACGGGATGTGATGTGATGACGGGATGTGACATGATGACCGGATGGGACGCGATGGCGGGACGTGATGCGATGGGTAGGATGAGTGATTCGGCAGGTGTAACGCGGTTCACGCCACCGGCTCCGCGATGTCACAGGGTCACGCGCAGGCGACGCCACTACGTGAGGGGCAGTGAACACTACCGAACCGGTACGTGACAGCCGCGGATGTGGGTCAACGGCACGCGGAGAGCCATCGCCCCGGCGTGGCCCTCACCGAGAACGAGTCGCGTCGGACATGTGACGTGATCGTGACGTGCTCATGTCACACACGTCGTCCCAGAGGGGAGCTGGGCGGGACGATCGGGTGGGGTTCGTTATCTCGATGGGCTTTATCGGTCATGATGAAGCTTGAGACGGGACGGATGGGCTAGAAGGCGCCTCGAATCTTACATGCTGGTTTTTAGTCGCGTGACGCGGCTGGGCTGCTGTTGGGATAGCCGTTGGAGGCTGAAAATATCGCAATAGCTTTGAAGGAGGGGATTTTCCCAGCCTTTCCAAACGATACCCCAGTACCATCGATCCCGCGTGCCCGAAACGGCGAGCGAATACCTTCATTCGCATCATTTACTGCTTGAGAGCGTCCATTCAGAGCACAGAAAACATCCAAAACCTTGCTAAGCGCGCCTACCTAAGCACGCCATTGGAAACACACACAACGGTCTCCATGCCTTCTCAGCTGCTGAGTGGGACGCGTGTGCATCACGGACGACCGCAGCGCAGCGGGTTCATCGACCACGACGGGAAGATCTCTGTGCGGCCCGGTCGGGTCTACTCCCAGGCCCGGTCGGGTCTACTCCCTGGCCCGGTCGGGTCTTCTCCCAGGCCCGGTCGGGTCTACTCCCATACCCGGTCGGGTCTACTCCCAGGCCCGGTCGAGCCTACTCCCGGGCCCGGTCGGGTCTACTCCCAGGTCCGGTCGGGTCTACTCCCTGGCCCGGTCGGGTCTACTCCCAGGTCCGGTCGGGTCTACTCCCAGGCCCGGTCGGGTCTACTCCCAGGCCCGGTCGGGCCTACTCCCGGGCCCGGTCGGGTCTACTCCCAGGTCCGGTCGAGTCTTCTCCTAGGCCCGGTCGGGCCTACTCCCGTCCAGCAGTGCCCGCTCCGCAAAGGCGGTCGGCGCGCCTCCACGGGGACCGCAGCGCGTGTGGGCGGCGACGACTGAGAGAGACGCATCTGCCTGAACGGGACCTCCAGAACATGGCCTCCAGACTTGTCCGAGCAGGACCTCCAGAACAGGACCTTCAGACCTGTCCGAGCGGGACCTCCAGAACAGGACATTCAGATCTGTCCGAACAGGACCTCCAGAACAGGACCCTCAGATTTGCCTGAACAGGACCGCCAGAACAGGACCTCCAGACCTGTCCGAACAGGATCTCCAGAACAGAACCTTCAGACCTGACCGAACAGGACCTCCAGAAAAGGACCTTCAGATCTGCCTGAACAGGACCGCCAGAACAGGACCTCCAGACCTGTCCGAACGGGACCTCCAGAACAGGATCTCCAGAACAGGACCTCCAGACCTGTCCGAACAGGACCTGTCCGAACAGGACCTCCAGCTGTGGAGCCGCGCAGTCTGCGCGGCTCAGACCGGGGCTCAGGGCTGACTGCGGTCTCAGGAGGGCTCGACACAGCCCACGCTTGAAGCAGCTCAGCAGATGCCCTTCCGGCAGGCCGCAGCTGCAGGCCGCGGCAAGTGGGCGGCTCGCGATCGACCTCAGCCGTCTGCCTCCCACGCGGCATGCGACGTTGATCGGCTTCCTCTGCGGCCGAACAGGCGTTCGCTGGGCGTCGGCCCTGTAATCCACTGTAACGGGCCCGGTGCCGCGCGAGCCTCCCAGCCGCGTCATTCGTAAGCTTCGATCGAAGTGACCCACTTCACTTCTATTTGTGCTCCACAGCCCATACGCAAACTACTTTCCAGCGCGGTGCGCGCTATCGGATTTTGATTCATCGACCGTCCACTTTGCAACACGACGGAGCCACCCCGATGAAGTCTGCCAACGGCACCCCACAACGCGGATGACCCTGGCATGACCGTGCACCCTTCAGGAGCAGCACCGGACCTCCGCCTGACCACCAAAGACTGGAAGCCCACGGACGCCGCTGGGTGCTGCCATTTACCCGAGCTGGTCCACGGAACTGTGACAGAAGGTCGGGCAAGCTTCCTACACGCCCACTAGGCACATCACGGAGCGTGAGGTGGTCCTCACGGCTTCCGCCAGCCGCGAACGCACCCGGAAGCGGCTATTGCAATCGAGGTATATACATATACATGTGTACACACACACACATACATATATATATATATATATATATATATATATATATATATATCGCTCACTGTCGCTCACTGTCACGTACCATTGTCTATGTACTTTAACATTGCTTTTTAAGCCGATGGCTATCATTGTCTTTGACGTGAGCTGCAATAGCACATTGGGCAATGCTCTTCATCAGTGATTCATTCTTTGTCACGCGTGGCATAATCCGTCGGTTCTCATCGAACAGGAAAGAAGCTCTCGCACAACACATCGTTGCAACTGAAAGACCGCGACAAAAATAGCCCTAGCTTCCTTGTCGGGGCCATTGACAGAACGGCACGTGCATTGAGAAACGTGAAAGACGGGCATTCAGAGGCGTTACTGCTAGGCGGGTGAGACTCAGACATCACAGTCTGATGGCACCGAATCCCTCAGGCCTCAAAGGCTGCCAGCTCCGGATGGATCCTGTCTGCTTTGTCTTTTATGAGCTTCCTGACATCAGGGATGGGGCACTCAAAGAGTCAGAGATGCTATCAGCATGTGTTGTGAGACTGACTGTACCATACCAGGAATAATGTCAATCACAAGTCACACCGAGCGCGCGAGTGGCAGGCACTGTACATGCGCAATCTTTAACGGACTGGCTCGGCAGACTGGACACAAACCGAAGAAAAAAAAACTCACACAAACGCTCATTAAAAGATGCCTGGTAAAAACTACACCGCGCCAGTGACGGCTAAAAACTACTCCTAACCGCTTGGCGACTATACCGGAAATGGGGCGAACCAAGTCTAGAATGATGCTCTGGTGCAAGGCTCGAACGAAGGCGTGCCCAGCAGCACGCACTCTGTAGAGATGGCGTGCCAAGCAGTACATGCTCTCGCGAGTGCAAGCTAAGAACCACGACCCATTCTCCGCTGCAGCTGACACCCTGCTCGGGACACTCCCACCCCTTCCATGGCATGGTTGGTACTCCACAGTGGCCTGGTATGGCCTGTCCCGCTCCACCGCCGTATCGTCGGGCCTGTCCCGCTCCATCGCCGTCTCGTCGGGCCTGCCCCGCTCCACTGCCGTCTCGTCGGGCCTGTCCCGCTCCACCGCCGTCTCGTCGGGCCTGTCTCGCTCCGCTGTGGCCTCGTCGGGCCTGTCCCGCTCCGCTGCGGCCCCGTCGGGCCTGTCTCGCTCCGCTGTGGCCTCGTCGGGCCTGTCCAGCTCCGCTGCGGCTCGTCGGGCCTGTATCGCTCCGCTGCGGCCTCGTCGGGCCTGTCCCGCTCCACCGCCGTCTCGTCGGGCCTGTCCCGCTCCACCGCCGTCTCGTCGGGCCTGTCCCGCTCCACCGCAGTCACGTCGGGCCTGTACCGCTCCGCTGTGGCCTCGTCGGGCCTGTCCAGCTCCGCTGTGGCCTCGTCGGGCCTGTCCCGCTCCGCTGCGGTCCCGTCGGGCCTGTCTCGCTCCGCTGTGGCCTCGTCGGGCCTGTCCCGTTCCGCTGCGGCCTCGTCGGGCCTGTATCGCTCCACTGCCGTCTCGTCGGGCCTGCCTCGCTCCGCGGCGCCCTCGTCGGGCCTGTCCCGCTCCACCGCCGTCTCGTCGGGCCTGCCCCGCTCCGCGGCGCGCTCGTCGGGCCTGTCCCGCTCCACCGCCGTCCCGCCGGGCCTGCCCCGCTCCGCGGCGCCCTTGTCGGGCCTGTCCCGCTCCACCACCGCCTGGTCGGGCCTGTCCCGCTTCACTGCCGTGCCGCAAGGCTCGCAGTGCCGTTTCCTCGCGCCCGGGACCCGGGACCCTCCGGGACCACCAGGAGGACCCGGGGCCGCGGTGCTGCCGCTCGCCCACCGGATCGGTCCGGAAGCTGCACCTCTGACGCCGGGCCGGAACCGGACTGCGGCCGGCGAGGTGGGGCTCCGAACCGTTGTACCCCCGCCCCGCCCTGCCCCGCCTCGGGCCACAG
>NW_023596448.1:23970603-23979741 GCF_011947565.3 Pollicipes pollicipes | reverse complement strand
ATGCATAAGCAGATAGCATATCGTACTGGTGTCGCACATGTGACGGTGCCACTCTGGGGAAATCGATAGCGAACAGGCCACGCTCGGGAAGCTGGATTCAGCGGGTTGCCTACCATTGCAGGTGCCAGCTCTGCGTTGAGCTCCCTACCGGCCCTGGGGACACGTCGCATCTGCGTACAAATATACCGTCTTTGAATTCAGAGCACCGTCTATGTTGCGTTTATCTATTTAGAAATCCTATTATTAAGCAGCTGATCTTCTGATATCGTAGCGGTACACCGTACACTGTACTGCAGCTCACCGTCCGACAATTGCGTACATATGGACACACTGTTCCACTGTATACGATTCAGAAAAACGTTGGTTCCGGTTGAACTGTTTATTGTTACTTGATACGCCATCCAACCACATTCATATTAATCTAACCGGGATGATTGGCTGTTCGCCGCCATTTTCATCATATAAAACGCAGGAACATTTGTTATTAGTAGCGAGTTCAGCATGATAAGTAGCAATAATTAGTGTTTCGGGACCACTACGCAGCATAACAAATTTGCTTACCAGAGAGAAGCCTATTGCCGAAATACAAAAGGGGAGACAAAAAAAAACGCTGGGCAAGAGAGTAACAAGTCGTTGTATCCTGTTATGCATGCACCGTCGTACTTGTTTGTAAATGAGTACATAGAGAGATCTTCTGTCCCATCTATCACGACCTAGCCGTAGTGTTGTCATTCGGTACATGGACGTCTACGTCACTTATTGTTCATAAAATTGACATTTCACGATTGTGCTGTGCTATTCTGGAGATGTCTTCTGACAAGATTATCACAATTATCTCAGGTAAACCACTTTCTGTGGATTTTAGCTGCTGGATGCAGGACACAGCAAAGGCAGGGAACATCCACTACTGCCGCTATGGTTCAGTGCCATTTGGTCCGTCACCGTGACCCTGAGCGCAGTGCCGCGCCGACTTCGCCTCCCAGGTAACTACTGCTTGCGCCGCGCGCCGTAAAGTCGACGCTAGCGTTATTTGATGGCGCCGTCACCGCCCGAGGCGGCTTGGGCGACGCCGCCTGCGCCGGAATGGCCGCCACCCAGACGACGCAAATATGGCTTCCCTGGACCGCGAGGCGATGCCGCTGAGCTCCGCCGCGCTGCGGGGCGGCGGACGGGACGGCGGACGGCGGCTGACGGTCTGCGAGCTGGTGCGGATGCGCAGCCCGTCGGGAGTGTGTTGGCACGGGTGGCATAGTTCTGGGATGGTGTTTTTGGTGTGCAAACTGATCTTTTGCGAAAACTGATACATTTCTTAGCTATGAGTTGCCCCCTCTCCTCTCTCTCTCCCTACGTCTCTCTCTTGTCGTTAATTCGCCGCTATGTTGATTGGATGCCAAGTGTGCACTAGGATTTTTTTAGTTATGGCTGTGTGTGTTTTGTGCGAATCTGCTAGGTCTTAGGCTGGACTTCCGTGCTGTTGTTGGCACACAGGTGGAACTTGACAGCCAGTTCAGAACTTTTACATGACTGAAAATAAGATAAAGTGACCGAATCCTGCATATAGGTCTGGCTTTGTTTGCTAATATGTTCCTGCTGCCTAGTCTTAGCGTAACACTTTGGAACCGCGCGTGAGTGTATTGCCCATAGGGAACTGACGACTGTTTATAAACAATGTGACATGTCCCTGGGAAGGATGCCTCACTATTCTTAATGCTATATGACTGACTATTCCAACGTAAAACGGTAATCTAGTTCGCACCTTTGATGCGCAGCTGTTAGAGCTAATGCGAAATTAATGCCTCCGCTAACTTCAGATGCGTTCAGATGTGAAAATAAGCAGTGTAGAAAGTGGTCCAATTATGGTGTTTTAGATAATCAAGCCTTGTTTCCGATTCAGGAGTCTCGCTAATTGGTGCTAGTGCGTAGAACGCTTCAAAGTTGTTAACATGTCTACTAATACACCATGTTTTGAGCAACGTCTGGCCATTTTTTATCGAGTTTGATATTCGGAAATTTTACATCAAACGATTCTCCTCCACCAGCTCGTTTGAAAACTGCAGTACAAAATTGGTGTTGGGGTAAACAGTGGAGCGGTTATAATGCTGAGCGGTCGCCGCGTGCGGGCTCAGCGTCCAACGCAATGATGTCAGCACTCTTGCAGAGACTTGCAGGAACACGAAAGAAGGAAGGTCGTTCAAGGGTAAGCGAGGGGACTCGGGCTGACATCAGCATGGCCTGGGCGCAGCTAAACACGATGATGCCGATTTCCTGAAGGCTGCCGGCTGGTACGATGTTGGACGTGCTGATGTCTGCGCTTGACGTCAGCACGGCTGGAGGCCTAGCTGAGTTCCACATTGTCCGCGTTGCAGCTGGATCTTGACATCAGCATGCCCGGATTGCAGCTGAGCTCGACATCAGCACGTACGGATCACAGCTAGGGTTTGACATCAGCACGTCCGGATCGCAGCTGAGCTCGACATCAGCACGTCCGTATCACAGCTAAGCTCGACATCAGCACGTCCGGATCACAGCTGGGCTTGATGACTCAGCACGTCCGGATCACTGCAATCGTCCTGACAGCGGACTCCACCGGCCGCGACGGTGTCGCCTCCCCGGCGCCGGAGAGTCGTTGGCGGCGTCGTCTTCCCCAGGCGCCAGAGGGGCGCGCCAGGCGCCGCCGACGCTGCGGCGGCCACGTCGGCAGAATCGGACTCGAGACTGGCGGCACTGAGCTGGCCGCTGATTGGCTGAGGCGGCGGTGGTCTGATGTGGTGCGCTGACGGCGACGCCGCCGCTCGACGCACCGCGCTGTGGCGTCTCCCGAGGTCCGACCCGGAAGCCGACAGCGCTCCGTGTGGACCAAGTGAGTCATCGCTGCAGTTGCTCCAGTGTCGCTTGTTAAGGTCTATCTCGTTAGCCGTGAAATATTAAATGAATTGAATAATGTTATCAGGCAGAACGTGGTTGCATCCGTGTCTGTTGTAGGAAAGCACGTCATCTAGAGACCTTTGGTAAAAGAATGGCCTTGCTTTTCTAACTGCCTTTGACTAGCTGACTGAAATCAATTATGAGTTACGACTTAAAGAAGTAAAAACATTTGAGAATGTAAATGCGTGAAAAGCAGTTTCGACCGGGCAGATTGCAGTGATACATGCACCGTTGCTACCAGCAGCTGGTTCGGAGCAGTTAACTTAAGCTTAGAATGAGCACCCGTCGTTTTACTTATGCTATGCCGTCACGAACCAAAGTTCATTCCGAGTTTAATGTGGACTCCATCAGCTCCGAACTTCATCAGCCACTCGGCCATGGCTTCCACTGCCGCTAACCGTCTGCCCACTTTGTTTGGCGAAGAATTCCGCACCGCTGCAGGCCTCTCCGTTGGCTGCGGACAGCACCTCGGACGGAACGAGGAGCCATGACTGGTTACGTCGTAAATGGCGACAGTGGGTCATAAACGGGTCGACACTCCGTCACAGGTCCCTGGTGGACACGGCGAGGGAAAGATAGAGAGATGAAGAGGAGGTGAGAGGGAGAGTGGGACGGGACAGAACGACGGCGATGAAGTTAGCCAGGGAGGGCCAAGGAATACGAAGAGAGAAAATGAGCATGCAAGTGAGGCAGGAAAAGGAGGGGAAATAGATCGAGGAAGAAGGACGTGAGAAGTAGAAAGAAAGGCAAGAGACGCAAGGAAGGAACAAGACGTAGCAGCCAGAGAGGAAAAGATAAAAGAGAAAAATTAAACCAAGCAAAGAGTAACAAAAAACGAAAGGTAAAAAGCGTCAAAGATTGTGGTAGGAGACAGGTAATGACAGGCAAAAGGAACAAGGAGGCAAAGGGAAAAAGGAAAATAAGCGAAAAAGTTGAAACCAACAAGCACTGTTACGAATGACACCAAGAAAGAGTGCATTCGACTCTGCTCAGAGCTCTGATCGCGCCTGATCCAATGAAGGGCATTCACAACACGTCAGTGGGAGGCAAATGGAGACTTCATGTTGTGCGTCGGCTTCCCATGGGGTCCATTATGGCGCGGCAGGCCCTACGGTGATAGACACCACTCCTGAACCTGTTCCAGCTGCAGTTAACCTGCAGCTGGCCGTCAGACATTATTTCCACTTGTGTCCTAGCAGGTCACAGGCTTGCGCACTGAGTCGCGCAACGTAGCGACTTTCGACGCATGAGGCTCCTCCAAGGGGCTTATAGTTGCATTATGCATTATTTCACACCTGATGGGCGCTGGCAAAGACGATTCGTAGGCACAACAAATCCTGTAGGTTAGGCTCCTGATCGCAGCCACTGTCCCAATGGGGCAGACTCAGGGCTGCTGGACAAGTTGTCTCGACGTGCTCCAGTCCGACAATCAGACGTCCTCACGCGGATATGCGTCCGCCGCTGATCCTCTGATTGCACCCGATGCTGGGATCAGAGGATCAGACGGCGGTGCATGCTTCACGGGCGCTGGGATCAGAGGGTCGCGGGCTCACCGGCGTCGGGATCAGAGGATCGCGCCCGGCGCAGGCTCACCGGCGCTGGGATCAGAAGATCAGACGGCGGTGCATGTTTCAATCACGGCGCTGGGATCAAGAGAATCGCGGGCTAACGGCGCCGGGATCAGAGGATCGCGCCACCGCGCAGGCTCACCGGCGCTGGGATAGAGGATCATGGCGGTGCAATGCTCACGGGCGCTGGGATCAGAGGATCGCGGGCTCACCGGCGCCGGGATCCAGAGGATCGCGGGCTCACTGGACGCGAGATCAGAGGATCGCGCCCCCGCGCAGGTCCACCGGCGCTGAGATCAGAGGATCAGACGATGGTGCAGGCTCACCGACGCCGGGATCAGAAGGCGGTACAGGTCTCACCGCCGCCTGGCCCGCCGTGGCCTAGCAGAGAGATAGATTTGTGGAAGACGGGCCAGACTCCTCGCGTTCAGGGGCAGCGGGTTCGTGGTGGCTCGGTTTAGAATTGTGGGAGGAAAAGTGTCCGAAACTTTTCCAAAGTTAAATTGAGATGGAGGTACATCAGAGCCTTGGTCCGAGCAGTGGCAACGGTTTGCAAGACGGACAGTCCAGACTTCGTCCTCTATGGTATTTTTAGAACTCGTTTTGATGGCAGCCCTATCACAGGAAATTGGCTTTCAAGGATCAAGGCGAGGTAGCGGGCCGTTGCACCAGGTTCAATCGATTTCACTGAGTATCGGCAACGTCGAGCACGGCTTGCCACTGCCTCGCACGCCGCATGTGACGGCGCGGATCAATCCGTGAAAAGACGGACTCGACCTCAGCGTCAGCCTTCCGCGCCAGCACGCCTGCATTGCGCTTGGCACCGAAATACGCCCAGCAGCCGCCATCTATCTTCTGACGAGCCACAGCACCCGTTCTGAGAAGGCTCTACCTTATCTGCCGACAGCCGCGCGCAAAATGGATGGTGTGGGAACTGGGCCGGCACGCCCGCTTGTGATACCAGACGTGCACCGGCGGGCAGAATTCCGCCTACGGAGCCAGCTAACGGACCACACAACGCGGCCCTCGGCCAGAAATTGACGCATGCCCCCCGTAATATATGATGCATGTTTCTGTTGTGCCATCGCGTGATGCCATTTTAAAGCGCCCGCCTCCGACACGCGATGCAGAGGCATCGATCAGCCGGCGGCGCGTCCGCGCTGGATCAATTACCAGGTGTGCGCGACGAGTGCCCGAATAGCTCCCGAGCTGGACCGACCAGGTGTTGCGCGGCGATGCCCGAATAGCTCCCGAGCTGGATCGCTGGGAACGCGACGGCCCGACGGCCGGACGGCGGCGGCGGCGCTGGCGAGGCCGCCGCCGTCCGCCGCCCGCCGTACGACTCGAACGGCGACTCTTCGGCGCGACGCCCGCCTGGTTTAGCGACGGCGCCGAGGAGGGGTGGGGGCCGAGGGGGGAGGGGCACCCCTGGCGTCCCGGCTGACGTGTCTCGGTACCATCAGGCGCTGCAGTGGGAGGGTAGTCTGGCGGAGTGTGCTGCTGGGGGTGGAAGGGGGTGGCGAGGGGGAGGGCTGCGGCTGGAGGGGTTGACCTCTGTCCTAGACCCCACCAGCCATCTAAGCCATGTCTTCTGCAGCCGGCACAGTCGCCCCTCCCTTAACAAGAGGCAGCAACAGTGTCTATAGGCCAAACGCAAAACCGTACTGGCACTGACCTTAGCCTCATGTGCTGGTGATAGCCTAATGTCGACCAGGATTGGTGCGTGCCAGCGTTTGTACCGCTTTGCCATGCATGGAACGCGTGGAAACACACCCCAGTACCAACAGAATCGAGGAATATTTCAGATCACACACAGCCAACACATCCCGCGCTGATTTCGTGTCGACTGTTTGCACCTCGCCACCGAAACATTACATCCCATCTCTGCATCGTCCTTTCATGTCTTGGGTCCCAACCACCGACCTCTGCTGCCCGCATGGGGCCCGATCTGACCGCGTGCTGCGTCAGATTATACCAGGCGGATTGCCAGACCGCAGCAGTCGGGCGCGAGTTCGCTCGGAAATACTGCCGTTGGGCCTCGGTTGTGTCGGCCCTCGGCTCGGCTTCGCGTCAGTTCGGCACGGGTAGCGAAAAGCCGACTTTTATTCGTACATTTCAAGTCAGTTGGCTTCCTGTGACTGTTATCATTGTGCTGTTCTTAGGGGAAGAGGTCCATGGCAAACCAAAAGCTTCAGTAAGAATGAGCAGAAGGTGCAGAAAAACTCATTTCGATTAAATGTTATCTGCTTATCCGATGCATTTGATCTGTGCGTAACGAGCATTGAGAAGTTCCGTGCGGCGTGCAACAAACGAGGCAATAACAGATGTCGTCGTCGTCAGTTGTCAATATGATTAATTGTGCCAAAAAATAGGCTAACGGAGCCAGGTACCTACGGTGACAGATACCGATGGTTTTCCACCCGTCTCCGAAAGTCGAGCTTGGCGAGGTCAGTGGCGTTGTGTGGCAGCATATCCGGCCAAGATGCCATGTGGCTTAGAATTTTTCGCAACGTCTGACTTGGCTTTGCACAGCTTGACATGAGCCGTGATCTGATTTGATTGGAAATCATGAACAGCGGTGTTTTCCGACTTCTACTGCAGGTGATCAGCCCCGTCATCTTTAAGCACGCCATTAATAAGACTATTTGACCTGGGGAATTGGCCGGCCAACGATGTGACCCAGCCTAATTTTGAGTTGTTGATGGATTTTAAAAAAGCGAACCAGGGATCGAATGGAAAACAAAACAAAAACAACGCCTCATTCTCGTGATGTATTTGTCATCAGGAGCATCCCTATCATTTTACCATGCTTTAGTTGCAACTAACCTTACCGGGTCTAGTTTTTATTTCATATCTTTAAAATACGTTTGTTGGTGTACGTTCTTGCATGAAACGATCAAACCAAAAGCTGAGGATAACCCAACAATCTGAAGAGGACATGCTACATATTTTTACACAAACTGCGACTACGGCTTCAGCCCTATAAGACTAGATTTTCCCACGAGATCTTTGTTTCGTTCCTATCAAAAGCAGTTTCAAGACCTTGGGGCTCACAGGAGTTCCATGGGCGAGGCGTTGCTATTCGGAGCAGTGGGGTTTTCTTCTCCCGTCCCTTAGAGACTTGTGCTGTTCTCCTAGCGCGTGGCGCTATTACTGGTTGTTTGTTCTACTAAATCAACGGTCTTCCCCCAAATCAACGGTCACCGCAGCCAGTTTCTCCTCGATCATTGGCCAGTCCCCGCTGGTGAAACCCTAACGAAGCTCTCGCCCTCGATCAGGAGCAGAAGTTTCCACTGACTGGGCAGGCGCTGGCTAAATTGCCCACAAGTCTGCATTCGAGTTACCAGTAGTTACTACTTTGCCACCGAAACCTGCACCGCTGAATTACGAAAGGCTCTGCTCCAAATTCCATGAGTCGAGAGGCTCATGTTTGAGTCATCCACGCCATCGGACTTGCGGTCCTGACATGCCGGCCGTTGTGGCCGTCTGCAGTTGTTGCCAGGGGACCGCTGCTTTGGGAGGCGAGAGGGAGAGGGAGAGACAGGGGAGAGGGGGAGAGACAGGGGAGAGGGGGAGAGACAGGGGAGAGGGGCGGCCCCAGGGTGTGGCCCCGTCAGCACCTCCAAACCAGAGTCTCTGGCTTGATCAATGCTCGCGGAGGCCAGTTGCTAATGAATCCGGCCGGGCTGAACCAGGCGACATGTCACGACACAGCCCCACATCGACCGCCGCCCCTGGTGTGGACAGGGGGGGGGGGGCGTGACGATCACTGGCTCGTCATTGGTCTGGCATGTGGCTTGGCCGTTATCCGTCCAATGCTCTGGCAGATGTCCGTGAGATGGGGCTGGAGGTATATATGTTTGTTGCTGTGATTCAGACTTTAGTCTGTCTAACAAGTCTGTCAGTCTGGTTTAACGATGGAGTCCCGATTTGATTCCGAAGGAGCCGATTGCAGTGACAGTTCAGAGGGTAATTCAATCTGATGGATGCTAGAAAACCGGGCATGCACTATATTCACTGGTGTATCGCCATACATTCCCTGGGCGTATAACCCACTAGCAGAAAAAGCGCTTATCCAGTTTTATTTCTGTTTTAGTTTGCTCATCGTAATTCAAGCAGTGGATCTGATTTAGATCCGACACTGACAAATTGTTCTTTGTTATCAAGGTGTTTCATGCTCATTAGAACTTACGTTAATTCGGAAGTCAATCCCGGTTCCACGTGGCTTCAAGAGTGCCTTCGGGCAGCTGAAAATGACAGCTATTTTGGTCGTTCTGAATGTCCCCGGCGACCGACAGCTATGCTACGTGGTCTGCCTGAGCAGCTGCCAGCTGCTATTCGGCAGCTGCTGGTAATGTGGTCAGGAATGCAAAATATATTTTGTTATCAGGCCGTGAAGGACCGACCATCAGTGATCTATTTTGAGGCTTGTTACCAACCAACCGCAGCCTACGATCTGCTCAATATTCAAGGGAGGCGCTAGCAATCATGGTAAAGGTACGGTTTCAGGTCATTCAGGCAAATTTAACAGCATCCAGGAACGATATACTATTTATGTTTGGTGACTATAGACAAAGCCTACGAGACCAAATCTCTGCCTCACAACGTTCAGGTCGTATGCTATCTAATGAGATCACGCTGCTGT
>NW_023596448.1:23930208-23969603 GCF_011947565.3 Pollicipes pollicipes | reverse complement strand
CTCTTCTCTATTCTCTTCCCTCTCTTCTCTCTCTCTCTCTCTCTCTCTCTCTCTCTCTCTCTCTCTCTCTCCTCTCTTCTCTTCTCTCTCTCTCTCTGATCTCTCACATCACCTCACCGCTCCTGCGGAGGCTCAGAGCTCCATGCCCTCTTCATCGTCACGGTCATGCCGATGCCTTACTCCCGGCACCTCTTTCCAATATGCACCGTATGTCCGACGAGACGACCACATCTGCACCTTCCTGCACTGCAGCCTCTAGTGCGTTCCCCCATCCCCTTGGACCAGCCTCTTCCTGCGCCGCCTTCCCTTCCCCTGGACAAGCCTGTTCCTGCGTTCCCTCCCTTCCCTTGGACCGGCCTCTTCTCGTGCCGCCCTTCCCCTTCCCTTGGACCAGCACGGCCCGGTCCACCAATGGGCCGATTGTGTTGTGGCTGCCGCGGCCCACTGCACCCGTGGGGGTGCAGTGCCGCCATGACTGCAGCCCGGACCGCGAGCCGGCCGGAGGCTGAGAGTCAGGTGTATTGATCACGCGCCCACGGACGGCCGCGCCGACCCGGCACGCTCCGACCTGACTTCACAGCGCCGTCTATTGGGGTGGTGTCTAGACTTTACACTGGAACAGAAGCTGACTCCACAATGTCGTGCATTGGGGCAGTGTCTAGGCTTTACACTGGCACAGAGCTGACTCCACAATGGCGTGCATTGGGGCAGTGTCTAGGCTTTACACTGCGACGGAGCTGACTCCATAGCGCCGTGTATTGGGCCGGTGTCTAGACTTTAAGATGAGACGGAGCTGACTCCACAGAACCGTGTATTGAGGTGGTGTCTAGACTTTACACTGCGACGGTGTTGACTCCACAGTGCCGTGCATTGGGACAGTATCTAGACTCCACGTTGCGACGGTGCCGGACTCTACGGCGCTGTGTATTGGGGCGGTGTCTAGACTGCACTGCGACGGAGTTGGACTCCACAGCGCCGTGCATTGAGGCGGTGTCTAGATTTTAAAATGTGACGGACCTGACTCCACAGGGCTGTGTATCGAAACAGTGTCTGGGTTCCACGCTGCCGTATTTATAGGTCATTTTTCCAGATTTTTAACTGCCAGTGAATCGAGTCGGTGTCCACACTGTCGGCATATCATCAGTATCCAAGCTCAGTACCGCCGTGCACCAGGTCAGTAACAAGGTCTCACACTTCCGTACCAGTTCAGCTCCAGACTGCACTCCCCGCTGGCTGACTCGACTGACTGGACTCCTCGCTGGACTCCCTGCTGGACTCACTAAATCCCCGCTTGTCTCTCTGCTAGACTCCCTGATGGGTTGACTGGACTCCCCGCTGGACTGACTGAACTCCCCACTGGATTGACTGGACTCCCCGCTGGACTCCGTGCTCGACTGACTGGACTCCCTGTTGGACTTCTCGCCGCATCGTTCTGCGCACAGGATAATTCAATGCCCAACTCAAGTTCAATGTTCATCAAACGAGTTAATTTTGTTCCATCAGACGAAGTTATGCACCTCCTGGACTTACAACGCCTTTTTTCTCGACGTGAGGTGCCTCTTCCGTCCGGGCATTGAGTCATTTTAGATTTTACTTGGGCTTGGGCCCCGCCTTACGTGAGCTTTGTGATATGCATCTTGCGGCGCCGGCGCAATTATTTGGGCGAGAAAACACATTTTTTTCTCTTTTTTTTTGCTTAAGGGAGAGGTCGGGTTAAGTCTGCTCGTTCGGTTCACCACGGCCAACATGCTGTTTCGTGACCATGGACATTGAAATTATTAGAACTTCAAAGAAAACCGATTAAAGGGCAGGAGTCTGTTTGCATGCCTTCATTTGACTTCCAAAAACTGTTAAAGAATGCATGGCTAAGAAGCTCAGCATATTTTAATTGCGTCGCATCTTCCTTGTAGTAGAAATTAACGACTTGAACCGTTGTGTCCAAACCGCATTGTATGGCCATGCACGGTAATTTAATGGTCACTAGTCCCGATCTAAGGACCTCTAAAAGCACGTAAACGCGCAGACCGAAATTCACAGGACTTATTGAGCCACATCAGACCCTTACGGCTTCTCGTGTGTTTAAGGGCCGGAAAGACTGGGCTTCCCTGACTGGAGACTTATCGACTCGAATGCAAACCCAACTCACCGACTCACAAAAGCAGATGATTCGTTGGGCGTGAGACGGGAGGATATCAACAACGGAGCGATGCGGAACAAGTTGCTGCCTCTCTCGATGTTTTTTGCTGGACGATATGTTAGCGCGTGACTAAGGGCTTCAGCTTCGCCGAGCGTTGTCCAGACTGGACTTACGAGAGCAGGCACTGCGTGTTTCCAACCCTTCGTGTGACTCCACGCCAAACGAATGCATCCTTGTCTGGGCTGAAACGGTCTATAGCGCTCCAATTTGGTCGCGAGGAACTCTAACCTGGTTCCTGAGTGTTCGAGGTGATGCTGGAGAGCCCGGATGTCGTCCATGATCTTCGTCACATAGCGGATGTCACTTTTGCGGATGTCAGGTTAAGGAGGAATGCAGACTACATCCGGATGCAGACTACATCCGGATGCAGACTGCATCCGGATGCAGACTACATCCGGATGAGGACTGCATTCGGATGTGGACAGCAGCGTCCGCTCGGCTGACGGTGAACTCATCGCATTCGATGCCAGCGTGTCCTGACATCTACTGCACGGAAATAACTGTTTTTAAGTACAGGTGCGTAACGTCACTAGGCGCTATCAAGCTCACAGTGCTGACTATTTGCCGGCCACCTACAGTTTGCACACCAAATAACAGACGAAATCGCAAGACTAAGCACTAAACGCAAAAAACAGGCTCTGCTCCACTCTCGCAGTACAGATAAGTCTGTCTGTAGCCTTAGCCGTGCCGGTGCGTTAGCTGCAGTCTCATAGGGGAGATTGGCGGATACAGACAGTATTGGAAGGCCTCACGCATGACAGCGTGCATGTGTGCTTACTGCGCCGCTGCGACGACAGCTGCTCAGCACTTTAAGGTAGTTGTGATAGATGAAGATAGTGGATCTCCGCTCAGCTCACTTCAGTTACATTCATTCAAATTATTTTACCATACGACCGGCTCGGAGAAAGACGGTGCAGTGCTGGCTTATCACAAATGTTGGAACCTTTAAATCGAAGCACGCCTCAGAATAACATACACGTGTCAAAGGGCGACGGGACTTCCTTTTTCGGCTTTCGCGGAAGAATGTGCCGCCCCGTCGTTCTGACGGATCGCTTATCAAAATACGGAGTAGGTCAAGAAGCCCAACGTCGGGCGCTGCCGAGGAAATGAAAAGCGGCGGTTAGTTGTCGCTTGGGAGTGTTATAAGAGTGAAGGACAAGACGGATGACTGGTTGGTTTAACCATCTCATGGTCGTGAGCATCGCGAAAGATTTTGGCAAAAAAGAGTGTCTAGTGTCGTTTTTTGCGACAGATCTTCAAGCGAGGGGTGTCTTGTTTGCGTTCACGCGGATAGTTTTCTTAGGTGGTTTGTGAAAAAGGGACAAAAAAGCAATAATGTTATGTGAATGCTGTCGCTTGGCGGGCGGAAGTAAGCAATTGATGACGCTGAGTGTGAACATACTCAGGTGTAGTCTCCGGTAGTGTGCATATCGCATTTTGCAGCAGATTATGCAAATTTGGAAGGATTTCTGTTTTGAATCGCTCCAAAGCAAGATAGGAAGGGAAGTTCAGAAGGGGAAAAGCTTCTCCGCTTCTCCAGCTCATCATTGCCCTACGCGATATCCGTGTTATAGAAGCCAAGGAGTCACATATTCCCACATATTCTGCCTCACACCGATCACAACCGACGCCAAAAAGCAATTTGTTCAAAATACCAGGCAGAGGCTCTATGCTAACAGTCATGGCAATCAAGCTGTTACGCACATGGGTGTTTCCAGCGGTTTCTTCTGTGACGTTATATAGCTATGGAAATTCCATGAAAATTATCCTGAATCAAGATTTCAACGAGATGTCAGTGACCGAGAGCGGGCATAACAGGGACATTGACAACAGATGGTCAGTTGCTTAGCATACCCAACTCACTTTGCCCAACCTCATATTAGTTATGAGGGATTCTCCATGGACACTAATGCAGCTACAAATAGAAGCTCCATGTGACGAGAAAACGACTTCCCAACAGTAATGTTCGATTCATTCTGGAAGCGAAGTGCAGCAACGTTTTGGTGGGCTAATTTTTTGCCCCATCTATCAGTAGCGGGGATATTGATGGACTTATCATTATTGTGCTGGCATAGCGCATTGCCACCGCCAATACCGTGACTACAACTGTGTAATGCACATAATGCCTGGAGGCATTGACGTGGGATGAGGAAGTATGTTCTGTGAAAAAGATGAAAGGATGAGACAGATGAAGTTCACCAGTGACATCTATATCCAGCAAACAAGCCTATTGAGACGGCAGCCTCTGAAAGCCGACAGCATTGATGACTTCCCGTCCTTGCATTACCAAGCATTGAATTTTCGAGGTCAAGATGGATGTGTGCAGAAAGCTGCTTCAGGTAGCGGCAGCATGAAGTCAGAATCGCGGAAATGGGATGGCAGTGAAAATGCTAACTCGTCGCTTCGCGCAGGTGGCAAGCGTTACGAAGTGAGACGGACAGTGTTTCTCACCCGGTGTGAAAAATAGATGACGCCACTTGAGCTTTACATGCACGTACATACGCCAGGAGCCTCCTACACTAGGGCTATATGTGTGTAGGTCGCATGGGTTTCCTAAACCGAGTAAAGGTGCTTGTATGGCCTGCACGTCAAGAGTTCTTTGGCTAATTTTACAGGCTGTTAGAGTATCGACAATGTAACGGATGTTTGATGTACGAACAGGATCGAGCCGAGGCATTCTTTTACATGCACCAGGCGAAACTATCTATATTCATGACGAGTGTCTGACGAAAGTCGCCGCACAGCCATTGCAAGCGTCTGGGGATCCATAAATGTAGATAGGTCTGACGCCGAGCGAGTTCTTTGAAAGGACTTTAACATTCGCTGGTGACAGCGCCAACTTCTGAGATACTGCCTGGGAGGTAAGAGGCCAATGGTGTCATTTCTTGTCTTAAGTAACATCCCACGTTTCAGCTGACTGGGGGAAGTCACGTTTAGTTCGAGCGGCAGTGGGCGTTTTGCGAGCGGCACGGCAGTTCGAGGGGCGTTTTGCTTCGTACATCTGTGTGCTGATCAGGGTTTCGTAAGCGGAGATATTTTACACCACATATGTTGGTATCCTTAGAATGTAACCCAAGGTCGGCCGATTTTGCGCGAGTGGAGAAGTGCAATAGTTGAGCACCAACAACCCGGAGAGCGCGCAGACTCATATCCAAGCAACGCAGTCTCACCGAGTGTTCTAGAAGCAAGGCAACCATTGCCCAAACAAAGCTTCTGGAAGTCCATTATTACGCGTGTCATTCGCCACTGGTGAATAGGACAGGTGAATTAGTGCGCGCAGATGACCTTGGTCGTACCAACCGTATGGGCAAAAATAGCCTCGGCTTCCACAGAACAACGTGGATTGTTACAATTAGCAGAGATTCGGACAGTGCCGCTTTTTCAAATGTCCGCTTCACAGGCTACAGATACCTGATGGCGGGCGCGACACCTAAGCCGTTCAAGGGCAAGATGGTAATGACGCCGCGTCACCGGCAGCGATCAGCCAAGCAAAACTGAGCATTTGCACGTCCCGAGAAACGACAAACACACGTTTTATTCTTTTCCCTTTCATCTCCCGACGCCACGTCTCCCTCATCTTCCCCGCGGAGCTTCTTAACCTAACCCATCGAAATCCCTTACCTCCCCCGCCGACGTCAGCTGTCCCGCGCGCGCCGTCACCACCCGCCCTCGTCCTCTACCGCCGCACGGAACGCCGCGGCGCACTTACCTCTGACCACGCGCTGTAGGATGAGCCCCCGGTGCGCCGCCTGGTGTGGCTCGCTGAGCACCACCAGCAGGTAGCAGCCGGAGAGCGGCGAGAGGCCGCCGTCGGGCGCCGGCGACGCCATCACGGCAGCCACTGGGCGGCGGCCGGCGCCGCGCCCGCCGCCGCCGCCGGCCGATCGATGGGTCGTCTAGGGCGGCGCCGCGCACGCGGCCGCCGCCGGCCCTGGAAACGGGCCCGAGGCGCGCCGGAAGCCACGCCTCGCCCCCTGGCCCCCGCCGCGGGCGCTGCGCGGCCGCCAGGGGGCGCGGCGGGCGGGAGGTACTGCCCGCCGGTGGTAGTTTCGCGAGGTGCGGTCGGATGTGGGAAAGAGGGCGTCGGCGGTCCGCGACTGTACCGCGCCATGCTGGGAGAGGTAGGGGGGGGGGCTGACATGACCAGGTGGAATGGGTTGCCTCCGGGGATGTCTCGTGATGAGTGCCGTGAAGAATTGGAGCGGGACCGGCGGTCACGCACATGCGATGGAGACGTCACACGACTGCACGCTGAACAACCATGTTCATGGCAGCATAATTCATGAGACATGCCACCGCCTGCTCAGCGCACACGACAATTTCTCGTTATTTTGGAAAAGATTGCATCGTGCGGCCGAGAAATTGTCACTGAAATTGCAACACTTGATGCAACGCTTCATGATACGCTAATTTGGTCTGATTTTGGTAATGCACCCGACGTATCGTTTCGGAATGAAGTTCTCTGATGCAATCATATCGAGCGCATATTCTGGCAAGGATTTGGGTAGCCGAACTGAAGTCTGGGCTTACCATGCACTTCAGACGTTTTGTTACAACGCTTCATGGTCTTATTAAGTCGATGTCACCACTCTTCGATGTTAGCCCTTTTAACGGACACCACAAGCCGTGAACTGTGTTTTCCATTAAGACCTCCTCGATTTTTTACCCTCGGATAGTTGACTGACACCACCGAATTCGCGAAGCTTTTCACTTCTTCTTCATGCCCATTTTACTGGCCTTGTCTGCCGACCCAGCAGCGCTCCTCAAAGCTTCCCGGCCGCTCGCCCTGCACTAACAGATCGTGGAGACATAGATGGCGACACTTGAGCCTGATTTATTTCCGTGGTTGCCGCAGACTTCAGCAGCACAGCACCAGCTGTCCGGGACACGAGGCGCCATTCCGGACATTCCAATAAAGGTCAGTTCTTTCTCTGTGAGACACGGTTTGAGTGCCCCTGGAGCGAATTAAGTGCGCACCGTCAGGACATTGAGTGCACGCCCATCCTCAAAAGCATTTGTATGCATGGAATTCATTCAAAGAATGTCTATCACCCAAAGACCTGAGCATCCGTCTCTCCTTTACAGGCCTGCGCGGACAGGATTGTCTGTATCTGATTTGTTGTCTGATCTGATCTGATTTGTTGTCTGAGATTGTCTGATTCACGCGCCACCCGCCGGGCTGGCTGTGCCCGCCCATCCAGTCCTAATCCCTTGGAACCAGCCGTTAACCATCCGTCGACCACCCGTTAACCACCCGTTTGCATAAATCAAGTGCTTTAGTTTTAAAATGTAGCAGAGTTTTAGGACAGCGCTACAATCTAACCTGACTATCCGACGCGATGACAGGGTGAGCTGATGCGATTACACGTGGGGTACTTGCAAAATTAGTTAAAGTGCAGTTCGTTGCGACAAAAAGAAGCGTAAGCAGTAGCAATGCGGGATAATGTTCGATGTGCCTATTCGACATTTTGTGAACGTCTCGCCAGTACTCCGTATCAGCATCTGTGCCCATGTCCGTATTTTCTCCCAATCTGTACCTAACCCAGCCCGTTACCCACTACGGGTACCGATGAGTTTACCCAACCCTGCAAGGCTCTACGCTCTATCATTAGGCTTCAAATATTGACCAACTGATGTGAAGAGCCCTAGCGTTGAGAGATTCAAGGGGCGTGAGCTAGTCCAATGGTTTGATACAGCTTCTTCCTAAGCACCGCCTCGATCCCAGGCGTCGATCTTTCCAGACCATCAGCTCTCTTCCCGCAATAGAACACGCATCTGCAGATACCTGCTCTTTGTAGTCTCTCAACCACGAAGGCCCGCATCTGCGCCACTTCACGGCACCGGCAGACCAGACTTCAGCGGTCATATCCAGATCCAGATCTGCCAGATGACGCCGTCTGGCCGACTCGGTCCCGCTCCGTCCGTATTCCCAGCAGCCCATCCTGCGGCGGTCTGGTCAGTAGACCAGGCCAGACGCACAGGAGTGGCGGGGGCAGGGGGAGAGGCGCCACGTACGCCATCCGGTCACGTCTGTCAAACAGAGCTGCGACCGACAGGCGCGCTCCGCGGATGCCCTCAGCCCGCCACATCCAGCGGTGTCTGGCTGAAGACGTGAGCGTGTGCTGCGCCGAAACAGCGACTGTCTCGGCGCTGCGGGGAAGCCCGCTGGTTGTGTGCGCCGCGTTTCCGTAGCTGCCAGTGTGTGAGAGGGACGTACCGTTTGGGGATAATGCTGCTGTCATACGAGGCTGCAGGTACGGGTCTGCCTATTAAGTATGGTCCCGATACACCCGACCATGCACGGTCGGGTGTATGTCTGATTAGATCGTGTCTAGGCTGTCGAGTGTCTGAACCGGGGTGTGTCTGACCCGGGTGTGTCTGGCCCGGGGTGTGTCTGGCCCGGGACGTGTCTGATCCGGCGTGTGTCTGACCTGAGGTATGTCTGACCTGAGGTGTGTCTGACCCGGGGTGTGTCTGGCCCGGGATGTGTCTGATCCGACGTGTGTCTGACCTGAGGTATGTCTGACCCGGGTGTGTCTGACCCAAATGTGTCTGGAGCGGGGTGTGTCTGACCCGGGTGTGTTCGGCCTGGGATGTGTCTGATCCGGCGTGTGTCTGACCTGAGGTATGTCTGACCCGGGTGTGTCTGACCCGGGTGTGTTCGGCCTGGGATGTACCTGATCCTGGGTGTGTCTGACCCGGCATTTGCCTGACCCGGGTGTGCCTGACCCGGGGTGTGCCTGACCTGGGTGTCTGATCCAGCGTGTGTCTGACCCGGGTGCGTCTTACCCGGGTGTGTCCGACCCGGAGTGTGTCTCGGTTTTGGTGTGTCTAGACCACGCCAGCCGTGAGCCGTTGAGCGCCTGCGGCCGGCTTCGTCTGCCATCGATCGCAGCAAGTCAGGAGACTGGCAGGGTGCGGCGCCGCCAGCCCCTCCCCCCCCCTTCCAGCCCACCGCCAGTCCCACCCTCACCCCCGCCGCGAACATCCTCATGCCTGAGCTCCAAGCTCCCTCTCAAACACAACACTCGCAAATCTCCGCCACCCCCCCCCCCCCCCTCTGCTGATATCAAAAGGGGTCTGCTTCCCTACATCGGAGTCTGTTTCCCCTGCTGTTCAACTGATGGAGCTGATGTCACTCACGGAGCAGATCCCGTTGATTGGCTTCGTTGACGGACCCCCAGGGCTCCAACCAATACTTGAAACTAATCTGAAGGTAGTTAGGGTCTTAGCGGCCCAGGACAGCCGGCCAGCCAGCCCTGCTTCCTAAAAACGGAAATGCCGTTCCACCTGTAAGCGGAGCTTTGGGTTGTCTTTATATATTTGCAGATAGATATGCATATATATGTATATATCAATTTATTATATGCATGTATATATCAATTATATATCAATTATGTATATATCAATATTTTATCAATATGGATCAATTTCATCCGACTCTACGTCCATACTGTATAATAGTTAAAAGCTTTGATATGACGGCGAGTTATAAGTCGGCCAACAATTTGATTCAGAGCTCCATCTATTTGGGGACTGTCTCCTTCGTTTTTGGTGATCACCGATTAAATTGACATGTTGCTTGTCCGTTTGCATTGAATCGAACAGTTTTACAGCCTGCGATAAAACACAGGGCATCTAAATTGCTGCTTTCTGCCTACTTTGCGTTGTTTACATTAGGGATGCCAAAAGAAGATCAGGAGAACCTCCACGTTGAATTGCACAAGGAACGCTGTTTTGTTTGTTGACACAGTGCACTTTTCTTTTTTCCACGGATGCTGTTTGCTCAAACTAAGTCTCAGCGAATTCTGATTAAATTTCATCCACAAATTGCACAAATTGCATTCACGAACAAGTGGCCCAAACTTCATTTTGGATCTGGCTTCATTTTGACCTACGGTATTTGGGTGTCGTCATTGCACTGGATTACTGTGGCATTTTGCCACATTTAGGCAGATTTTCTGGTCCAAATTAAACATGGAAGAGGCTAAAGTTATGTTCTTTGGTATACTCTGACAGGGGTTCTGTGGGTGTAGACGTGAGGTGACGCGGCGAAGCGCAAATTAAACCTAATGGTGGCCAGTGAGTTAACTTTTGAACCAGCCACAACGCACAAACTTCAACGCACAAACTCAAACTTCCACAATTTTGTGTGATCAGCCAACCACATCGAACCATACAGGACGATAGGTATTTATGAACTGGCGGGCCCTCGTGCGCACGCCGCATCATTCACCGCAGTTGAGACCAGGTAAACGGCAATGATGTCGGATACTCGCTTTACTTCTTCTCATCTCCCTCGTACCATTGGTCCGCTTGTCAACGTGCTGCGACTGTGTCACGCCATGTGACCTCTTAGGGTCAATAGCGTTGATTGGCCAACAATATATGTTTTGTTGATTGCTGACACACACACACACACACACACACACACACACACACACACACACACACACACACACACCACACACACACACACACACCACACACACACACACACCACACACACACACACACACACACACACACACACACACACACACACACACACACACACACACCCACACACACACCACACACACACACACACACACACACACACACACACACCACACACACACACACACACACACACACCACACACACACACACACACACACACACACACACACACACACACACACACACACACACACACACACACACACACCACACACACACACACACACCACACACACACACACACACACACACCACACACACCACACACACACACACACACACACACACACACACACACACACACACACACACACACACACACACACACACACACACACACACACACACACACACACACACACACACACACACACACACACACACACACACAACACACACACACACACACACACACACACCACACACACCACACACACACACACACACACACACACATATGTATATATATATATATATATATATATATATATATATATATATATATGCATGCATGCCATATATTCACGTAAATGAAGCTGTTATCCCACGAATTGAACGAAATATTATCTCCCCTTCGGCGTTTACCACAATGGCTGTTTTCGAGGCCACAATGGCGTTGGGGATGGGAGTATGGCATGATCCATGTGACGCGCTGATTCAAATTCCAAGCAATCCGCTTATCGATAACATGCCCTTTCCGCTGGGACAATCACAAACGTTATAAAAGTGCGAATAAAAGATTCGCACCAACGGAGGTACATACGGTGGATGTCATGACGACGGTGGTTGCGACTGCAGGAAACAAGCGTAGTGCTATCGCAAAGCGCTGACAGCATAATGTGGACTCGAAATGGCTAACATTGATATTCTTGTTGTGTTTTGATGGTGCTGTGGTGGCAAGACCTAGTGTTATTTTTAGACGCAACTGATCCCAAAGTTTCGCTGGAATACGTTTTTGAATAGGGAATATCCTTTTTACGGAATACCCTTCAAACCGTACAATATGCAATGGAATTAACAGAGTGACTTATTGACGCGTCCTGGCTTATTTTCTGACCAAAGGCTGACCACAGGAATGACTGACGTTCATAGCGCATATCTGCAAGACGCACAGACAAGGTCTGCGACAATGTGAGCAGCACTGTATGCGCAGAGAGCACGGCCGAGAGGTCAGATATTCGTCTTTGAGAAGCCCACTGCATAAATGTCTGTCGAGAATAGTGACTGGCTGACTAAGCGACTGGCTTGAATTTAATGCCGTTCGTGGGAGTGCCCTTGTCTTCGCAGAGACTGTCGTCTGACGTGATTAAAAGCCGTGGCCTGTAGATGCAAGGCGGACTGCATTAGATCTACCGTCAGCACCAGTGACGTCAGTAACATCTTGTTTTGTATACTGTTTGACCGCATTCAGGGTAACCAAAAGCATCAGGATGCATATTTTGCATTATTAAATGCGTCTGCTCTGAATATCTAGGCAACGTTGATGGCAAAGGACCCCATGTCTGGTGGTGAGCTTAACATAATAAGGATCACATGTCTTCGTCGTTTCAAGTCAATAGCATTTCAAAGAAATGTGCTGTAATTTCACCTATGAGTATGCCATGTCATGTGTGGCATTATGTGTGCTTTTGAATTACTTTGGATTGTAGAAATTGATGTTGCGTTTGGCGTCAGATGTGGCAATGGCCTTTCGCCAAAACTGTGTAACGAAGCTATCATCGTTTGGCTCGCACCGAGTCAACGACATTAACATGGTCTATTATACACTGATTTATCAAGGTCTTCACAGACTATAACCACAGTCGGTTTAGCCCTTTGCTCACAGAGTTGTGTACAGTAAATAAACTAAGCGAAATGGGCGCAGAGATCTAAAACTACTGACCGGGATCATGCAAGAGTCTCAGCGCATAACATCCTTTTCCCCGGTTGCCCATTGTGCCACTCAATTCAGCCGTGCCTGTCGAAACCCGCAGGAGGCCGTGTCTGTAAAAGCCGCGTCTGCAGAAAGTCGTACACATTCCGCGGCGCGGGGCTTTTCACTATCGAGCGCAGCGGTGTCTCCTGCGCACTGCACCGAGACAGCATCACTGCAGAGCTAGACTGCACCGCTCAGCAGTACCGCAGTGCGGCGCAGCCTATCAGGCAAACAGACTGCGCTGATTAACGCCAGAACACGCTCAGTAACAAATCTTGGCAAGCAGCCGGCCTGTCGGTCTGTGTACTGTTTTTCGTCCGTGACTTAGCGTCTGTTTGGTGGCGCCCGCTGCGTTGTCTGCTTTTTGCTGCGTGTTGTCTCATGACTGCGGAGTGTAGCAAGCGGTGTACGATCTGTGTCGTGTGGCACCTGCCGCGTGTCGTCTTCAATGCGCTGCCAACTGCGTGCATTTCTTTTGTTCGCTATTGCATTCACTTATTCCGTGCCTTCACTTTTGGCTGACATGCAACGTAATTGTGCCTTTTTCTTAGCTCTATAGTGCTAGCTAGCCCTTTCTCATCTACTGCAGTTCAAGCATTGATTTGTGTTCATATCACTGCCACTTCACTATTGATGCGGTTTAGAGCATTTGCCACATGTCCATATTTGCCACATGGATGAATTATTCCTCGAATCCGGAACCTCGACACGATTCCAGATGCCCCGTTTTTCATGACGCGAATACAGGGAGGGATGCCGAAGCGCCTCCCCCCCCCCTTCTCTGGCAGTTAGCGTTAAGAACTGCAGAGCCTTGCAGGTTGTTGTCAACCAGATGTGATTTATTACAAGTTTTGTGTTTGCTAGGCCCAGATCTTAACCTACTAGACCAGATCGAATGCCACCTTTTCCCAAAAATCAGACAATTTCAGTTTTACATGCCGATGGACATAAATCGTACAACGCACCCGTATGAAACTTATGCGTGTTCCTCTTTATTTGAGTATCTTGACGCGTAATTTTGCGTGCTTTGAGCAAATTGGGCTTATTATGATAGATATGATGAAATTCTCTGTGACGTGGCTGCAGAAGCATCGGCGACGCTTTTGGGGCCCTGACCACACTGGCGGTCAGGGCCCCAAACAGCAAAACAAGAGGGTGGCGAGGCGCCCCATGACAGTGTGGCTGAATACTTCTCAGCACTTTAAGACGCCTGCAGGCTTCTGAAAGAACAAAGCAAGTCGGCCACGCATCCAATCCGATTTCGGGCCTAAAGAGGTCTCTCGAATCCAAAATAGTGTATTTGTAACGGTGCAGAAGGAGTCCCTTAACTGAAAGGGCCCATTATGACCCGACTTAGCCCCCTCTTGGGCGAAATCATGCCTACGTCACTGCGCATCCCGTAAATGCGGCAGTGCCATCCTGACGCCCGTTACTGGCGGATTCGTCGCTTGCCATCCACACCGGTCGTAGACTGCCGCGCAGTGTTCCTATAGCCTTTATTCAGATGAGGTGAGGTGAATCGTTTTATTTCCTGCTTATAAGTGAGTTCTGATTATTCACGTTTTTATAACATAATATTCGTTACATCCCTATGAGTCGGCCTGTTCCCAACGTGAACAGTAAAGTTTTGTGAGTCTAGGCAACTTATTCCAAGTTCCTCGATTGAGCACGTCACGTCTCCACATTGGGGGTCGGAAGCGGGCTAGAAATTCAAAACCTCAAAAATGGAGACTCCAATCCTGCACGTATGGAACGCGAGTAGCCATGTGCTGTCCTCAAAAGAAATGGCCGGAGATGGCACACAAGAAAAATGAAACACAATAGCAGGAAATCAAGCGAACGAACTTGTCCGCAACACCACGCCTGCTAGCCCCACGCCAGAAATGACAATAATATTTATCTTGTTTAACGATGCTTGCTCCTTTCATCCACTCCTCGCGACAGCCGTGGCTGGTTAGAGATGTTACTAGGTGGCAGCCGTTTCTGGTGAAACCATGCGCTCCAAAGACATGTTTTGACTCGGTGCCTTTATTGATTGGGTAAATGTATCACAGTCATTTACAAGCCTCACTGAATCGGCGACATTAATCCAAACGGAACCCTCACTGGAAATAAACCGGTGCTTCCGTTTTAAAGTGCTCATCAACATGCATACGTCCATCAACACAAATACACATGCACATTAAACACTTTAAGTAGACAGTAAACCCAGCGGCACGAGTTGGAGCAACGCTATGTAGCGTCATCAGCGCTTTTTCGTCATGACGCCAGCCTGGGTAGCCGAACTCCGGCCCGTTCATTAGTTAGTGACGGGAGTGGCCGCCTCGGCAGACTCTGGTGGAGTGAGATCGCAGCATTTGTGACAGCGCCCCAATGTGACGTGTGTTTGTTATTGCTCACATCTCGGACGTCTCTCCGGCATCCTGCAGCCAACAACCAATCATATCCCGCCCGACGCAATGTGTTTTGCCGCATTCAAAAGTCGTGCGCGTAGAAATGAGGTTGGTGGAGAGGCGCAGAATGGAAGGTAATGTCGTTTAGTTTTCTACAATAAACCTTCACGGGAAGGGTAACCCCCACCCATGGGTACTGACATCGAGCCATTGGTCCGGTATAGGACTGAAGAAAATTAAAGGCACATGTTATCCATGTCTTACAGCCGAGGGCATTTGAAGGGCTTTCAAAAATATATGCTCATTCCGCTTACTTACGTTACGCTTAGCTTTTTTGGAATTTTACGTTTTGCAGTTAAGTTAATGTTTAGAGAATGTAAGAGCATTCTCAAAGTAAAAGCAATGAGTCCACATGTCTAAGTACCCTTTCAGTTCCATTACCTGGTGGTAAAACATGTGAAATGATAAACGAGAGGGCAGGACAGGACGTGGGTGGTCATCGCAAGCACCCCACCGATAGAAGGTGGATTGGATAAATGAAAACCTTCCAGTGCGGGCCCGCTCACATGCCCGTGGGGACAGCAGCCCCGCATTCATCGGTGGAGATTCCGCAAGCCATCTGGAGCTTAAAAGCGCCGCACTTTAACGCTGGTGCCTACTTTTCCTCAGGTTAGAGTTTCATCCTATTCATTGGAAACTTCTCAGGACCAAAAGGCAGGACCAAAAGACACTCAGGACCAAAAGGCAGGACCTGGGCCGCGTGATCTCCGCACCGGAGACACTGTTCCGAGTCGGATAAATGAAATTGGCATGGATAGCGTATGCCCGCTGGACGCCTCTGGTTCAACTTCACCAGTCATACAACAGGTCATTATGCCATCTGAACGAGAGGAGAAGCACGTCCACAGATGTGTAACTAACAGCTCAATCATCCCTGCAGGCATTTGACGTCCCCAGCAGTGAAGACGACTTTCTCGTGTTACCTCCGACGCGGGCTCAATTGTCCTCAGCGTACCAATGCTGGAGCATGTACACGCGGCGGCAGCGTAAAAGCATGCGGCTCTAGCCAAACGTCTCCACGCCCACAGACAGCTGGCATATACACGGCTGTGTCAGAGGCTGTACAGAGAGGTGGCAGGGAATAGCGCAAGTCGCCCCTCTCCTCCGACGTCGGGGGACAGCCGACCTGTGCCCCGGGGTGTCCCCGACTCCCAAATCCCCGAGTCAATCAATCCCCGACTCCCCTAGCGGCGCGGACGGTGCCACAACAGCCAACGGCGTGCTCGCACCAGAAGCAACCCCACCAGGCACGACGCAGCGCCGGGCAGAGGCCACCTAGTGATGACCCCAGGTCAGTCTAGGGACGCCGGCCAGCCAGCAGCCGCAGACCAAGCCGTTCCCTGCCCGCGGGTCCAGCGGGGGCCGACCGGAGACGCAAAGGCCGCACAAAGACACGACCAACGGCGCCTGCGAGCGAGGGAGGCGGGAGAGCGCTCCGGGCCAGGCGAAGCGGACGGGGCGACACGAGGACTGAACTGGAGGGGCTTCTCCCGAGACGGAGGTGCCTGAGACCATGAGCGTGAACACGAGACACGAGAGAGAAAAGTTTCTGCGGAGGAGCCGCGAGCGTCACTTTAGCATTGGCCGTGCACGCTAAAGCGTGCGCTCGGGGCTTTGACACCACTGCCGCCAGCGCAAATTCCTCGACGTCAAACATACTGTGGCTGGATTGTCGCCCGTCAGCGGTCTGACGTAACCTGCACCACGACCAAACATTGTTAGGTACTCTGTGCACAATACGATGCTATGGCACATGCCCCCTAAGCCTCCCACGGGTCACGACGGTCCGTTCGAATAACACGCGATAGACTTCTGACGTAACATCATAACATTCGCCCACGCTATCCACGAAAATACTCTGTCTCAGAATACTCTCCACCCAAGGACAAGGTTCTAGTGCACATCTCGCACAACCGAGCGACCGTTAAACAAGCTCAGGACAACACCACCGCTCGAGGACTCGGTGGGCAACGCTATAGCACAGCGCGACATCTGTGTTTCGCTCGGGAAGCTGAGCTTTCAGCGAAAGTCGCCTGGCATCACAGACGAAAACATGGGGCGCGGTTAAAGCTATGTCGACGCACCAAGCGCTCGTCCACGACTAAACAGGCCGAGCGCCGGCTAGAATGCTACGACTGAGGTGTGGGCCTTCCGAAGCAGCGAGGGCGGACGCCGTGGAGGCGGTGAGGGAGGGCGCCGCCACGTGGCGCCCCCTGCGCCCCTCGGCTAGGCGGAGTCGCCCTGCGGCCCGCTTGCCGCCATGCCACTCAGAGTCTCCAGCGATTTCCGCACCTGGAATAGAAGCAGCCGCTTAACATGCGCTCACATGGAAGTCGTGATGCAGCGAAAAAGACGGACCGGTTTGTTGTATGACTACGTGGCACAACACAGTAGTTCTGCCAGCTATTTGGACGTTGACCGCAAACGCAGGCAGGCGATAACGGCGAAAAACAGCGACGGGATGTGTCAATTCGCAAGCGTCATTGATTTCGTATGACATGGTTCGCTGTCATAGGCTCAGCATACACGCTAGCAGAGCTGACTGTTCGCACACTGCGCCCACCATGGCACTGAAGTCCATCAGCATCACTGGGCATAACTATGCCAGTTTAACGAAACATTCAGACTCCGCCCTGTCGCAGAACGGGTCCGTGCAGGGGTCTTCCGCACCCCGTGCAGTGCCATACCCCGGCCGCCCCGTGCCGGGCTGACCCTCTTCGGTCGCCGGTCAGGTGACAACAGGTGGGACCGTTTTTTGTTTGTTTTTACACGTTGGCAAAAACACGCAGACATCCAGCCAGCTCCAGCTAGCCTGACGCTTTCCCTAGACTCAGCCTGACGCTTTCCCTAGACTCAGCCTGGCGCTTTCCCTAGACTCAGCCTGACGCTTTCCCTAGACTCAGCCTGACGCTTTCCCTAGACTCAGCCTGGCGCTTTTCCTGGACTTTCCTCCCTTTGATTCTATTTTGATTCTTGACTTTGATCTCTAGACTTTGATTCGAGTGCAGCATTAATGAACAAGCTCCGCTCGCTATATTCGTGACCAAAGGAACGGGAAATTGGCCGCAACCATGGGCTGACCTTTTGCGTTGATCACCAGCGAGGTGGATGAATACGGCCCTGGACTTAGTCAGAAAGCATGAAATTTTCGTGATATGCTGACAGCAAATATCGGGCAACGGCTTCCCGTGCTTACTCATGTCACTGAGTTAGATTTAATTTTGATTACAATGCTCATTTTAATGGGTCCATATTGATATGTGGTTGTGCCATTTGCAGCCCTGGCGTACTCACTTGATAACATCACATAAATAATTGCCATGAGCGCCAGATATGGTCAGAGAATTGCAAAGCTAGCAATTATTTGGGGGGGGGGGGGGGCTTAGACAATGTTTTTATGGGATGCTCCCTCTGGCGAACTGATAATGTAACTGTAACGTATGTGTAAGCCATTATCACGCATTTTACACATACAGACACAACTTGTGTAGAATATTGGCATACACATGCACAGATCTGTTCATGTTTAGCAACTAGGAAACGACTGACAACAACACGCGATGCACATTTGACAAAACGACCATTTTGATCGGTCGTATTGCCTCCGCAGACGCCATAGGGACGACGGCCGATACTTTAGAGTTTTGGTCTGGGTAGCAAATGAGTCGAAAGCCAGGGAAAATTTTACATATTGCCTGTCATCGCTAAGGGGTGCTGGTGATGAGTTTTGGGTATTGTCCAACCAAGAGCGACGCCATAAACTTTGGGTTGGGGGCAGGATTTTTCAGGAGACCTCCTGGACAAAATGGAGTCTCCTCACACAGGGGCATCCTGACGGTCGTATACAAAGGGGTAGGGGTGGGATGGGGGGGGGGGGGGGGCACCGGAGGAACGCGTCCCTTTAACCAAGTGTTACATGAATCTATGCCCATACAACTAAATGTCGATGATTTAATTAACAAATCCAGAACAGAGGCCTTCTGACGGGGCAAAGTCTGAATATCGATTCATACCTCGCCTGGTTAGTCCAAAGTCTCCAGGAACGAGACAAAGCTGGCCGATTTAATACGTAAAACGAACTTGCCAGCGCCGCTTTACATGTGCAACTTGAGTTCATGGTCAATAGCCGTCATGACATAGCCCGCCAAAGACAACGGCGGTACCATGACAAACTTTTGACTTCGCCTGGCGCCGGATTGTCGCGCCGACACACGCCAAAACATTTAGCAGCTGCGCCAACAACCCGTTCCAAATCGGCTCTTCAAAGGAACACAGTTCTGTGTTGAAACGAATTTCGCGCAGAGAATGCTATCTTGGCATCAAATGGCTAGACTAGCACAAATTATCACCGCGACGCTGGCATATCGTAGCGCGCGTCACCGCCTTACAATGCGGCGAGCAGGTGTTACCCGTTACTGCTAGCGCCATGGCGGAGTTACGCCCATCAATAACGGATGACTGACGACTCACTGCATACCATTGCCAGCTGTTGCAGCTGCAAGTTCAGAGTCTTCTCAGCTTCTTCCAGACTGTTGGGACCATCCATCCTGCAACAGGACGAACGGCCCGTGTAAGCGACGTGTCTACACCGGAGCAGCAGGTGCAACGTGTCCACAGGCTATGTGTCCACAACGGAGCAGCAGGTGCAACGTGTCCACAGGCTTCGTGTCCACAATGGGGCAGCAGATGAATGTCACATGGACGACACGGGGTCATCCTGGGATCGGCCAATACAAACAACACCAGAAAGGTTTTTGATTAGGGACGCGCCAAACGTCAACTGAACCGGCACAACAGCGATCGGTGTGCCGAGTGATCAAAGCTCATGGCGGGTAGCCGATTCATGGTGCGTCAAAAACGCCAGTTTAACCACCGAGAGAAATATTCGCGCATTTAGTGACGACGACATTATAAGTGGTCTTTGTTGACGACTGAAACGCCGGCCTGACGCCTCCGTGGCAGCGTCCGATCGCAACTGAGCCATCGGTGTGCTCGCAATCGGCCCGGTCAGCATTGGCCGCCCACCGGGCACCGGCGAGAGGCGTAGCCGTGGAGCCGTCTGGCAGCACGCGGTCCTCCCTCCCGTGACGGAGCGTCACGTGACCCGGTCCACGCCCGGGGCGGGGGTGGGGCGGCGGGCCTCCCTCACCCCGCCCGCGGCCGCCATTTTAATGGCACGCGCTCGGGTCGGCCCCGAGCGGCGACATCGATTGGCGTGGCACTGGCGGGACATCGGCGCAAACACAGACCACCGCCCACCGGGACCGGCATGACGCAAGCACGCGTGGGCCCGCCGCGCCGGCCAGGCCTGGCCTGGCCCGTGGCCGGGGTCACCGAGCGGTCAACGCCAGGATGCCGATAGGTCCCCGACAGGTCGCCCGCAGGTCATTAACAGGTCACCCGCACGTCATTAACAGGTCACCTCCAGGTCATTGGCAGGTCGCACACAGGTCATTAACAGGTCACCCGCAGGTCACTAACAGGTCACCCGAAGGTCATTAACAGGTCACCCGCAGGTCATTAACAGGTCACCCGCAGGTCATTAACAGGTCACCCACAGGTCATTAACAGGTTACACGCGTGTCATCGACAAGATAAGGACGGGTCCGGTCTCTATGTCTGACGAACAGTATCGGTGATCTACTCTGTCTTCTGTAAGTGTCAAAAGATACGCAGGTCAATGACCACTCCGTCTTTGTGCCGAGGTCAGAGACCGATTCCGAATCTGGGTCAAACACTGTCTGTCTTCGGACTGGTGACCGAATCGATCCTAAGGGTCAGTGATCAACCAACGAAATGGATGGCCCGGAGTGTCGTAGACCAGGGCTGACATGCTGAACACTTCAGCGTCTTTCTGATATCAGCATTGGACCATCAGTCCAGCTGCAACAACGCCACGGTATTTACGCAGAACTTATGTGTAGTGCTTGGTTTAATTTGTATGCTACCTTACCGGGCTATCCGCCATCGTGCTATCTGCCATCATCAGAAAGGGGCCCCTAGCTATGCAAGTCAAAGTTATCCAAGAGAAAAAAAAAACGGTAAAGGTTTTGTTTACTCCACCTGGGCTTCCAGGTGCGTTACAAGTATGTAGCTGAATGACGCCCAACGTGAAAATGTTAATATGAAATTACAGGAAGCTGCGGTTGTAAAACACGCCAGACAGCCAGTGGGAGAGGGAAAGGAGAGTGAAAGAAGAGAGAGAAAAGAGGAGAGGAGAGAAGAGAGAGATAGAGAAGAGAGAGAGAGAGAGAGAGAAGAGGAGATAGAGAGAGAGAGAGAGAGAGAAGAGAGAGAGAGAGAGAGAGAGAGAGGAGAGAGAGAAAGAGAGAGAGAGAGAGAGAGAGAGAGAGAGAGAAGAAGAGAGAGAGAGAGAGAGAGAGAGATAGAGAGAGAGAGAAGAGGAAAAGAAAGGAAAAGAAAAAAGTACGGTTTGTAACAGGACACAATGTGACTTAATCCACAGATCGCATTAGCGAGCATAAAAGTTAAAAAACGACAGTGGAAACAATGAAAGTTACGATTTAAGCAACATCCAGACCTTTCCCACCCCACAAAACTTGTTTTTCATGTCAGTGTCGGACGGCCACGACAAAGCGATCTACCTTTACCATGCGATCGATGGAAGGGGAGGGGCAGGGCTGGAATGTCATGGACCTTCGCCGGCACGACCGTTATGCTACAGGTCGCTCCTCAGTGTTGTGCACCGTTTCCATGGCAACGGGGCCCATCGTGGAAGGGAAGGACTGCGTAGAAACACGATCAAGTAACAAGAATAGTGGAAGAAGTCCGCGAAACATGCAAGTCGTATAAACTGCGATGGTATGCAAAACAACAGGAGCATAAATAACTAGCGGTTGCACGTTACGTTGGGTCATGGCCTTCACCGACTTAGAACGCATTAGCTTGTCAAAAATATGCTATCGCACCGGAGCCTGACGGCTACAGTATGTGCCGCACGGCAGAGTGCATTTAGAGCATTTTAATTGTGCACAATGTACCCGTTTTACTAGCATATATTATCAACTTCACAGAGGTCACGCGACTTTTCAATTCCTTGTTTTCAACACAGCACCAAACCAAAGACGATTCCTTGGCATGTCAAGTTGTTTCAGCAGTGAAAATTTAGCATGATCAGACCTCCTTTTGCTGTAGCATCTGCTGCAACCAATTCGCTGGACGTGGGTTTACATGAACAGCCTATGCCGCCTATTTTGTACTATAAAAACGGCGGCGTACCTTTTAGTCGGTACGAGACGGCAAAAATGTATCCCTAAAATAAGTGGCAAAAATACATCATTAAAAGTTGGAAGAAATGAGCCTCATTTGGTTGTTAATGCAGAGAAAGTTTTCTAATTCGAAAATGTTATTTTCTGCTTGAAGCAAGCATATTTTCTCCAATCTTTCCCGGTAGGTTAAAATTTCTTCCCGAAGAAAATTTCAAAATTTCTTGCCGTCTCGACGGGCGAAGCGTAGCATTCCTGCGCACCATTTTCTTCGCTTCACTTACTTCCAATTAAAAACCAATCTACTGTGTCTATTATTTTCTTTGCTTTTCCAGCGTGTCATAAAATGTTTGCGATACACTTATTAGACTAAATGTGTGCTCAATTACTTCATTGAAAACAATTTGGAGTTCTATGGGGAGTGGAGGTCTTGCAGCATCGAAATGCATTTATAGCATGCATGCATGCATTGCGATACCATTACTAATATCATGCAATTAAATGGCATGGGAGCTCAACACACTGTTCATTACGTACAAATATGGAAACCTTTCAATGAAATGTCACGCATTAATTTTGATCACTCCCTTGTGCAGTTAGTACAGTGACTATTCTCCAAGGGCATTTTGGCTTTGGGAAGCATAACTTATTTGGACACTTAGTTCACTGCAAGGCGGTGTTTACAAAATAAGCATATACCCGTGGCATGTTACATGGACAAGTGACGCACGTGTTCAACCTTCCACCAGTGCACTGCCCGCTAAATGGCTTACGCAGTCCGCTGCGACAACCACAAACGATGACTCCTACTGACGTCATTTAAGCACCCATAAATGGCGGCACACATTCTGCCCCCCCCCCCCCCCCCACTCCTAGTGCAGAGGTGACATGGTTGCTGATGTTTGTATGCACCTTTTCACTTTTGGAGGTACCTTTTCCCTTCGCCCTTTACCTTTTCCGTTTTGGTAACTTTTTTAGGTACCTTTTCCATCATGTTATTTTCCATGCCAATTTTGAGGATCACATAAGATAGTGCTGTGCCGAACCATGTACTACGTAATTTAAACTCAAATCTAATTAGAGCTATTTTTCATGTACTTTGTTGGTGCTGCAGTGACACTCCAGGGCCATTTATGTACAAAACTGGTCATGAGGTCACCTAGTCAAAACTAGCCGCTGGTCACCAGAGTTCATTTTTGAAGTATGTCTCACAGGTTGTTCGCTTCCTTTCAATGTTTCGGCTGGAACCTTTTATTGATTTACTTTGCTTTGCCCAGCTGCCATTCACTACCTCAACCAGGCGGAGCCACTGTGTGGTAGCGCAGAACACCTTGCATATAACACATACAAAAAAATTATTTGGCTTCATCATCTTCGGCTACATGAACGCTTATCCAGCGTACTGCCATTAACCGCCACCTGCGGACGGATCTCGCAGCACAAGCTGCAGTAATGAACTGGGCCCACCACTGCATCGACCCCCAGCTGCACCTGGTCTCCTCGCCTCATTTATGCCCACGCTGTCTCACCAAAGAACTTCCTATCAATTATCCACAGACACGGTCGTAAAACTTCGTCGAACCGGCTGTAGTGTTGCGCTCCTAGCAACGAATAAACAGAGAGGCGGCGCCTCTGCCCACCAGCGGCTTGCATCGATTTGATGTAGTCATGGCCACACGCCACAACGCCTGGCCCGAAGCTCTTTGCCGAACATCGCAGCTGTCGATAACGAGAACCGATGGCCAATGCTTCGCGCCGCCCTCGGCCTATCACGAGCTGTTGCACCGGCGCCATGGCTCACGAGTGCTGCTTGCTGACACTGGGCAGATTCGGGGGGTAGAGCTGACGGGGCTGACCACCGGCCGTCCCCCCCCCCCCCCCCGAGGTCCTGGCTCCAACTGCGGCTATGGACCCTACATGACACAGCTCGTGATGTTGTGCCACCAGCACGTACTGAGCAGTAGCAGGTTCTGTGTCGCTTGTGCTGCCATTACTGTTACGTACAAACGCTCCGCGCGCCGCTGCGTACTGACCGCTGGCAGGGCCCCTCCACGCGCCGCTGCGTACTGACCGCTGGTAGGGCCCCTCCACGCGCCGCTGCGTACTGACCCCTGGCAGGGCCCCTCCACGCGCCGCTGGATACTGACCGCTGGCAGGGCTCCTCCATGCGCCGCTGCGTACTGACCGCTGGCAGGGCCCCTCCATGCGCCGCTAGACACTGACCGCTGGTAGGGCCCCTCCATGCGCCGTTGGATCTCCTCCATGCGCGTGAGGGAGGCGTAGGAGGAGCAGAAGATGAGCAGCAGCAGCAGATTGCAGGCGAGCAGCAGCATCGTCGAGCGGTGGGACGGGCTGCTGCCCAGCAGGTGGCCCATCAGGCTAGTCAGGCCACCCTGCAGGACCACGGCCAGCGTCCCTGAGAAAGGACGAGACACCGGGTCAGGTCAGGTCATCAGCCCATCAGGGCAGGACAGGTCATCAGGTCACACTGGGTCACCAGGTCAGGTCAAGCCCTAGGTAGGCTCGAACCGGCGGTCGATAAGGTCGGACACCTTGGAAAAAGAGACACAAGGTAGGGTTTGATTACGTAAGCACAAGTCCCCAGGCAAGGTCTTGCAAGGTCATCAGGCTGGTCAGATTCCCACTGCGCGCCAGAGACCATGCCTCGAATGGAAGATACTCAAGGCCAGGTCAGGTTGGGTCGTGAGGTAGGGTCAGGTCGGGTCAAGTTAGGTCACCTGGCTGATCAGACCAACGGCAAGCAGTAGGGCCCAGACCCTGAAGAATCAGGAGTCCCCAGGTCAGGTCAGGTCGGGTCAAGAGAAACAGACATGTCGCGCCACACCACTCAACAGAATCACAACATCCTTGGTAGTTGCATTGCTTCTACCCCTTTAGTTCCAGGCTGTGTAGTAACAGTGTGGGTTTCAATTTTTCTGGACTGATCCATGGCATTATGAGCATATACATGGGTTATTATTACTTTTTCTCCACAGACATCATGTTTCTCATCCAATTAGCGTTATTTAATGTTCATATATATATATCACAAATATTCGCCCATGTCAATGACCCTGACTGAATTCAAATGCAATACACGTTATCGAACCACGGATTCAGAGTCTTGAATCCTACCGCAAAAGTCGTCAACGTCTTTTAAGGCTGGAATCGATAACACCGCGCGTATCTTTTAATCCACTGTATCACTGCAAAATACATACATCACCCTACCATGCAGGTGGTTGAACTGAAGCTCATCACAGTTGCATGAAACTGACAGCCGCATGAGACGGCTTAATGGCCTAGACCCACGAGGTCTGATGGGGAACTCCGATCGGGAAGTACTGCGGTCACGCTGTCACGCAGGAGCCCTCGTTATCATGCCTCGCGCACGATATGTCTTATTTCGTCACGTTGATAGCGGCGTGCGAGTCGCTCGTCAACTATAGCGACCGAAGTGGCCGTTATAACTCGTGGTAGGGCGCCGTACTGCACTCTTTGGGGACGAACTCTTTGGGACGCTTTTGGGACTTTCGGGACACTTTCGGAACACTCTTGCGCTCTTTTAGGCACTATGTTCTTTGGGGACGACTATAGCGACGGTAGTGGCTGTTATAGCTCGTGTTAGAGCGCTGTACTGCCCTCCTTGGAGGTGACACTCTTTGGGCGCTTTTGGGGCTTTTGCGACACTTTTGGGACACTCTTACACTCTTTTAGGCACTATGTTCTTTGGGGACGACTAAAGTGACGGTAGTGGCCGTTATAACTCGTGTCAAAACGCTGTACTGCCTTCCTTGGAGGTCACACTCTTTGGGCGCTTTTGGGACTTTTGCGACACTTTTGGGACACTCTTATACTCCTTTAGGCACTATGTTCTTTGGGGACGACTATAGCGACGGCAGTGGCCGTTATAACTCGTTTCAGAGCGCTGTACTGTCCTCCTTGGGAACGACACTCCCTGCTTGTTTTTTGGGAAACAACATGGCACCATTGTCGCTGATGACTCCCCTGGGAGAGCGCTGTGTGTTGTGGATATTTGTGACAACAAACATCACCACAGAGGCTTCGCTACTGGGCCAATTTGGCTGCCACGCAACTGGCTGTAGCGCTAGGGCTACCAAACCATGGGACGTGAACAGGTGCATCACCAATTCGTGCATTATTACCGCAACGCCAGCGTTTTACCTGTCGCCTTCATAATCAACACCCAGCTCCGGGAGACACGTCATAGTGGAGTATCCCCGACTCCTTACGACTATTACCATTAATAGGCCTTCTCCCGAGATAGCTCGCGGATAACTCCCGAGATAACTCACGGATAACTCCCGAGATGACGAACGGCGCGAGTGCAGGCAGCATGTGCGAAGGGATCTCGGAGTACGCGTTTGTGCAATGTTCATGGTGCGTCAAAAATGCAAATGGTAAATGACCTTTAGGTCATGAGGCAGGGTTCCCCATTACCCTGGCTCCACATAAGCCAAGGAAGGAGTCGGCGCCAGCGCACCCTTCCACGCGACGTCCCGAAAACTCGCGAAGGTGGGGTCAGTACGTGCAACGTAGGGTTCACCGATACCCCGCACGCGAGCGCCCACTACCATAAACCATCTCGATGGAGGCCAGTGCTGGTTTTACGATCGTCACTGCGTGCCGCAGACGGGCTGGTGTTAGCGCAGGTCACGCGCCGCCGCACGCGCTGCCAGGAAGCCCGTCGCCTCCAGGTCCAGAATGAGGTCGGTCTCGACCTTCTCGGCGGCCAAGCGGCTGACGCAAGCCGCCGCCGTGGCGATGCCGGACCACCTGCCGGCGCCGACGCTGTGCGGCGTCTGCACGGCTGGGTGGCACGTGCCAGTGTTGTGGCGAGTGCAGCGCTGTGGCGGGTGATGCGACGGGCACAGCGTCACGAGTGTGCGTAGGTGTGACGCGGGTGACGCCGTAGCGTGACGTCGGTTGTGGTGTGTCACACCACGGTTCGTTACGTGCCGTGCAGTCTCGTGTGCGGCGCCGTTATGAACTCAGTGCCGTGGCGTGATTAATGTTATGACCTGTTTAATGTGGCGTCTACCGCGTAGTGTTAAGTGCGCACGGGCGTCACGCAGGCAGGACCTCGGAGCGCGCACGGTTTTAGCGTGCCTGCACCGTACCGCCGCAATGGCACAGCCCTCCAACGCGCGTGCCGGTGTCCGTGGGAGGTTTGCCGTTCACGACGGACTAAGGTGGGCTCTTGCTGGCCTGGCTTCCAAGCGGCAGAAGGCAGGGGCTGGGGACAAGGCGTCACTTCGAGGGACGACTTACCAACCAGCGCCCGCGGCCTCACGCTAGCGCGAATGGTCTGCTTTTTAAGGGGCCATCCGGCCCGGCGATCCATCCCGAGAGCACCGACTCGCTCTGTGTCACCAGTGCCCACACGCCACACTTCAAGCACGCTCACCAGTGCCGGTTGAGTGGGCCCGAAGGATCGTGATAGGCCCGCTGTACGCCGAGTGATGCGGGGGGATGCTGACATTGCGCGCGCGGACAGGATGGCTCTACGGGAAGACCGCAGGCTTGCCCTGCGGAAGCGTCCGCGCACCCCTCTGCCGTGTATGGCACGTATCTATACGCCACTCACAACACGGGTACGGACAAAAGCCGCTCCGATGGGGTGGTTTAAACGTTTAAAAGTTTACACGTGATGAGGTGATTTGCAGTTTAGTTCAATGGCCGAAATAGTTCAATGCAATAAAAAGGTTACAATAAATACTTCATAAGTATGCTTGTGCAATGGCATGTTTGGGCTGGTGACGGGTACACTGGCCTTGCCCCGGTTGGAGGCTGGCCAGTGGAGCGTGAGGAGAGGACCTGTGCCGTGACCGCGGTCAACACCAGCACGCGGCGAAGACGAGGCCATCGATCAAACGGTCCATTGATCAGCCGGAAATGAAGATAATACAATCGCCGGGAGCGAAGCCCAGCACGAGGACACGGAGACAAGGCGGCCGCCGGGAGCGAGGTCTCAGCAAGAGGACACGGAGACGGGATGTCGCCGGGAGCGTCGGCCCAACGCGAGGAAAAGGAGACAATACAGCCACCGGAAGCGAGATCTCAGCACGAGGAAACGGAGATAACACAGCCGCCGGGAGCGAGGGCCCAGCACGATGAAGCGGAGACAATACAGCCGCTGGGAGCGAGGACTCAGTACGGGGCAGCACAGACAGGCAGCAGGCTTGATGCTCCCGTCTCGCTGCAGACCGTGCTTACAGACAACGCAAGCACTGCCCGCTACCCTCGCATTCCGCAGGATGTGCGGTGCCATGTGAGATGCCATCGGTGCTGGCCCAGAGGTTCTCACCGACTGACGGTGAGCTCATGTGAGCAACACAGCTGACGTATTTAGAGCGGGCAGAGCACAGTGACAGATGCTTCCCACAGTCGTGAAGACGTTCAGCACAGCCCACAAATTCACTCTGTTGGATTCTAACCGAGTATGCATCCCACGCGGTGGCAATTGTATCACGAACAGCACGCAGCGGACGCGTCGGTTGTCGAGCCAGCCAAAACCGCGGCCATAGGACGCTGCTGACATTCTGAGCAGTGGGCAGGCTGAGCAAAGGGGAGGCTGAGAGTCCTACGCCTGCGCAGCGCTCAGGCTGAAAACCCGACCGCTGACGTGGCAACTGAGGGCACTGCAACTACACGAGAAACGACACGGTTGCGCGTATACCTGGGAGAACGTGTATCGCACACGCAAGGAACTGTTTTTCTCCGCGTAGATATCCACCCAGTTGACCTCAGAACGCCGAGAGCATCGCCAGGCGTTCCTTGCTGCAGCGCTGACTCTCACACCGCACAGCGCCGTGGTCCACCTGAGCGTGACCCGCGGCCAAAACTTGCCTCGCCGTGACTGTGACGGCGACCACGCCCCTTTGCACACACGGCAGCAGCAGGCGGCCCACTTCGGGGCGCGTGCTGACCCCCCCCCCCCCCCCCCCCCGGTGACCTTTGGCATCGCCCCATCATTTAAGGTCGGCTCATCGATCCACTCCGCCAGGCGGCTGCAGACGGGCGCGCGTCCTGGCGGTGACCTCTGGCAACTCCCCGCGGAACGTCCGCGCCGCCGCCCCGCAGACGGCGCGGGCATCAGGGTCACCCGACGGCTTTTACGGCCGGTCATCGCCATCAGCAGCCGGAGCGGCGCTGGGGGATGTTGGCGAGCGCTGGTGAGGGCACGCCAGCGGCGACACGAGCTGGGGCCGGGTGGCGCCGGGGGGTGGCGGCGGCGGCCAAGGAGGACGCGCCAGCATCGACGCGAGCTGGGGCCGGGTGGCGCCGGGGGATGGCAGCGACGGCCGAGGAGGACACGCCAGCAGCGTCACAAGGCTTACGAGCTGGAGCCGAGACACATCCAGCACCGACGACGTGGCTCTTCGCAGCAGCCAGTCTGGTCTCAGTTAAGCTCAGTCTGCAGCTGTTCACACGCGCCAACAGTTAAGCCCCTCAGCGGCCGAACTCTCCTCAGCCTCGCAATGGCACTGGTGATGGAGCTTGCCGCGTCGAGATCCCCCCCCCCCCTCCTCCCTCCCTCTCCCCATCCTGAGTATAGCGATATAAATTCGCCAGCGTCCATTAGAGTTCATCGTAATGTCTAGCGAGCTATCTTCAAAAGCACACAAGCCAAATAACGCTGCTTAAGCAGTGCCTGGATCTCGTATATGCGTTCAGACTCGGACGACGGCAGCGATTCGTTATACGTAAGATTGAGGAAACGCATGGTAGTCTGGTACTTGGCAATGTAGCACAGTCCTTTAAATACCAACTTGAAAGTAAAGCTTTTAGCAACAGCAAAAGGCGACGTGGATTTCATAAAGCACTAAAATAGATCCATATCCATTAGTTTCGTCCAATGCTGAGCACGCAAACGTGGTCTAAGGGCGTAATTTGAGCACCGCATTTATGCTATGCACGTTTAGAAATAATTATCTAGTCATTGGGACGACCCCTGATGTTCACCGGTCTACTCGTCATCCTTAAGATACCGGTCACCGAGTACTTTCGGCTTAGCGGCCCGCTTCCGACAGCCCCTAGCCACACAACCGTGGATTGGGGGGGAGGGGCGTCGGGACATGAAAGATTGAAAGGGTGGAATGTTCGTGCTGATGAAATGTTTCTGATGTCTCGTGCTTCTGGTTAGTATTTTAATCTCTTACGCCGACGTCACACTCGGTATGGGTCATCGTGGCCTCGCTGCTTAGCTGCTTGTGCTTCGTGCACACCTTGATATACCACGGCACATTGGAACATGGGAGCTGGAATGACAGGCTATCTTGCTATTTTTCATTGGCAGTGTCTGCGCGGCTCCGGAATACTTTCTGCAATAACCATGCCTTAGTTTATACTGTCTGTTCTTTCTTCACCTTCGTCACTCAGGACGATAAGCACAGCTTCTAAACGTCAAGTTCTCTCAATAAAACCAATGTTTGTTTGTCAGCGTCGCTTAAATGGCACGCGGGGATTTCTGCAGAATTTTGCATTAGGGAGTGAGGACGCGACTTAAGCAATTCCACTAATGGCCAAGTTAGCGCGACCCAAGGGCGCGAAAATTCCTGCGCCAAAAATGAAAAAAATGACGTAAAAACTGTGGTTTTGATCAATTTATCTTAACGTGACGATCTCACGGTTTCCAACTGTTGGCATATATTCAAGCAAATATCGACAAGGAAGTTTTGTAACGGGCACATGCAACTGGAGGTCATTATGTGAATGCGGCACTGTCTCCTGGTATAATGAGGGTCCATTAGTTCAACACAAGAACTTCTAATTCATAGTGCTAGGTAAAGCAAGATTATTTCACGTTTTATGATAATGTCAAGGCACATGCATTCGCGTGCCCATAAGCAGGATCATCTAGAAGACAGTCCCTTCATCAGCATACCCCAAATCCGCTAACGGGAACCATTCTATGGCGCTCTACCCTGAACATATGCATTCATCATATCTGAGCCGATGGCTCAAGTTACCCATTGTTTTCCTTCTGCAACGTCCACTGCCACGGAAGATCATAAGCCAGTGCAAAGCACGAACAAAATTTGTAATTTTATTAAACAGACAAACACATTAAAATATGTTGTACCTCGCCGAGACTCCAAACCAGGACGGCATGATGTGCGCCTCGCAGATCCAAAAGACCACGGCACGCATGCGGTTGCGTCGACAGATCAGGCGATCCAGGTTATCGGCCTCAGCGACAAACTTGTGCGGGATGAAGGGCAAACTCCTGGCACACATCTGCCCGGCTCGAAATATATCACACATCAAAAATAAGACTGGGGGAAATTTTGAAACATACTGAGTGACATTGCTTTGGTGATGAATAAGTCACAGAGACTCAGCGCACTCTGTTTAGTTCGCGAACACACGATGTGCTCACTCACTGCACGTAGACTTCCAAACAAACTACTGTGCAGCTCCACAACATTTCACCAATGAATAGCTGTGCATGCACAATTCCAACAGGCTCTAGAACATGGCATGAACAGCGATGCGTCGAAAGAATGACATCCGCATTGTCAAAACGATTCTCTTTAAACAGTTTTTCCACTGATATAGCCACATGCTGTAAGGATAAACCTGATGAACAATATGAGGGATGCTCTTTGACCAAATGAACAACGTGCAAAGATGCGAAAAATCGCGTTTCAAGCACGCTAACTGTAACGCGCATTGCATGCAGATGGTAAATAAGGCCTCGACGAGCACCGAAGTTGGTCTGCATTTCGCACGCACGGAGAAACACATTTAGATCTGGGACACTGCCGCCGATTTCTCCCTGGCCCGCGGACGCGACTTTGCTCGTTGTCATGAAGCGCAGACACAACGCGCTTGAGGCAGGAAAGGCGCAGACCGGTGCGTACGTTCCGGTGACTCGCATTAAATCCACGTGCTTTCTTTCCAAGCGAGAACAACGCTAAGCCACCATTGCCCGAAGCAACATCGCGATATGTCGCACAGTTCGCCGACTTAGGACTGAAGAAATCCCTACAACAGACGGAAATGAACGAACGCTCGGTCCGAAAACTTCTCGAATCGAGCACTCATATCCAAGGTCTTTCCATGCCAAGCGCAATGGCCACCGACATATCCACCACTCCTGCCAATCACGATGTCGATGTTTCTGCTTGACCTTCACCGGAGGGTCGTCCCCCGGTCACCGACTCGTCCGACCCCAGCTCAGTCGATCATCTTGTACAGCGCTATCGAGAAGATCATGCCCAGGATCATGATGCAGGCGATGCCGATTCCAACCCCGCCGACCACCTTGGCGTGGTCCTTGACGAACATCTCCACCTCCGCCCGACAGCCCTTGCTGTAAGCGTTGGCGGTGGTGCAGGCGGCGGTCTGGTCGGCGCAGCACGACTTGGGTATGCTGGTGCCCCACTCGCTGGCCGACTTCACACCGCAGCACTCCAGCTTCGACTGTGCCGTGTCCCACGCCTGCTTGACGGCTTCGTTGGTTGAGTACTTGGCCATCGTTTCCGTCAACTCCTTCTCGATCCTGCTGCCTACCTCGTCGCGGTACACGTAGGCCAGGATGCCGGCCGTCAGCAGGAAGATGAAGAGGATCAGCAGGATGATGAAGTAGGTGAGCAGCATGCACTTGATCTCCTTCAGAGCGCCCACGCAGCCCAGAAACGAGATGACGATCACGATCGAACCGGCGAAGATGAGCAGTATGGCCGCGTTCGAGTACGCATCGGTTCCCACCATCTCCCTGAAGTCATCCTTATCCACCAGCGTCCAGATTCCCACCGTCAGCACCGTCACGCCGCCCGCGAAGATCAGGAAGTTGGCCAGAAACAGAAAGTACTGCATCATCTTCCCGCAGCCTTCGATGCCCTTTCCGAACCCCATGGTGTCGGCCTCGTCGCTTCTGGCGGGTGTGGGATGCGGAGACTAACGACCAACGCTCGGCGGAGCAGCAGCCTCACGCCCGGTTGTGTGGGCCGATGTCGAGCGTGGGACCACCGGGCCAACAATGCACGTCCGGCGCAGCTCCGGCCTGGCTAGCGACTGGCGTGGGCCAAATCGATTCACCGGTGGAACCGGGCCTCCCGCGGTGGAGGTGGGGGAGGGGGGGGGGGCCTTGCGTAAAAGACAGCCGCGGGAGCGAGGGCCCAGCACGATGAAACGGAGACAATGCAGGCACAGCCCGGGAACGAAAGCCCAGCACGAGGAACGGAGATAATGACAGCCGCCGGGAGCGAAGCCAGCACGAGGAAACGGAGATAATACAGCCGCAGGGAGCGAGGGCCCAGCACGAGGAAACGGAGACAATGCAGCCGCCGGGAACGAAGCCCAGCACGAGGAAACGGAGACAACGCAGCCGTCGGGAGCGAAGCCCAGCGCGAGGAAACGGAGATAATACAGCCGCTGGGAGCGAGGGCTCAGTACAAGGCAGCATAAACAGACAGCAGGCTTGATGCTCCTGTCTCGCTGCAAACCGTGTTTACGGACAACGTAAGCACTGCCCGCTACCCTCGCATTCCGCAGGATGTGCAATGCCATGTGAGATGCCATCGGTGCTGGCCCAGAGGTTCTCACCGACTGACGGTGAGCTCATGTGAGCAACACAGCTAGCGTATGTAGAGCGGACAGAGCAGAGTTACAAATGCTTCCCACAGCCGTGAAGACGTTCAGCACAGCCCACGAATGCACTCTGCTGGATTCTATCCGAGCATCATCCTGCGCGGTGGTAATTGTATCACGAACAGCACGCAGTATGACCCCGGTAATGTGATCTTATTATAACAGCGGTTTGACAGAAGTGTGACGGCCAAATGCAAAGCTCCATCGTCGCAACGTGTCAGGTCAATTTGAACTTTTCACCGAGAACCGATGCTTGACATGTTGCATCCATATCATACCTGACAAGGATTAATCTTTTTACTTAGTTGATAAGCCGTGTGGCTGCTGTGGTCCATAGAAGCGCATCCCTATCAGTTACAGTGAGGAGACCAAAATACAATTATTGCCAAGTAGGAAGTTTAAAATCCAGGTTCCCACTGTCACTACCGCCCCCCCCCCCCGGGGGGGGGGGGGGAGAAACGGAGCCACCGGGCGAGGGCTGGAATACCACGAGAGCGAAAGTTTGCCACTGCCACTCGGGTTATGGATTACATTGCGTGGGTAACCCGCCGGCGGGTTCGAATGACAATTATTAATCACATTGGTACCGCAGGTTGCCTGGTGACACCGAACAACAGCATGCATGTCACGCGGTCTAGCGGCCACGTGTGCCGCCGGTGCGGAATGCACCGGGCTTTCAATGACGTCACCGCGAGGAAGGCACAAGCTAACGTAACGCGGGATAGGCTGCTGCACGCCGGTATGCTGCGTATGCACCATATACACGATATGAGGCGTATACACCGTACACACCATATGAAGCGTCCCGAAGGGTAAGCATACGTAACCTATGAACAGCCATTACTTGCCTTCTCACGCCAACACCGACGCTTGTCAATCTGTCTCCAACGCCTCAACTTTTTGGCTTCCGCAGTAGCTGATGCGCTAGTCAACCGCCACACATCAAATGCTCAGGCCTCTATATTAAATCTGAGGTATCGTAATCACTGAAAATGGCTCACTTTGAGCAAGGCATCCAAACACTTGCTTTATTAGCCATGTCTTGCCACGAGCACATGTGATGTGCGCCTGCATCGAGCAGTGCATTCACTAAAACGCAGTAAAAAGGGTCCCGTACAAGCACATTTAGAAACGGGGGAGAAATGCACGTACTTTCTGTAAAAGCACTTGGTGTTTGAGCTGTTGGCTCTCTTAAGCACCCCATCATCCAGCAATATAACTGTTTATTGACCATGTGCAGCAGTGCTCAGTTGCTTAAGGAGTTGAGCACTATCGAAGTAAAAAATGGACGTGGAAGCTGTATCAGACCCAAGGATAATTTTGATGTTTACCTATATGGTTGCCACGTTCACATACATTCCTGGAATGTGTAAAGCGGGACGGGGAACAAGTCCCCTCATCTTTCAGGAATTTAGCATTCAACCTTGAAGGCTCTATGGAAAAACGCCTTAAAACATCGATGTTCCTCCGAGCTCTTAACCAAGACGCAATCTCCCTCACCCCCCCCCCCCCCCTCCTTCCCGATTGTAATGCAGTGACAACAATGTTGCCGTAGTGTTTTTGTACATCTAATGACTCATACTGAGTATAGGGCTAGAAACTTGTCAGCGTGCATATGGGTTTATATATCATTTTTTACGCCTCAAAAGTTGCCCTAGAACGAATAAATTGGCACTAGTTGATCACAGACGACATGGCAATTTCAGTAAGGGCGCTACACCCCTGCAGAGGAGAACGATGTAGTTTATGTGAAAACGACTTACGCACCTTTTTGAAAGCGGCAGGAAGGGCGTAAAAACTATGTCACGGGTTCAATAATCAGGCAACGCCTGCAAGACGAAGCAGCGCAATGTCAACTCGTTCAGACACGTAATGTCCTGGAAAACATTGGCGACGATGGAATTCAAATAGTTTATTTCTGAACAACACACTTGTCTGGGTTTACTTAAGAGCGGTTGGCCCGTATGGATCGGGTGGCTGTTGACCTGTTTGGATCGGGTGGCTGTTGGCCTGTATGGATCGGGTGGTGTAGATACGCTGACCTATGATGAGAGCAGGGAGATTGACAGAGTGAAGATGCTTCGGCCATAAGCAGTCTTCATTGCTGAAAACTAAAGGCTAAAGCACTGAAGAACGCATGCCATCGAAACTTCCACAGCCCCGCTGGTCTTATAGCAGGTACCAGGTACCTATATGCCTCATAGATACTGTACCAACAACCACCAAGACGATTTACAGGAATAACGTGCACCACCATCCAGCGGTCTCTCAGTAACTCAGCCTTTCGCGGGGGATAAGAGTTCTTTCCGCCGGAAGGGACTATTTCAGGGCGGTCGAGTTCAGGTGAGCGCTGAATGGCTGGGCAAGACTACGGCCAACGTGGAAGGCCTCCGTCGACGCACCTTATCACACGCCGGGGCCTTCCAACGGGGGCTTGTGCGGACGCTCAGCCGGCGTTCCCGCATGAGCGGGGGAGGGCAGGACGCTCATGGCTGATGGCCACAGCACGTCCCGGTGAGATGGGGGGGGGGGGGGGGCGCTCGTGGCTGATGGCCGCAGCACGTCCCGGTGAAATGAGGGGGGGGGGAGGAGGGCGCCCGTGGCCGATGGCCACAGCACGTCCCGGTGAGATGAGGGAAGGTGGCGCTCGTGGCTGATAGCCGCAGCACGTCCCGGTGACATGAGGGGGGGGGGGGGGCGCTCGTGGCTGATGGCCGTAGCACGTCCCGGTGAGATGGGGGAGCGGAGAGGATCGAGGATTAGGCGGTGAATGCAGAAAGTACATTAGATGCATGGGATACCCATGGACCCAATGATGCCGCTCAGAATTATTCAAAACGTTCCACTAGCTGAACGGATTTCTTGCTTATATGGTGCGCTCCACTACTATGTGGAACATATTATTATATAACATCCAAATAACATATTGCTTACAGGTAAAGACAACTTCTGACGCTAGAACATTATGCTCCTTCCGATATCTTGGAATTTCTCCAATAAGCACAGTATTCCCTCGGCGCTGACCTGCTGAGGAAGATCCTTGTGGCGCCGCCGAGCGGACGGGCAATGACTCGAACTTGACGCTGGCGCCGCTAGGTGGCTGCAGGTCGAGCGTGGGCGTCGGAGGGGTGAAGTCGACGGCCGAGTCATTCTCCTCGGTGGCCGTGGAGTCAGAGAGATCGTTCAGCACGCCCGGAGACGTGAGGAGACCCGGCTCATCGTCGATACACTCCTGAAACCATCGCGCACGCAGTCACACTGGCTGCCGACCCCCCATAGGTGGCGGCACGTCACACGGTCGTCGCCGATGATGACGGAAACGGCCCGGACGACAGCTGAGGCACACTGCCCCGAGACGTGACGGTTAGTACGCACTTCTCCCGCATCGTAAGTTTGCGTTGCACGAGCAAGCGTGCATTAAGTTTGACCTCAGGCTGTTAGGATGCATGCTTATAAGGGCGACCTTTCCAAATCCACATCCTATTTTGAAGTGCATTGCAGGAGCGCCACTGATTCCATGAGCCAAGACGCTACATAACCTACTACAAGACATTCACAACGGAACAGGAAACGGAGGGTAAATTTGCGTAGAGTTGCAGGCGCCCCCAGACCAACTGTACGCATGATCCCGACAGAACCAAGGTTCCACCAGGAACCATTAAAGTTCTACACTAGAGCTGAGAACCAGGACTCGCAGGATTTCAACAAAGTCAAATAGACTCCAATTTTAGGAACCATGTCCTCGTAGAAACGAGAGCCCGAACCCTGAAAAGCAGAATTTGAATCCTGAAGACCACTCTGAATTCTTAAATCGATTATTCAATGACGTTATGAGCCGTACGAATATTGCCTACGGTCGCATGTTTTTCATGTAAAAAGCGACACATTTATGTAGCTTCTGTAAAGGACTGGGCCATCCTTTCTCATTTGTACGTAATCATGCTTGTCCGAAATTTTGGTGTGAAAATTCAAATTTTTAAAAGAATTTATTCTAATCTCGAACCCAAATTCTAAGCAAAATCTGAGTTCACCGACACAAAGGACTTGAAGAAAAGGCTGCGAACACCCCTCGCTCGATCACAGGTGCTCGGCTGGATTCGAATTGCCAACGTCAGAGCGAATTACATGAGGTGGTTCCCTTGACAAGGATTCCGCGATCAGAACGGATTAGCCTTGCTAACTCTGTTCAGTACGAGTACGCCCCACCGCAGTAAAACCATTCGTCGCATCGGCAACAATCCGCGCCGCGAGGCCCCCAACGGCAAAGTCAGCATGATCCGCAAAACAGTCCGGGGAACGACTACCAACATCCGCATCCGAATCAACCCCAATCAGCCGCGTCACGTTCGCCGCGTGGGGCACACAGCCGCCCGCCCGCCGTGAGAAGGCGACCGGATGGCGCGCCGGCGGCCGCACCGCCGCGCGGATCCCATTACTGGGTCACTCGGAGCCGGGCTTCGCCGGAAGCCCCACGCGGAACTCGGGCAAAACGCGGCGGCATTCAGCACAAGCGGGCTGCCAGACGCTCACGTGCTCTCGCTCTGAGACGCGTGCCTCTGTTTGGCTGTGTGAAGCCGTCGGGATCGAGGGCAGCCGGCGTCTGTTCAGGCGTCCACTTCGTGGCCTGCACTGACCAAACCGCCAGCTCCGAGGACTCGGGGAGCAATTTACTGGCGCATCCACAGGAACCCGCACAACAGGGTATTACGACGGCGGTGGCCAAGCGGCACACACACACACCACACACACACACACAGCGCTATGGAATCAATGTGTAAATGGAGCAATAACCAAGACATTTCATGACGCCGAAATGATGCAATATAAAACGTATTCATTACCCCTCCATAAACAACACTTTAACAGAAATAAGCTAGCTCGGAGAAGATATATGTGTAAATACAGAAACGTTCAGTTAACAGCGAAACTAAAACCTAAGCCGAGTCGGGAAGCGGTGCACCAATCCTCGTCCCTGCCGTCAAGAGCCCGTGTACCGATCCTCGTCCTGCTGCCAAGAGCCCGTGTACCGATCCTCGCCCCTGACGTCAAGAGCCCCTGTCCCGATCCTCGTTCCTGCCGTCAAGAGCCCATTTACCGATCCTCGTCCTTGCCGTCAAGAGCCCATGTACCGATCCTCGTCCCCGCCGTCAGGAGCCCGTGTACCGATCCTCGTCCCTGCCGTCAAGAGCCCGTGCGCCGATCCTCGTCCCTGCCGTCAGTAGCCCGTGTACCGATCCTCGTCCCTGCCGTCAAGAGCCCGTGTAGCGATCCTCGTCCCAGCGACGCTCGTGCGAGCCTCACCTCCTTGCCGTTCGAGGAGAGATCGGGCTCGTCTCGACCGATCTCCTTGCGCCACACGCGCACCATGGTCTCGAAGGCCGAGTCACGGCTGAGCAGGCTGCCGAACACGTGGCGGCCTTCGCTGCTCACCACGGCCACCGCGTTGGGGATGATGCGCGCCGTCTTCTCCTTGGTGATGGCCA
>NW_023596448.1:23913477-23930108 GCF_011947565.3 Pollicipes pollicipes | reverse complement strand
TCTTTAACATGAGATAGACCTGGCAGTACTATGAACTGGTACCTGAAGGTTTTAAGAAAGTTGCCAGTGTTATGGTCACTTGTAGGTGGCACGCGACAGTGGCTCCGTCCTCCTGTATCTTTAAACGGCACAGGCTGTTGTCGTTTCGTGTTGGATGGGAGTCACCCTCGTGCCATTTGGTCCGGTGCGATGTTCGCTAGCCATGTACGGGCCACGACTGCACCACGCCTCTGATTGGCCGCTGCTCCTCACATTCCCATCTGATTGGTAGTCGCTGGTCGCGCTGCGTCCTGATTGGTTGCCTGTGTCGCCAGCTGATCCACCTGGAGGTGAAGCCAGCCATCAAGAACCAGATCATGCGGGAGTTGGAGGTGCTGAACCAGTGCTTCTCTCCACAGATTGTCGGCTTCTTCGGGTCGTTTTACAGGTGTGTGGGATGAACTTGTCAGTGGTGTTAAGTGTTTGTTACGGCTGGCCAGCAAATTGTAAAGTGTGCAGGCAACGGGTTTCCGAATCATCCCTATTCATCTGGTGTAGCACTGGTTTCCCATCCTCGATTACCTTTCAAGTCAGCGATTTCAAGGTGACATGACGATTTCCGTGTTTCTAATGTTTTCCTGGTGTCATAATTGTTTCCTTAGTTTACGTGATCATTTTCTTGTGAACTTCCATCCCAGTCAATCCATATATGAATGAGACATGGGGAGAAGTCGCCTAAGTGGCCTAAAAACGAACGCGACTCGTGTTACGGCGATAAATTTGCAAGCAGAGAGGCAGTCTGAACTCTCCAGTGAGGGACAGCCTGTTTTCTCCCGTGACAGTCCTGCCAGTGACTGCCTTCTTTGCCAGTGACGACCTCCGTTCCTCGCCGACATGTGCCCTGTCGGCCTGTGACGCTCCCCCCCCCCCCCCTTCGTGCTACGCCAGCGACCGTCTCCTCCTCCGCCTTACGACCCTCTGTGCCTCGGTTCGTGTGCTCCTGTGACGTCCCGTGACGCCCCCCCCCCCCGTGCTCCGCCAGTGACGGGGAGCTGAGTATAGGGATGGAGTACATGGACGGCGGCTCGCTGGACCTAGTGCTGAAGCAGATAGATCGGATACCGGAGAAGATCCTGGCCAAGATCACCTCCGAGGTACGACCTGTATCACAAGTCGGTCATGTTTATAACATCGTATGTGTGTCGCTGGCGTTGCGTCTTATTTGCAGTGTTGCGTGTTCTGTGTTGATCTATGTAGTGTGTACTGACGCGGCGTTAGAAACCACTCGCTCGATTTGGCCAAGGTTTGTAATAACAATATATAATAATAATAACTACCTCCGCGGCCGCGCGCGCCGGCGGCGACGACAGTGGTCGGTTGCCGGGGCCTCGATAGCCACGCACTTCATGCTTGTGGTGCCTGTCCGGACCGTGTTTCGCTATTTGAAGTGTGAATCGCCGCTCCTTTCGCGCGTGAAGCTTCGTGGGCCTTCTGTGAACTTAAGAGGGTGACTCGTGTTCCTCCTGGCGGGCCGTTCTGCCTTCGAACTTAATTCTCATGTCCTTACGGCGGTTGTAGTTTTCGATACGGTAGCTTCGGGTATGGTCTAGTGTGTGCCTTAGCTGGTAAAATCCCCTCCCCTGTGCCTGTGGTTGTGTGCTGCATATGTGCCGCCCGAGCAAGGACGACCTCACGGGCAGCCTGCGCTTGTGTTCTGCAGGTGCTGAAGGGCCTGTCGTACCTGCGGAGCTACACAGATCATCCACCGGGACGTCAAGCCCTCCAACATCCTCATCAACAGCCACGGCGAGATCAAACTCTGCGACTTCGGCGTGTCCGGCCAGCTGATCGACTCCATGGCTAACTCTTTTGTCGGCACGCGCAGCTACATGTCGGTGGGTGGTGCGGCGCTCATACAGTGATAACTGCGGTGGCGAGTTCTGCAGCGACCTGTTTGCCTACGTGCAGGACTAACAGCAGTGGTCGTTCAGGTACCTGCTGTGTTTGGCACAATGTGGCACAAAGGCGGCTTCTGTTGTGGTCTGTTTGTGATAAGGTTTGGTTGTGATATGGATGAAGCCAATCGCTCTAACTCTCGTTGGAGCTCTACACATTCCGCCTCGCGCACCGCTTGTGTAGGCCTAAAGCTTCCCCGCGATACAACAGTGGTCGCATGTCTGTACCAATGTATCACCAGCTTTTTCCAAGGTATAACCCACTTCCCTCCCCCCCCCCCCGATTTTGGCTCCAAAATCGAAGCGAACGTATGGATTCTCATTGCGGCGCTGCTACTCTCCCTGCACTCGATGCGATCCATGTACACACCCTTGTTTTCCCTCATCTCCAGTCGGAACGCAAGCAGAGGATCCTGAACACCGCATCGCTTGTCTCCTCCCCTTCTCCCCTCCCCCCCCCCCCCCCCCCACCTCCCATGACCACGTCTACCACGCGTTTTCATGTTTCCCCACCAGCCAGAGTGGTGGAAGGAGATCTTGGTCACCTCAGTGACGCTGCGACGCTCCACTACGGCGTAATCCACCACGCGTTCCGCCCCACAGCCGGAGCGACTTCAGGGATCCACTACTCGGTACAGAGCGACATCTGGTCGCTGGGGCTGTCGCTGGTGGAGATGGCGCTGGGGCTGTACCCGATCCCGCCGCCCGACTACGCCACCCTGGCGCACAAGTTCGGCACGCAGTTCACAGAACGCGCGCCCAACCGGGTGGCCTCCCCGCTCGCCAAGTCGCCCAAGTCCGGTGGGTGCACGACGGGGCAGGCCCTGCGTGGACAGCGAGGAGAGGGAGCGACGGGTGATGCAGATGCTCGCGGTGGCGGAGGGTTCTCGTCAGGGGGAGTGACGGGTGGTGTAGATACTCGTGGTGACGGAGGGTTCTCGTCAGGGGTGGGAGATGACGGGTGGTGTAGATGCTTGCGGTGGTGCTGGGCTCTCTTCAGGGGGAGTGACGGGTGGCGTGGATGCTCGCGGTGGCGGGGGGTTCTTGTCAGGGGGTGGGGGGAATGACGGGTGATGTAGATACTCGCAGTGGCGGAGGGTTCTCGTCAGGGGGGAGTGACGGGTGGTGTAGATGCTCGCGGTGGCGGAGGGTTCTCGTCAGGGGGGAGTGACGGGTGGTGTAGATGCTCGCGGTGGCGGAGGATTCTCGTCAGGGGGGAGTAACGGGCGGTGTAGATACTCGTGGTGGCGGAGGGTTCCCGCCGGGGGGGGGGGGGGGGAATGACGGGTGGTGTAGATGCTCGCGGTGGTGCAGGGCTCTCATCGGGGTGTGGGGGAAATGATGGGTGGCATAGATGCTCGTGGTAGTGGAGGGTTCTCATCGTATTAGTGAGATAGCTTTGTCACCAGTTGTATTGGAATGATTTACGTGGAGAGCGTCCCTGTGCTATCTCTTGAATGTCGTCTAGTTTAACGGGCATTCAAGACGCGGCCGAGGTATTCTCACATTGCAAGAGAAGCTGACATATGCTGACTTGCGAAAGGTGCTGGCACGTGAAGCGGGAGTGACCCGACGAGTTATGTCAATTCGGAGTGGTCTGTCGTTCGGGTGGGTGTTGTCTGTTCTGACTAGATGCGTTGTAACTGAAGCTAGCTGGGTCTTGTTTCCGTCCATGCCGCTCGGACAGCGCCCAGTTCGGGTGAGTGTCGTGCGTCGATGATGCATCGACCTTCCGTTGGTGTGCCCTTTGTCTGTCTGGCGTTTTTTGCGTTTTGGCATTTGTCTTTATGACGTATTTTCACGCAGATGCGCTTTGCAGTTTTGTAAAGAACCATGCGTCAGTCTAAAGCACCTGCAAGCTGCCACTCGACTAACGCAAACACAAGTTGTCGGCTGTTTAACCTTTCAGTGTTTTGCCACACCCGTCTGCGTGCGCCGGGTCCATTCATCTGCGAACACAACCCGACCTGACCTGACCTTAGCTGACGAGGCCCGACCTGTCCTGATGGGACCTGACCTGACCTGGCAAGACCTGACCCGATCTGACCAGGCCTGGCCTGACAAAAACCTGGCCTTATCCTAGGAGACCTGATCTGATTAAACCTGACCTGACCTGACCTGATGAAACCTGATCTGTCCTGACGAAACCTGATTTGTCCTGACGAAACCTGAACTGACCTGACCTGACCTGACCTTATACCGCCCACCCGCAGCCGGCGTGGGAAACGGCCGTCAGTTGGCGATATTCGACCTTCTGGAGCACATCGTCAACGAGCCGCCGCCCAAGCTGCCGCAGGGCCTCTTCAGCGACGACTTCGTCAACTTCGTCGACAGCTGCCTGAAGAAGAACCCTGAGGAGCGGGCTGACCTCAAGTCTCTTATAGTACGTGGCGCGCGATCCGGTCTCGTGGCGCGGCTCCGTATTGGGGCAGCGCTGCGGAGAGCCGCAGCTGCATCCGTTGGACGCGTGTGGATCGCCCGCCTCGCCCTGTGTGCCGGCGCGTCGGTGGGGTGCGCGCCGCGATGGCCTCAAGATGCAGACACACGTGTACATGTATCGTCAGGCGCGGCGGGCGTTTGATGTGTAAGGTTTGAAGTGTGAAGGTCTGGAACGGCGATGTGCCCGGGGACTGTGTGCGGAATTTGACGGCGCCTCTGACCTCCAGGTACACCCCTGGATCCTGCGCGCGGAGCAGGAGAACGTGGATATCGCCGGCTGGATCTGCAAGACCATGAACCTCACGCCCACTTCCGCCACGCTGAAGCCGAAATAGCGACGCGGGCACACTAGCGCCGCCTGCCGGCGGAAAGTTGGCGTACCTCGCCACCTGGGCGGCCGCCGCCGTCGCCGTGGCGCGTGTCGCCAGCGGATCGGCATTTTGGCGCGGTCCCGGCCGGTGTTTTGGCGCGCTCTGTCAGCGCCTGGTGGCGGGACTGGTCCGGGACGCGCGCCGTCGGGGCGGGGCCTCCCGGACGGACGGCTCCCGTGGGGACGCCACCGTCGCGTCGGCCGCGCCGCAATAGCCGCAGATGGAGTCTGATGACGTTCCCGGGTGGTGGAGGCGGCACCCCACGGGCCGAGCCGGCCGACACTGCCGTGGGAGGCGAGAGCGGGCCGCGGTCTGCGGCCTGCCCGCCGTCAGGAGGGCCGGCGGACACTCCTGTCCCGGCCGGTCGGCGGGGTCTTTCCATATCGTGGCCAGCGCCGGCCACTCGCTTACGCGTCCCTCGACTGGTTGCCGGTTTTCGTTTGTAGTCGCGCTTAGCTTGCCCCCGCGTTGCGTCGTGGGTGCGTTTCTTGGTTTGCGTAGGACAGTCAAGGCATCGAATCATCGCCTCGCCCGCTCGGAACGGTTTGATGATTTTCGCCGCCGACGGCGTTTGCTGCGCGTCCTCCTTTAGGGTCGCTGCGCGGATCGGTTTTCGCCCGGCGGCCGCGGCGCCTCGGCTTTGCTCGCGTTCGCTCGCTGCTCGTTCGGCTTTGGATGCGAATCGGGTGCGCCGGCCCCGGATTGGCGGGCTCACTCTGTGATGTGATTGTATTGGTCGGTGGGCGGGCGGTGCGCCGTCGGTGCGCTGCAGCCGTGCCTTGGCGCAGAGACGCGACACGGCACCTGCCCGATGTCTTCATTCGATCGTGTCATCCTGACTGGTATGTGGTGTATGTTGTAATCGTGCTTCGCATTTAATTGTACTATTTGTTCCTGTAAGATAGGCACCTAGGTGGACTGTGCACGGTGTTTTAATGTCCACTGGAAACCGTCGCAGGGGACAAGAGAGACGGAGCGAACGAGCGGGATAGAACGCGAATCATGGGGCGTTCTGCCATCAAATATGCGTCACCGTATGAGCTTTCACCTCATTCTCTCAGCTGTCGTGAACAACGATCCCGAAGAGCATGAGCCGGCGGAGGCACGGCGGACTGACAGTGCAACTAGCTATGCAGCAACTAGCTGTGCGCGACGCGTGCGTTGCAGCGCAAGGCGAGGAATGACACTCTCACCCAGAGTTATGTGTTATGTCATGAGAAGTCGGTGAGCGCGGGCGGCGGTCTGCTCCATTGGGGGCCGGGGCGGTCGACTGGTTTCCGCCCGCTCTTCGAATCCCCACGTTGCTGTGCTTAGAGGCATGGCCTGAACTTTTCGCACAGCGGATACTGTTAGCGGGGTTCCGTGGCCAGCCTATGACATATGCTTGTGGGTAATGGCTTTCACGACAGGGGTCGTCCGCGCATCAGTGACCTAAGTTTGGTGACGGTTAGGTTTAAATTATTCAAAGGGTAGCCTCGTGCTTTCGCAGGAAAATTCGACTCCGTCCGCGCCAACCAGCTGCGAACGCGCGAGGTCGTAGGCTGCAGTTCCATGGTTTTAAAGTTGGATCTGGCGTTCTCCATGCTACGCTGTCCCTGCGCTGCTGGCATCCAGCCCAGCAGATGAAAGGAATTTCGAATGGCGTGGATACTCAAGGTGACTGGTGGAGGAGGCTGTCAATGGCCGATGTATGTAAAGACCTATAGAGGCGATGGTTCACCCGGTCTTGGCGACGCTGGGAGGTCACCGACCAAATCTACCAGCCAGCAGGCAGTATTTTTGGCATTTACTATGAATTACATAACCAATAATGTTATGTAATTTTGCCGAGAAAATATTCTGCCCAACTGCAAAGGTGGATACAAATGTGCCGCAGCCATGACATAAGTGAAGTAGTTTCCCCACTGGGCCGTTGTCGATTCTTCATTCCCCACTTGCCACGGGTCGCGAGGGAGCGTTGTAAACTCGGTGGAGGCTGGGCTGAAGTGGAGACGTTTCCCAAGTTGTAAAGCCGATAAGCCATTTGGAGTGGTGCTCCTTCACACGATGAATTCCCTTGCGAGGGTAGCGAACGTCTCTAAGGGATGTGTAACAGGTAGGTAGTGGAGATTTGTAACGCTGTGGTCGGAGGAACGAGTATTGTGATGCGTTTTGGATGTCAGCTGTGTGGTTTGGCTGCTGTTTATGTTGCTAAATGTACAAACGTTAGCATTTTGAGTTTATGGATGTAGGTGTCTGTTAATTCAAGTGGACAGCTCCAGTCTCCCTGGATAAATATCAGGCCATTACTAAAGCATATGTTGTTATGTAACATTTGGGTTATGTTCATACACCAGTCTGCAAATAATGGCAAATTTACCAACAAGATGATGAGGGGAAGATGGATTCCTGCCCATAATAGGATAGTAAGGTGCTCACTTAGGGCAGATTTTGTTAACCTTGCTGTCCCCCTGAAACAAGAATGATCACAAGATCTGATAATCTCCTGTAATTTGTGCCTTATATGGTGCAGGAAATATAATGATGCCCTCAATATTTAAGTTAGATGATTTCTGTCACAAAATGATGATGAGCTACCTGAACTTACAAATTGTGCCCCATCACTGGCTCAATGAGCTCTCATCAAATCTGCCATGGTCTGCAGTCTGGCACATGTTGATACTGTTTGAGAGTTGAATATTTGCAGTTTTGTATATAGGTCATGTTCATGTTCAAAAATATGATGTATTGTTTATTTAGAGAAATTGTTGTTTATTTTGATCAAAATGTCCTATTAACTTTTTATAAAAAATAGTAATTTGTTTGGGATTCTTCAAGTACTTCACCTTTTTTAGAAGAAGAAAAATATCCACCGTGAGCGTTTTATGCGCAGTACGAAACAGGCACAGCCAGCTCACGTTAGCAGAATTGGCCAACTTGGAAATCATGCAACCCAAACAACATCTTTAGCACCAAAATGATGAGCAGGCAATTAACATTATTCATTCTGTCGTTTCGACCATTGCTACTCACGGTGCTTGCATGAGCGCCTATCATCTTCAAGAAATTGCTATCTGACAATATTATAATTTCGGGCAACAAACCAGTAATGCGATTTTTAACACACAGGTAGCATACGCTTTATAATGTGTACTAAAAGGTCAACCTAAGCACCAAATCACGGACATACGAGAAACCAAGAATAGTATCCCAGGTTTGCACATTCGTGTCTCTAATTATCTATTGGTGCGCTGAGCCTTCGTACATAACATAATTTTGATCATTATTTGCAAATATTTGATAACTTACGGCACATCGCGCGCAGACCAGAAAGGCGCCTACACTCTTACCCTATCATTGCACTTCTTTTGACTTCTTACTTTATTATTGCACTCCTAATTTATTTCCAGTTGTGAAGCTTAAATTGATATTTCCACACAGACAACACAGAGAAAGACCCAACAATATCGGCTGAACTGAAGCATTTCCAGCAACCTTAAAAAAAACGATCAAGCCACGGGAACCCAACACCGAAGCCAAGCCAACGTTTTCGGTGCGGTACATTAATGTCTAGTAGTGCACCGCATACACGAGTCTGGAAAGTGCGATTCACACTTATTGGAACCAAACACATCGTGACGACAATGTCGCTTAAGCTACAACACTTGGGTTCAATTAGTATGAATACTCCATTGCCGTGAGATCCTGCCATCATGTCGTGCGGAGGGACTGTCGTAGCACCCTCTTAAAGTAGTGCACCGCTTGTACAATTCCAACGAGCGAGGCCTGAAATCGCTCTGACATCCAGAGACATACTCTGCCGAGATAATATGCCAACAGCAATCCTAGGATAACGGACCAAGCCCCGGAAAACTAAGACTGAAGCAAGGCCAGCGTTCTCGGTACGGTACATATACGTCTGTTAGCGTAGTGCACCTCACACACGAGTCCGGATATAGCGATTCACACTTACTAGAACTTAACACATCGTGCTGACAATGTCGGTGAAACTGCAAGACTTCGGTCCGATAAATAAGACCCATGCATTGCCGTGAGATGTTGCCATCATGTGCGGGCGGACTGCACTAGCACCCTCTTCAAGAAGTACACCTCTTGTATAATTCCAATTGGAGAGACCTTAAAACCGCTCTGACATCCAAAGACATCCTCTACCAAGATAATATGCAAATATCAATCCTAAGGAAACGGACCAAGCCCCGGAAATCGAAGACCGAAGTAAATCTCATGTTTTCAGTACGCTACATATGCTTAACTGGCGCAGTACACCTCATACACGGGTCCGGATAATGCAATTCACACTTGCTAGAAATAAATACGTCGTGCGGACAATGTCCGTTCGGTTACAACTCTTCGGTTTAATGAATAAGACCCATGCATTGCCGTGAGATGTTGGCATCATGTGCGGACAGACTGTAGTAGCACCCTCTTAAAGTAGTGCACCTCTTGTATATTTCCGATTGGCGAAACCTAAAAGCCGCTCTGATGTGCAGAGACATACCCTGCCGAGATAATATGCCGACACGAACCCCAAGGAAAGAAGCCAAGCCTCGGAAACCGAGGACCGAAGCAAAGGCAACGCTTTCGGTACGGTACATATACGTTTATTGGTGCGGGGCACCTGAAACTAGAGTCCTTATAATGCGATTCACACTAAGTAGAAATAAACACATTGTGCCGACAATGTCGGTTGAGCTGCAATACTTTGGTTCAATGAATAGGACTCATGCACTATCGTGAGATGTCACCATCATGTGCGGATAGACTGTAGTAGCGTCTTCTTAAAGTAGCGCACCTCTTGTATAATTCCAATTGGCGAGACCTAAAAACCGCTTTGACATCCAAAGACATACTCTACCGAGATAATGTGCCAACAGCAATTTTAAGGGGGCCGACCAAGCCCCGGAAACCGAAGACCGAAGCGAGGCCAACGTTTTCGGTACGGTGCATACATGTTTATAAGCGCAGCGCACCTTATACACGACAGTACTATCTCGGTAGAGAATGTTCTTGGATGCCAGAGGCGTTTTCAGGTCTCTCCAACTGGAATAATGCAAGAGGTACACTACTTTAAAGGGGTTGCTTCTACGGTCAGTCCGTGCAACATGATGGTGATATCTCACGGCATGGCATGAGTCTTGTTCATTGAACCGAAGTACGACATTGTCGTTACGACGTGTTTACTTCTAGTAAGTGTGAATCGAACTATAAGGACTGGTGTTTCAAGTGCCCCGCGCCAATAAACGTACATGTGCCGTACCGAAAACGTTGGCTTTGCTTCGGTCTTCGGTTTGCGGGGCTTGGCCTATTTCCTTGGGGCTGCTGTCGGCATATTGCCTCGGTAGAGCATGCATTTGGATGTCAGAGCGGTTTTTAGGTCTCGTCAATTCGAATTATACAAGAGGTGCACTACTTTAAGAGGGTGCTACTGCAGTCTGTCCGCACATGATGGCAACATCTCACGGCAATGCATGGGTCTTATTCATTGAACCTAAGTGTTGTAATTGAACCGACAATGTCCGCACGACATATTTATTTCTAGCAAGTGTGAATTGCATCATGCGGGCCCGTGTATGAGGTGTAATGCGCCAGTTAAAGCATATGTACCGTACTGAAAACGTGGGATTTACTTCGGTCTTCGATTTCCGGGGCTTGGCGTATTCCTTTGGCATTGTTGTTAGCATATTCTCTTGGTAGAGCATGTCTTTGAATGTCAGTTTGGTACGGTTTGGATGTTCCGGCCCGGCATATATACGTTGATAGACGTATATGTGCCGTACCTGGCTTTGCTTCAGTCTTCGATTTCTGGGGCTAGGTCCGTTTCCTTAGGATTGCTATTGGCATATTATCTCGGTAGAGGATGTCTTTGGATGTGGGAGCGGCTTTTAGGTCTCGCCAACTGGAATTATACAAGAGGTGCACTGCTTGAAGAGGGTGCTACTGCAGTCCGCCCGCACATGATGGCAACATCTCACGGCAATGCATGAGTCTTATTCATCGGACCGAAGTCTTGCAGTTTCACCGACATTGTCAGCACGATGTATTAAGTTCTAATAAGTGTGAATTGCGTTATCCGGACTCGTGTGTGAGGTGCACTACGCTAATAGACGTATATGTACCGTACCGAAAACGCTGGCCTTGCTTCAGTCTTATTTTCCCGGGGCTTGTTCGTTTCCTTTGGATTGCTGTTGGCATATTATCTCGGCAGAGTATGTCTCTGGATGTCAGAGCGATTTCAGGCCTCGCTCGTTGGAATTGTACAAGAGGTGCACTACTTTAAGAGGGTACTACGACAGTCCCTCCGCACGACATGATGGCAGGATCTCACGGCAACGGAATAGCCATATTAATTGAACCCAAGTGTTGTAGCTTAAGCGACATTGTCGTCACGATGTGTTGGTTCTAATAAGTGTGAATTTGTTGGCTCAGCGCACCAACAGATAATTCGAGACACGAATGTGCAGAACTGGGATACTATTCGTGGTTTCTCGTATGTCCGTGATTTGGTCCTTAGGTTGTTCTTTAAGTACGTGTTATAAATCGTCTGCTGTCTGCGAGTTAAAAATCACGTTACTGACTTGTTGCCGAAATTATAATAGTGTCAGATGGTAATTTCTTGAAGATGATAGGCGCTCAGGCGGGCATTGTGAGTAGCAATGGTCAAAACGACGAAGTAAATAATGCTAATTGCCTGCTCGTTATTTTTGGTGCTAAAGATGTTGTTTGGGTTGTATGATTTCCAAGTTGGCCAATTCTGCTAACGTGAGCTGGCTGTGCCCGTTTCGTACTGCGCATAAAACGCTCGCGGCAGAGATTTTTCTTCTAAAAAAGGTGAAATAAATGAATGCTGCTGTTGATGTGCTTCTAGGCCCAAACAACAGCCATGACAACACCTGGCAACATGCTGTTATGGCAGCCCCACCCACAGTGAAGATGTATGTGCATAACTGGCCAAGGATGGCTGATGCCCCAAGCTTGTCATTGCTGTACCTCAACTTCTCATGCTGTAAAAGTCGGAGTCATGCCAGTTGGAGGCAAGAAGCAGGTGTAATCCTCCTGTTGATTACATGATAGTGTACCTAGTGCATGGAAAGACCTGTCTTTCTGTTGCTTTTCCAGCTCTAGTATTTACTCAACATGTATGTATATATACGTGTATATATATATATATATATATATATATATATATATATATATATATATATATATATATATATATATATATATATATATATCAGAAGGAAAGGCCTCCACCTGGTTTTTTGGCATTATGAGTTAAAAGTTGTTGTGTTGAACTAATGACCTTCAATATACCAGGAGGTACTGGTTAAGCCACATTATGGTGCTGTTGTAAGCAACTTTATAATGCTAATTAGTTTTGGTGCTATCATAACTGATACCAATAGAGCATGTTTTGTGGCAATATTGTTAAAAGCCTATATTTTCTGCAGTGTTATGCATTTTACAATAGCTGTGGAAAGGTTTAAATTTGGGATATGCTTCAGGCAATCAACTTAAGATATATTGCAGACAGGTGCTGGTTCATACTGATCCTGATGCTCATTGCTGTGGAGGTATCCAGCAGGCACAGTGCCTTGTGCGCATTGAAGGAAACAATGTCTGTGTTTGTTTTGGGGACAATTAATTCCTCAGTGTCATTCAGCAGTTTTACCTGGTTCTTTTGTCAGCAACTGAGGTCTGGTTCGTGTGTCACCAATCGTCACCAAAATGGTCCTGTGCCACCAAAAATCCATGTTGTGCAACTGATGCTACAGCAGCCTGTTCCTGCTGCAGTTGTGGATGCCTGGCCGAAGTTGCAGCAGCTTGCAGCTGATGTTTGGCCCCACTTACAGCAAGAGAAAATGTCTTGTCTTCATGGGATTGAGCACTGTATGCTGCATGGTCCCATTCTGCAGCAATCGTCATCCGGAGTCTGCACAGTGCGCCCCGATCCTCGCTGCTGCAGTGGATGTTGCAGACCCTGACCCAGTCTCTGTTGCAGCACTCTCGCAGCAGCTGTCGGGCCTGCAGGTGCGCCACCAGACGACGGAGACGCCGCGCGCCTACGGCAACCTCAGCGATGACGACCGCATCTTCACCAACCTGTACGGCCGCCACGACTGGCGGCTGAAGGGCGCCCTCAGCCGCGGCGACTGGTACAAGACCAAGGAGATCCTGGTCCACGGGTCAGAGTGGATCCTCGGTCAGTGGTGGTGCCAGCGGCGGCGGGGTCTGGGCGGACCCGGGAGGCTGGGGAGCGGACCCAGGACCAGGACGGGGACCCAAGAGTCTGGGAGTCGGACCGGGGACTGGGGCGAGGACCGTGGCTGGGGCGTGGATTGGGCTGGGGCAACCGACTAGGGGCTGGGTGTCACTCACATCCGGGTAGGTGTAGTTTGAAGTGTTTGGAGGTGCGGGGACATAGATGGATGCCCGGAACCAGCATGTTCATGTCACGTCATGTTCATGTCAGCTTTCCAAGGCTGCAGACTTCTTCGGAATGTGGGGGGCTGTATACGTCTGGCCCCTTGACTATTTGCAATTAGTTGCTAAAGCACTGCGGTACTTTCAATTCATCAGAAAACTTAACCAAACTTACCAACTTCTAATTGGAAGGGCTTTAAAGCACATAGCAAGGGAGTGCAGCGCGAACCAGCTGGTGCTAGAGCCTTTGGACTCAATGCCAGACTTGGCCTGACACCAATGCACCGTTCTCCGCAGGCGAGATCAAGTCCTCGGGCCTGCGCGGGGCCGCGGTGGCGGCCGGCTTCCCACACCGGGGGCCAGTGAAAGTGAGCTTCATGAACAAGCCGCCAGATGGCAAGGCCCAAGTAACCTGGTGGTCAACGCCGACGAGGGCGAGCCGGGCACGTGCAAGGACCGCGAGATCATGCGCCACGACCCGCACAAGCTGGTGGAGGGCTGCCTGGTGGCTGGCTGCTCCATGGGTGCGCGCGCGCGCTACCATCTACATCCGCGGCGAGTTCTACAACGAGGCCAGCAACATGCAGGTCGCCATCAACGAGGTCAGTTTGCGAGGGCGAGCTGAGTAAGCGGGTGGCGTAATGGGTGGAGAAGTCGCGGCCTCGTTCCCAACGGCTTCAGAATTTTACGCACCCTTGCCGAAGGTCTGATAGGATGCGACGCTGCTGAAGCGTTTCATTTTCCTTCAAATCTGTCCTGGTGCATGTCTTAGGGCCCTTGCTCGGCTACCTCGCTCCTGCCGACGTCCACCTCCCCTCTCGCTGGGCAGGCGTACAAAGCCGGCCTCCTGGGCAAGAAACGCCTGCGGCTCCGGCTACCGACTTCGACGTGTACATGCACCGCGGCGCCGGGGCCTACATCTGCGGCGAGGAGACGGCGCTGATCGAGTCGCTGGAGGGCAAGCAGGGCAAGCCGCGCCTGAAGCCGCCGTTCCCGGCTGACGTGGGCGTCTTCGGCTGCCCCACCACCGTCGCCAACGTCGAGACCGTCGCCGTGGCGCCCGTGCGTACTTGTAGTGCGGAGTCCGCCCGTTAGATGGCGGGTAGTGTGAGTGTTAAGAGCGGCGGGGCGGTGAAAGTATGTGGTTCCGAGGATAGGCCACAGCGTGTAGGATTGTAATGTCATATTTCGCGTGGACGTTTGCTTGTCCCTGGCAAAAGGCGGCGGTAAACTTGAAGCGTTTCAAAACCATGGGTATTTCAATTGTTGCTGGAAGTGCTCCAGGGATTGGTATGAAATATTGGTGCTAATTTGAGCCTTGTATGGTGTCTTGGAACAGAACACCTCAGAGCAGTAACGAAGTTAAATCAAGTCGCTCGCGTACAGCTGATGGTTGCCGTGCGCCCTAAGACCTCCTGTGTTAGCACCCACCACCTGTGTGGTCCGTGTCTGTGACACGGTCCGGACCCCAGCCCCTCTGGACCTGGTGTACGCCTGACGCCCCACCCGCAGACCATCTGCCGGCGCGGCGGCGCCTGGTTCGCCGGCTTCGGCCGGCCGCGTAACAACCGGCACCAGCTCTTCAACATCTCCGGTCACGTCAACAACCCGTGCACGGTCGAGGACGAGATGTCTGTCCCACTCAAGTAGGTCTTACATCGGTGCTCCCTCTGGTCGATTTATCTGTCTCTGTCTTCTGTCTCTGTCGCTGGCCTCTGGCTTTAGCTCTGGCCTCTGGCTCTGGCTCTTGTCTCTGGTCTCTGTCTCTGTCTCTGTCCCAGTCCTTGTCCCAGTCCAGTCACGCAGGCCTCTGGCATCGTGGCTCTAGGGCCTCTGGCTCTGGCTCGGGCTCTGGCTTGGGCTCGGGCTCTGGCTCTGGCTCTGGCTCTGGCTCTGGCTCGGGCTCTCTTCTCTGGCCTCTCTCTGGCTCTCTCTCTCTGGCTCTCTCTCTGGCTCTCTCTCTGGCTCTCTCTGGCTCTCTCTGGCTCTCTCTGGCTCTCTCAATCTCTCTCAATGTCTCTCTCTCTCTCTCTCTCTCTCTCTCTCTCTCTCTCTCTCTCTCTCTCTCTCTCTCAATGTCTCTCTCTCTCTCTCTCTCTCTCTCTCTCAATGTCTCTCTCTCTCTCTCTCTCTCTCTCTCCTCTCTCTCTCTCTTCTCTATCTCAATGTCTCTCTCTCTCTTCTCTCTCTCTCTCTCTCTCTCTCTCTCTCTCTCTCTCTCTCTCTCTCTCTCTCTCTCTCTCTCTCTCTCTCTCTCTCCTCTCTCTCTCTCTCTCTCTCTCTTCTCTCTCTCTCTCTCTCTCTCTGTCTCTGTACTCTTGTCTCTGTCTCTGTCTCTGTCTCTGTCTCTGTCTCTGTCCTCTGTCTCTGTCTCTGTCTCTGTCTCTGTCTCTGTCTCTGTCTCTGTCTCTGTCTCTGTCTCTGCTTCTAGTCTCTGTCTCTGTCTCGTCTCTGTCTCTGCTCTGTCTCTGTCTCTGTCTCTGTCTCTGCTCTGTCTCTGTCTCGTCTCTGTCTCTGTCTATGTCTCTGTCTCTGTCTCTGTCTCTGTCTCTGTCTCTGTCTCTGTCTCTGTCTGCTGTCTGTCTCTGTCTCTGTCTCGGTCTCTGTCTCTGTCTCTGTCTCGTTCTCTGTCTCTGTCTCTGTCTCTGCTCTGTCTCTGTCTCTGTCTCGTCTCTGTCTCTGTCTCTGTCTCTGTCTCTGTCTCTGTCTCTGTCTCTGTCTATGTCTCTGTCTCTGTCTCTGTCTTGTCTCTGTCTCTGTCTCGGTCTATGTCTCTGTCTCTGTCTCTGTCTCGTCTCTGTCTCTGTCTCTGTCTTTCTGTCTCTGTCTCTGTCTCTGTCTCTGTCTCTGTCTCTGTCTCTGTCTCTGTCTCTGTCTCTGTCTCTGTCTCTGTCTCTGTCTCTGTCTCTGTCTCTGTCTCTGTCTCGGTCTCTGTCTCTGTCTCTGTCTCTGTCTCTGTCTCTGTCTATGTCTCTGTCTCTTGTCTCGGTCTCTGTTCTGTATCTGTCTCTGTATCTGTCTCTGTCTCTGTCTCTGTCTCTGTCTCTGTCTCTGTCTCTGTCTCTGTCTCTGTCCTGTCTCTGTCTCTGTCTCTGTCTCTGTCTCTGTCTCTGTCTCTGTCTCTGTCCGTCTCGTCTCTGTCTCGTCTCTGTCTCTGTCTCTGTCTCTGTCTCTGTCTCTGTCTCTGTCTCTGTCTCTGTCTCTGTCTCGTCTCTGTCTCTGTCTCTGTCTCTGTATCTGTCTCTGTCTCTGTCTCTGTCTCTGTCTCTGTCTCTGTCTCTGTCTCTGGTCTCTGTCTCTGTCTCTGTCTCTGTCTCTGTCTCTGTCTCTCTCGTCTCTGTCTCTGTCTCTGTCTCTGTCTCTGTCTCTCTCTCCTCTCTCTCTCTCTCTCTCTCTCTCCTCTCTCTCTCCTCTCTTCTCTCTCTCTCCTCTCTCTCTCTCTCTCTCACTCACTCTTTCCTGCTCT
>NW_023596448.1:23846316-23913467 GCF_011947565.3 Pollicipes pollicipes | reverse complement strand
GTCTCTGATCGGAACGCTGAAATTCGAGGGGATTCAAGAGGGTCGTCCCACCTCTGCTCCCGCTGGCTGACCGTGCTGTTGAAAGGTGTAGTGGCGCTTACAATTAATCATGAGCGTGTCCAACCTATTCATGGACGTGTACTAACGTAAGCGTAAAAACTCATGAATTGGCTAAATCAATGAATGGCAGACGCCCGAGACAGACTGACCAACACGGCCACCGTGCACATATTATGACAGACAACGCAATGCGTTGACATATTTTGCAACGCATGGTTAAATTTAGATTGGTTTTAGAATTACGTAATTTGTTCAGTGCATAAGTGATGAATATTATTCACATAGATAAGACAGTAGTATTAGCCTTATTCCTCGGAGAGAAACCAGGAAAGTAGAAGCATAGTTGGGTTGATTTTTCGGAAGCATGTCTTTATCGAAACAATGTATTTACTTCTGCTATTGTTTCGATAAGGGCATATTGCTGAAATATCAACCCAACTTTATCTCCATCCTCCCTTTGTTGTTTTTTAGGAATAAGACCAAAAACCACTGTCTTATTTAAATTGATTTTGCTAAATCATTTTACTAAACGTCATTGTTAAAATCAGCTAAGATTTTTACGTGGGGCTTCTCATCGCATTGGTCGAACCTTTGAAGGCCCGATCAGTGCAATGCAGAAACATGGTTTTGTTTGTGTGATTACTCTTCTAAGTGCAGCGGATGGTGGCTCAACCGTTCAGTGTTGGCGGGTCAACCAGACGCATTATGAATTGAAAATTGGTGAGGACCTTGACAGGCCTGAAACGGAATCAAACAGAATTTAGTGTTTATAATCAATGACTTACTGATCACGCTGTTGGTGACTTTGGCGAAAAATTAAAAATACACATTATTTTTGGCTAATTACTTGAAACCGGTTTTCGCAGCATGAGTTCCACACCTTCAACTAGTTGCCACATTTTTGCGAAATTCGCTTTTGTTGAGTGTGGGAAAAGGCTCATCTTCGAAGGAAAGAATCTGATTCGATTTACACGCATCCTTTTCATTTTGTGTACTTTCCACCAACTCCAGTTTGTTGGCAATGGTGGTGTAACAATGCGCCATGTTTTGTCAATATTCCGTGGCGTTGTCCTTGAAGGGTCTTTGAACTTTGAACTTTGTGAACTTTGCATATGCCCATATCTAAACATAATTACACAGGCATTTAAACATAACCACGAATAGAACAACTTGGCTGTCTTCACCACTGTTCAACCACAGTTCCATGAGTTGAAGCCAGGCGAGTGATGAGTAGTAACACTTTGGGGTGCTCCAGAAAAAAGCATCCGTCATGAAGCTTGTATCTTAAAAGGGGTCAGCCCTGAGGAAAATACTGCGACGGAGATATTTCAAGATAGCAAGTGGGCAGACACCAGACGTGAAAAATATTTTCTATGCCGGTATATTGTTTCACTGAGTGAAACGTGCTAGTGGTGAGACTACCCACTACACTAATGGTTGGTGCAGTTTTTCTCTCAAATATGGTCGGGCCAAAGCGCGTTTTATTCGAAATCACTCTCAGAAACGATGAAGGTTGCCTTTTCGAGGGGACTATTGTAACGCACGGGCGTCGGAAGGTATTAACAACCGTTCTAGATACCCATGTTTTTTAAGTCATTATTTTATCCAATATGAACAAACTGACAGCCTTTCACCATGTGCCTGTGGTCCAAGCGCATTCAAAATGTACCTTAGCATTCCCAAGTCTACTTTATGTGTAACTTGCAAGGTGTGACCCACATGACTTCGGTGGACACACTTTTAGTCGAATAATGGGCATAACTGAGTAAAATAAAATCTAGACCTCTGCTTGGTTTTCAGTCATTTTATTCTTGAGTCTGAGGCAAGAAAACGAATTGTAAATGTTCCGGTCCGAGACTAATTCATTTCCTTGTAGTCTGAGGCCGAGTCTGAGCCAGAGTCATTGTCTTTCGATTCCCTTTTTAGCCGTCCACTTGGAGAGTCGCAGCCTGTGTCTGCCTCGTCTGCGAAATGAGCCAACCCACTTAAGTCAGATCCCCAAATGATCGTCGACTCCGAATTTGGTTGGGGTCAGACCGACGCCTGGCAGTGGCTTCATCTGTACGCCTCGGAGCAGGCCAACATGCGATTGTTAGCGCAAGACGCATAATGTCCCCTGCATAATGCATGAATGGCTGCTACTGCAAGCGCACACCAAGCATGAAGGCCATGGCCGTCAGAGACAGCCATTCTTGGAGGCTGAACATGATACGAGTGAGCCTTCTGGCTTGCCTTTGTGGGATGGAGCGCTGTCATTGCAGTGGGTGCAGTGATACCCATACTTGGCTTCAGGTCGTCAGTGATGGTACAATGGCGCCCAGCAGCCCACCTCTGGCACCTGATCTTGCTTTGTTGTCACGCGGTGTCAGAATAATCCTAACGAACTGTCCTCAACTGTTATTGTTTTTGAAGAAAGACCCTCAGTTCGTGGTTTTTGACAACTTGAGTTCAGAATTATTATGCTGAGTTATCGCGTTCAATATATCGGGGGATAATGGTAAATCGACGTTATAGAGCCAACATTGGTTATTTAACGTCGTTTAGCCAGTGCCGCCTGTCATGACGAGGGTCGATAACTGAACATAACATGTCTGACTTATTACTGTTTTCGATAAAATATGAATGGAAGGTCGCATGCAGTATGTTCAGAAAAACTATAGTGTTTTCAGATCTTAGCTACGCACGATTTATTGCTATGATGGAGATGATGCCGTGGCGGTAAGAGCATGCACCTTGCAAAGGACTCACACAATGTGGGATTTCAAACACGTTTTGACGCCGGTAATGAAAGAACAGCAGCGACTTCCGACACCTACATCATGCTCAGGTGCAATAGAGGGAGAGCGAGAGAGAGAGAGAGAGGAGATAGAGAGAAAGAGAGAGAAGAGAGAGAGAGAGAGAGAGATAGAGAGAGAGAGAGAGAGAGAGAGAGAGAAGAGAGAGAGAGAGAGAGAGAGCGAGAGAGAGAGATAGAGAGAGAGAGCGAGAGAGAGAGATAGAGAGAGAGAGAGAGAGACGAGAGAGAGAGAGAGAGAGCGAGACGATAGATACTGAGAGGAGAGAGGGCAGGGATGCTTCCCTAGTGCAGACGCCACGGTCAACCAGTGGGATCATCTCCAGAGGTCTGAGGAAGTGTTGCGAGCGGCACACGTCCACATTCCGAGACGTCAGAGGCTAAAACATGGCGGCAGAGGAGAGAAGCATACAAAGCACTGCGATAAGCAGAGTCCGGTACATGTCACTTGCCTCCCGCAAGTCCAGACAATGCGCCTGGAACTGACCGCAAATGGATGTACCCAACGTGGGTGTGGGGCGCTCTGACATGGGTGCGGGTGCACCCTGAAAAAGTTGATGGGTGTGCCCTGGCGGGGCGCACCCGCTTGTCTGAGGCGCGCGTTGGGTGCTTCTTCTTCCATACGAAGTGTAAGGGTGACCTGATGGTGGCCGACAATGGCTAGCTTGTAGACACAACCAAAAGAGGTCAGTTAGGTCAGGGACATCTAGTCCATGACATTGCCGGCCTGTGAGGCGCTGCCTGAATTCAACGCTCTTTCTACTAACTTTAGGATGCAGCATCGACCAAAGCAGCAGGGTGTTTGCAAACCGTCGATGGGGAGGGCTATACCCTTATGCACCATTATTAGTGGTGAACGGGATACGCTGCTTTTTTTTGCTGCTGCTGTCTGTACCAGGCTTGATAAACAGACATTTCATGGCCGACTGGCTCCAGCCTGGCATCTTTAAGTAGCGATTTAGTCATACTTAGATCGAGTCGTTTGGCCTCATTCTTGGATATTATCAGTGTGAAGGCTTCCACGAGTTTCGCCAGTTTTCACGCAACCGGTGATTGCAGTGATTGCTGTGATGAGTCATTGATCTGTGCCACTAACTTTCGTAAAAATTATTTGTTTCGGATTCCGAGAGTCGTTTAGAGCACATCTTAGAGAACTTAACATATTTAGAGAACTTACATATTGAACGGTGTCACCGAAGCACACGGAAATGGGTTGAAATGAACAAACGTTGCAGGGAGCGTGCATTTAAACATGCGCACACCAAGCGGTACAACTGAAACATGCAGATTTAAACTTAACCTGTATTTCTAGAGTGGTGCCACTCAAAATACAGCGCAAAGGAGGTGCGACAAGGAAAACCATACGGGCTGTGATGGCAATAGCCTGTCATATTTCCTACAAGGATCAGCTCTGAGTGATTGATGTGCATGTCTTGGTTGTCCATGCATCCGTTATGATCGCATCGAGCTTGTCGCGTGGGCCGTCATCCTGTCACCGACATGGCCTGATCCAGCCAATCGAACGGACTCACCCTCTGCCGTCTTCAGGCGGACCGAGGAGGATTTTACGGGCCGTGCATGCTGTGGAGCGGCGATCCGGCCCAGGCTGGCGGTCTTTGGCTTACCGCCATGAGCTTTTCACGGTATGTGTCCCATGCTAGAGCCAAGCAATGCTTCTCTTGGGGCTGCACAAGTATCGCTGGTTAACCAGTCCGGCACGTTTTCATATTACTCTCCCATAAGGCACCAGCTCTCGTTAGCCGTTGGTATAGTTGTGGATTACTGATCTCAATTGTGGGGTTATTGGCTTTATAACGCGTAGCTGCTACGTTGTCGCGCGAAAGGCAGGTGCATTCGGGGTCAGTGGCTCGCTTTGCTCCTCACTGTAGCACTGCTGTACCCACAGCACTATGTTATCGCCGTTTCCGGTGAATTGATCAATGATCATCAACAGGCCGTGCCCAAGAGCAGGCAAACTTGTATATCACTGGTATGCTGTGATCTAAATCACATATACAAGAAACCATGAAAGGACGAGAAATTATTCAACATCGCGAAGGGATTACGGGCATCGCCGTCGATGCCGACCTGCACCAATGGTAATTATGATGAATTTCATACGGTGAGCTGTAAGGAAAAATACAGATATGTACCGCTGGGAAGTGATGTAAAACCTGCAAAAGCCGCCACTTTCCCTGGAGGCCGATTAAATCGCGACTTACGCGCTCGCTGGTTTCAAGTTTTTTTAAGTGTCGCTTTATTTTTCTTCATGCACACTGGCATGAAGGCTACAAGTCGCACTTACGTTAAGATATAGCCATTAACTGCCCTAAAAAACACCGAACATTTTTGGCAGCACATCATATGTTGCACATTGCCGGTCAGGCCAGTTATCTCCAAACACTGTAAGCTGATTTGGCCAAATTTGGTGACAGGCTGGTCATCGCTTGCATTGCCTACCTGGCAACACTGAGATGTAATAGAAATAGGCTACTTGACTGGCCAGCAGAAGACCACTCACAGGATACAAGATGCAGTTGACAGTGCAGCAGCTCCTACAGCGAAATATAGATAGACCTACATAATGCGTATGACCTCAAGCGTCCCAAACAGACGCAGGTTGGCACACCTGCAAGCACGAGCACTCGAGCAGCAAGAGTACGTCACGTCATGGCGACTGATGACCGTCACGTCACGTCATTGGTGATCGACGTCACGTCGCTGGCGACCGACGTCACATCACTGCCGACCGATGTCACGTCACGGCACGTCACGTCATTGACGACCGACGTCACGCCCGCCATGTCGACCGATGTCACGTCATTGGTGATCGACGTCACGTCGCTGGCGACCGACGTCACATCACTGCCGACCGAGTCACGTCACGTCACTCACGTCATTGACGACCGACGTCCGCACGCCATTGTCGACCGATGTCACGTCATTGGTGACGACGTCATGTGGACCGATGACCGTCACGTCGCGTCATGGATCGACGTCATCGCCGCGTCGCATCACTGCCGACCGATGTCGCGTCACGTCATCACATCACGTACCCACGTCACACGTCACGTCACGTCACTGTCGACCGACGCAGCCACAAGTGGCACCGCCGCTGATGGATCGACTGCGGGCTGACGCTGTCGTGCCGTGCGACGCCGTGCCGTGCCGTGCCGTGCCGTGCCGTGCCGTGCTGTGGCCGGGTCGTGCCGTGCCGTGCCGTGCCGTGCCGTGCCGTGCCGTGGCCAGCAGTATGTCAAGGTCGCACGGACATCGCGGTTCCTCTGCCGGAGACAGCCGGTCCCGGTTCAGCCGGTCTGCGGCGTGGCCGCCGCGGGGACCGGTCCGACGCTCTCTCCCGTTCCTGCTTGCGGTCCGGTCCGGTCCGGTCTGGTCCGGACCCCAGCCACCAGAGCTGCAGAATGTCAGGCTCGCGGTGCCGTCGGTGCCGGGGTGGGGCGCTGACACGCACTGCGCCCCGAGGCTTCGGCAGTGCCAAGAAACGTAGAGCGGTGTTGAACGCATTGATAACTTGCACCATCGCTGCCGCCAGCCAAACTATGCCGGTGTGAGGCAGGCGCTGGTACATCTAGACTGCTGTCGGCATAGTTACACTCGCAAGACCTTCTGATAACAAAGTGCTCCTACGCCCAAAGGGAAATATACGCAGGAGGGTGCTGATAGTGTAGTGATCACCGCGTCTGCGTTTACCAGTAGCCCTCTGGGAAAACAGAGGTACGGAGCCCGATTCCCTGCGTTGCCCGCCCTTCCTGCCAGGGTGAGCGGCAGGCGACACCATGTATAGCCTCAGCAGCTGAGTGCGTCGTAAATCCCCATTGACAACGAAGCGCACGCAGAACAGCGCTGGGCGGCTGCGCGTGCTCGGCGGCGTGCACTGTGCGTCGGGACGCCAGATGCATTCAGGCTGTGATGCAACTTCGGCCGATCTGCATAAGCACGTGTGGACGCCTGCCGACGAGGCTGGCAGCGAAAGTGAATGGCGTCGGCCCATTTGCATAAGTTTCTTTTTTGCAGACTTGCGAGACAGGCACTGGGATTTACGACACCAAACATAGTTGCTATCGTTCGCAGACATATGCTTACTAGAGACCTGGCATGATGCTTGACCTTTCCCACACACGACGCCTGTCTCATCGAGCCACCCCTCCACCGGATAACGAACGACAACTGAGGATGCCGCCCGTGCATTCCCTGTTCTTGATTCAACACCACCTTGCCGAACAAAACGACTTCACTGGCGGTTGCACGACCAGCTTGTGTAGCCTCAATCCCAACAGCAGCGCCTGTTGCCATCGAGAGGCATGTGAAGCTGGCGAGAAGCCGCCGGCTGCGGAAGAGAAGGACCGGTCGGCGCCGTCTGCCGGGGTGATCCAACCGCCGGCTGCAGAGAGGTGGACGGTATCGATTGAATGTTACGGCACGAACCGGTCCGCCCGGTGCTCGCCCGGTGCTGACCACGTGACCAGTCGTGTGTGGGGGGGGGGACCCATTGACCTGGCAAGGGGGCGTTGCAGAGAGTGAAGCTCGTGACGTCCGAAGCACGTGCTGTGTGGTCATACCACAGCGACTTGTGCAACTACACAGAGCGGTTCCGGGCGGGGCTCGAAGGGCGACGTCCTGGTGATGGCAGCGTCGACCAGGTGCTGACTAAAACAGCGATCAAAACTGCTGTAATATGCCCGGAAGTATAATCAGCTCACGTTTTGTAAACTTTTTCACACCTACAAACAGATATTAAAAGCTTGATGTAAAAAATTAACGGCCTCCTTATCGGTACCGCACACCGTAAGTCCATGTCGGTATTTATACCACACCAGGCGCTACTTAGCCTTCCGCCACCAAGTTTGTGCCAATGCTCCCGTTGGGCGCCCTTCGGCGTTATCCGACAAACGCTGTGCTAAATCAATGGCATAACGTGGCCTCCAAAAGTGCCGACGAGAACCGATTGGCTGGTCGCGGACCGCTCTCCGTTTCAGATAGTAGCAGTGAGCTGACGCGGTAGAAAGGCTCCGATGGCGCGCAAGCCTAGTGGAAGGCATCACGCGACACTATTTTTGAAAAGTTAGTTCTTAAGACATTCACAACCAAATGAAAATAACTCGACTTTAAAAAAAAAACCGGATGGTTTCGACATGTCCGGAAACAGTAAGCCACCGACATCAACGTCCCAATAAACGTGGGTAAGTTTTGCCACGTGATACTCGAGCTTGCACGTGAACCGGAACCAGTAGAGCACAGAAGTGACTCGGGTTGTATCCTGAAACTTTCGTCTCAGTGGGATTGGCTAAATTGAAAAAATGGCACATGGCTTAAAGTATGAGTGTCGTGTTTGAGAAAGGCGGAAGAATCAAACCATTTTTAGATATTCTAAAAACAAGGGGAAGCACGCCAGCCTATCAGGGTATTCATCGAAAACGAAGTTCTCCCGAGAGGTCGTTTTGGAGGCTGGGCAGCTGGAAAGGTAGGCGAGCGTCCATTGAGGTCCTGAAAAATTTTGCAGTCACATTTTTCGAGCAGGAATGTAAGACCAGACAAATGCTTGGATATCAATTAGTGGGCACTTTCTACGTAAGAACAGAGACTACGTACCTTAATGCACATGAAAAGGTTTACGGAACTTGAGAGCAGCCGTGGCATGCTGCATTTAGTGTCACGGAGGAACCTTGAGTCATGTCCTTCATGACAAATTCCTATCTGTGCACCAGGATGGGTAATGCTAGCCCTCAGTATAGGCTATAGTACACCAGTCATCTGATCTGATAGCACATTCAGCCTGTTGGGGAATCGGATGCCTTTTGGGAACCTTTCCTTCACGTTATGGCCCTACCGGTCGCACCAAGTCACGTTCATGGAGATAGCGCCGATGCCTATGTGGTGCCTGCACTCGAGCTTGGACGGCGGCCAGCCCGGGACGGTGACGGCACGTGGTGCTCGTGCTTCGCGGGCGGCAACACCGGAAGCAGGCGAGAGTGGCGAGGACGCTCCGCAGCCTGACAGTCTACAGCACCACATCGAGCTGGGCGAGGAAGCTGACATTGCTACAAACACACCGACAGAGCGTGGACTCCACAGCGTACCGCACTTCCACATTTCTGCCGCATTTCTAGCGCCTTCATCCAGACGCCCGATACTCGGCTCGCACAACGCTGAGGGCTGCACGAAATAGCGAAACAGCCAGCGCCCAGCCCGTGTCCTCTCCTCCTGCCAGGATGAGAGACATGTGATGTCAGATAGCCTCACCAGTCGAGCAGGTCATACAGCGCACGTCTCATCTCCCCGCAGCTGCGGCCACGGCGGGTGGAAGGCCGGCCTTACAACGCCGGCACCGAATATGCAGACATGTTTCGAAACGCTGCGGCCTCGACTGCACTGGGAGCAGAGCTGCATACATTGCCGGTGTTTTGAATATCCGAACACCCTGCGGAGGTGCCGGGGAGCGCAGCCCGTTCTTCGAAAGCGCGGAGCGCATCTGGTGCCTAATTTGCATCTCCCCGTCGCCGTTTTTAACGGGATTAGCTCCGCACGTACGCTCCAAACCAGGGCGCTGCTGCAAAGATCCACTCGGGCTCACCGATTTGCATGGGGGCAGTGTAAGATGCTCATTCATATCCAAGTTGTGTATGTGCTACCATGGAGCTCACAATTATATATGCTAACTTAACCCAACCTCACTCCACATCGTTAAATATGCTACTCACTGCTACATATACTATATTGCGCAACAGACAGCACGAGGTCCGTGTCCGCTTCTCCTGCCAGGATGACAGGCATGTGACGTCAGATAGCATCAGCAGTCCAGCACATGATAAAGCGCATGTCGCATCGCCAAATTGAGACCAATGGTACACAGGATGACAGGCATGTGACGTCAGGTAGCCTCAGCGGTCCAGCACATGATAAAGCGCATGTCGCGTCGCCAAATTGAGACCAATGGTACACAGGATGACAGGCATGTGACGTCAGATAGCATCAGCAGTCCAGCACATGATAAAGCGCATGTCGCATCACCAAATTGAGACCAATGGTACACAGGATGACAGGCATGTGACGTCAGATAGCATCAGCAGTCCAGCACATGATAAAGCGCATGTCGCATCGCCAAACTGAGACCAATGGTGCAGCATCTGAGCCAGCTGGACCTGTGCAGTGTTCTGCGGGACAGTCCACCGGCAGCGGCACTGGCTGTCGCCGCCGGGGAGGGAGGGGGGGGGGGCGGACAGGAGGGGTGGGGGGCTGACCCACTGCGGCTCGAGCTTACCCGAGGCCAGGACGGCAAGACGAGGTCGTTGGCATCGAGCAGCCGTTCGAAGCGATGGTGCAACAGAGCTAAGTTGGTCTGGAAGGACGCCCCATTACTGGGAGGTAGCAACTGGTCCGTACGAAGGTGAAGAGATTGCAACACCGATTACAGGATAACGGGAAGACGCTTAGTCACGCTCTGCCCGCACCCACCCCGCTTGCATCCCGCTTTGCTCACCGCCGTCACCGACCCGCACCTAGCAATGTCGGACCCTCCCCCAAGCAGGACCGCGCCGGGGTGCTTATCCGCCGTGCTTGCAGCCCCATTGACCGCAGACGGCAAGTGATGTCCAGGATCGTGCTGGGCGGAGGGCGAATAGGACGTGTGCGAACACAGGCTCAGAACTCCGAGTTCAGTCGGCGCTGTCAGCCAGCGCGCGTCGCATATGTGTCATGAAGTGTGAAGGACCACGTCAATGAAGGACCACGCCAGTGAAGGACCACGCTACGCCGAGAACAAGCAAAAATAAATATGGATCGCGTACAACGATATGGCTTAATGCGCGAAGGAAAGTGCCTTGGCCAGGGGATTCATCTCCATGGACGACCATAATGATACTAACGCCTATCATTTTCACGCAGTATTCAACGCCGCCATATATCAATATATCAACGCCGCTCTATTCACGCAGTCTTGACACGCCAGCTTTTTGGCTGTGCCAGTGGTAGACCCTTGTTACAAGAGGTGACTGAAATTATACTCAGAAGGGTAAAGGTAGGCGGACAAAATTTACTAACAAGCTTAGTGGAAAGCCTAGTAGACATGTCCGGTACGCAGCTGAACGAGTTGTTCTTGGCACCAGGGCAAACCAGCATCGATAGCCCATTGATACGCTAGGTACTGTGCCTATTAGCCTTTTGGGGTCTGTTGGTTTGTTCGCGGCGCGTAGGTACTATCAATGGGGCTGAGACTCGCTCACAAAAAAGGACCACTGCGGCCGTAAATCATGGTAGTACCCGTCGCAGGTTCTGGCTGCGCTTCTGGTTAAAGATTATATGCCGTCTCTGAAGTCACATATACAGACAGAGGAAACCATTCGGTGAAGGGAAAACTCCATTGACAAGTTGCAGGAGGCGGATATCGCGAAGTTTCCATTCACGTGATGTAAACTGAGGGGGGGGGGGGGGATGACAAAGTCCTTTCATTGCAGGCACAAGTGCCCTCTCCCCAATTAACCCATTATTCGAGGTCCTCAGCGTGCAGCCATCACTACTGAGCTACGTTGCTGACCCTGCCTGTTCCTACATGCTCACATCACCCCGCAACTTTGTTTGGAGTGAACTATCTGCTCGCGAGCATCCGGAAAAAGGCGATATGAAATGATTGGGCTACACACCTGTTTGCCGCGCGTGTGACGAACACCTATGATACGCCACTTCCGTTGGCATCCTGGCCGCGGCGATGTTCGGACGCCGTCGCAGATGTGCGGATGCTTGTGAGGTTTGCCAGACATGAATGCAGGCACCAGCTTTCGTGTGATGCAGAACGGACTCACATTTCTGCACCTGCTGTGCCCCGGCACCGGCAGCACGGACAACGGCGACGGAAGGCTCGGTACGGGTGCGTGATGCCTTCGGTGTCGACGCCGCCGTGGCATGCACCTGTCTCCCACACTGTCCTAGTATTCTGGGGTTGATGCAGTACACCATGCTACACTGCTGCACGCCGGGTGAAAAGCTCAAACCTCTCGCATGATTAAATGGCTGTCTTCACACGTGTTTGGGCACGTTTTTAACCGCAAAGTACCGATTTTATTTGACTCGGCACGTGCATCTGACCTGATGCGGTCGGGGGTGACGTCACTGGCTTAACCACAGAGGAGAGAAGGCATGTGGATGCGGTTTTATCTCCTGCACATCGTCTTGGCCTCAATAGCAAAGTAGTTGCATAAGTAGTGAGGCAATGAGTACGCTGTATTCTGGCCGGATATTCCAAATCCGGCAAAGTTTAACCATCAAACGGAGTCTAGTACAGAAAAACAACAATGCATGCGATCGCGAAAACACGAACTGACCGCTGACCAAGTTCAGTCGTAGAATAACCGTCATTGAGGGAGTCTGAGAACTTTTGAACCTTATAAGAGACGCTGAGTCAACCAGCACTCAGGCCATCGCAAAGAGCTGGCTGACCGCACGTTGCTCTGTATGTTCTCGATGGCTCACCGCACGTTACTCTGTATGTTCTCGATGGCTGACCGCACGTTGCTCTGTATGTTCTCGATGGCTGACCGCACGTTTCTCTGTATGTTCTCGATGGCTGACCGCACGTTGCTCTGTATGTTCTCGATGGCTGACCGCACGTTGCTCTGTATGTTCTCGATGGCTCACCGCACGTTACTCTGTATGTTCTCGATGGCTGACCGCACGTTGCTCTGTATGTTCTCGATGGCTGGCCGCACGTTTCTCTGTATGTTCTCGATGGCTGACCGCACGTTGCTCTGTATGTTCTCGATGGCTGGCCGCACGTTGCTCTGTATGTTCTCGATGGCTGACCGCACGTTGCTCTGTATGTTCTCGATGGCTGACCGCACGTTGCTCCGAATATTCTCGATTGCTGACCACACGCCGCTCTGAATGTTCTCGATGGTCGACCGCACGTTGCTTTGTATGTTCCCGATGGTTGACCGCACACCGCTCTATATGCTCTCGATGGTTGACCGCACGTTGCTCTGAATGTTCTCGATGGTTGACCACACGTTGCTCTGTATGTTCTCGATAGAACCGCTATGGTGTCGCATGCCGCACGTAGTTGCCATTGCTACGTGTGAACGTTCTTTGAAGGCTGCGGATGTGCCGATGGCGATGCGCATTTCTAACTGAAGGTGGCAGAAGATCTGAAGTAGAGGTGCAATTTTTAACCCGCCAGCACACCACACCTGAGCTGCAAGAACCCGCGGGCTTTTGGCCGGGCTGTGGGCCAGACTTAGCGGGCTTTCGCGGGCAAAAAAAAATCAAAGACCAAAACACTGATGGTCAGTGACAATACCTAGTATGGTCCAAAATGTCAACGCCTAGTGCATGCAAAACGTTTTAGCCAAACGCGCGGTTTTCCTAAACTCCGTGCTTTCCCACTCCGCTGCCGATTTCACATGGGTACTCATGGATTAACCCAGTCCTTGAAGACCCCCATCAGAAGGCATATCCACGGGATGACGCTTTAAGACGGGCCAAGTGAAAGTGATTGTCAATGCCACTGGAGACCCGTAACGGACTATCCATCGCACATTTTCTTTCGAAATCAGGCCGGTTACTTCTTCGTGGCAGCAGACAGCCAAGCCAAATTTACTCAGCCACATATATCAGCCACTGACTCAGTGATATGCTCAGCCACACTGACACTGACCATTGCTTGCTTGTCGGTCGTTAAGCTACTGTGTCTGCAGTGCTCTCAACCACCACTGGTCCGATTTAAGTTAGGAGACAACGGGTTGTGCTGCATGCGCATTAGTCATAGGTCACCGGTGTGGCAAACAGATTTGAAAGGGCTCGCTCCCCAGGTACATTTTGATGGAGGTTTGCACACCATGGTCGCAAATGTGACCTCAGAAATGTTGGTTTGGAGATGTGCTGGAGTGATCCGACCACTTTCAAGTTTTCGGTTGTCTACTTTTGCACGAAGCTCACAACACCATGGATAGCATAGCCAAGGCAACTTTTGATTGTTCACGGACAGCGCTAGTGTGTTATAAATAGGTTGAAACCGTAACCAACACTTTACCTCACTCCAGCGACTTAGCTTGTTACCAAATGACACCAGCAACTTCCCAATACCAACACTTTGCCTCCATCCTGCAACCGCAGATAATTTTCCAGGCCTCGGAATTTCCCGAATAGTTTTCAGAGCATAAGGAAGACGGAAAATATTTTTCGCCATACATAGCTATAAGCGTTTACTTTGCATGCCATACCCGTGATGAAACCGGCGGATAATTTAGCACCTGCCGAACGTCAATGAAAAATTTCTGTGAACGGCTATTCGAGGGATAATCATTCGTTGACCAAATTCATGCGACCGAACGTGCTCCTCCCTGGATTGCATGAGATATAGTGGGTCGCACCTATGGCAGTATGGTCGCACCTATCGCACCTATGGCACCTATGGCATGAATTTACTTCTATTTATTTGCAAGATATCTATTATGTACTAATAAATCAGAGACAATTTTCGAAGCTTTTGCCACATTTGACTGCTCTTCGAGGAATGTTTTATCGAGCATGCGTGTGAAAGCCGTTTTTACAGTGTTAGGCTTTTGGCCTTGTAGGCATTCCAGCTTATTTTCAATACGCTTTTAAGGTAATTAGGCAAAATTGGTCATCAGTGGGGAGCTCAGTGCATTCCTCATTTAGGTCCATTTGGCCGATAGGATCACGGTTGTACATAATTACTATTTGTTTTAGAAAAATTGGTTTGTTAGGTACGGGATCCGGCCTTGTGGCTTATGATGAATATGCTATACGGGCCAGACAGTCTGGTATCGGCAAATGAAACGTATTGTTATATTTTCTAGTGCCTTAGTTTGCCTGCTTGGGCCCATCACAGTTATCCTTAATGGATTTTCCACGCCCGGGCCTTCAGAACTTTATGTAAAGTGAAAGCTTTTATATGTATCAGCATGTTCTGTTTTGCTAATAAAGGTCATTTTAATCATTTTGATGACATGCTTATTTGGTGCGCCCTTAATAGTAGCACTTATAGTCATGTGTGCATTTGTACAATGGAAGAGTGTTATGAATCTCGAATGTAGGTAAACAGGTGTGATAGATGGGAGCCTCATTTCAGGTGATGGACTGAATGTTTTACACCAGCCTGAGACGACGCAATTTTCTATCAGTCAAGGTACCAGATACTTTTTGAATTATTCTTGTGTTACCGCTACCGCTACCTACCGCTTCGAGCATCAGCAAATATATTTGTTTTGCTCATCCTGGCAGCATTCCCATTTCACATGAAGTACTATGTTGGCATATTTCTGCCAGCTGATTATGCCTTTTTAAAGATTTCATCCGAACGTTTTGAATGGATGGATTTTTGGGATCGGAGCTCACGCTAAGAAGTGCTTGCTTCGCGAGCCATGACCCCCACCATCCGATTGTGCAATACCAGGTCAACGGCAGAATTAGATGGCGGAAATTTAATGTTCAGCCAACGTTCGGCGCGGTCCGTCCTGCCCTCCGACGTCACCTGACGTCACCTGACGTCACCTGGCGTTTAGCACGACCACTGCATACCTGTCGCGGGCAAATACCAAGCGCCTGAGGCGACCCGACTCCACCCCGCCACGGGTGGGTGGATCGGAAGGCAGGCGCTTTAAACAATTGAGCTACCGGGATGAAGTATCATAATACGGTGATGCGTGTTGAAACCAAGGCTCATTTTAACGTCAATGTGCAACCTTCATTAAAAAAAGAAATCAATCTAAATCATCGTGTCGTGTTCGAGATTCATGACAGCAATGTGCAATATTCATAGGATGATGGACGTCTGCCTAATGGAATAATAATCAAAGATATTTTTCAAGAGAAAAGCCAGGTTATATGTGACAAAAATCTTAGCAATTTGGAAACGCTTCGCATACTGGAAGCATGCAATAAGCTCTTTGAGCACTTTTCAATGTCAGTTATATCTAATGTTTGAGTTTGTACAGGCTCATAAAGTTGGCGCAAGACAAGAATACTGTTTTACTATAAAGCAGCCTTAAATTTACAGTCAGCTTAAGCTGGTGGCATGTTTATGCATATCATGTGATCTTATTATGTATTAAAGCTTGACACATGGAGTGCAACTTATACAGCATTTTATTATCTCAGCTCCACGTTCTTAGTTCATTCACCTAGAGAGATCGACAAACAACAGACATGAGTGAGCATTCAGATTCTATTAAGCCCAACACATCTAAAAATTAAACAAAGCATTGCATATATTCATCATATCCACGCCTTAAGCTCTTAATGGTACATATTTGGTTATACTTGTATACTTGCATAGGCTTACCCCAACCGCAGCTGCAGTTCTCACCACTGGTACTGAATGAGGTCCCACAATGTGCAGCTGGTCGTTCGAGTCAAAACACCTTGTACGGCGATAAATGTGCCATGTCCCAGTCAGGCTGATGGCTTTAATGGTGCAGCTTCCGTCAGCATGTCTTGAAAACTGCAGATGTCGACAATCACCGGTGAGCGATGATTTCACAGCCATTCCCTCGGTTTGCTGGCAGCCTTGCTCGCTTAGCTGGAACGCGGTTGTGGTGACGAGGATTTGCAATTTGTTCGGGGTGGCACAGCATTTGGGCCTTGCCCATACCTGGTAGGTAAGAAATGACCCACATTAGTAGTCCAATTGGGCATCTTTTTTGCGGAAATCAAAGTACAGAGATACGCTCGAGCTGCCCAGCTGCAATTCTCTATGTACTGGGCAAGAAGCAGCTTGGACAAACGCTTATACCTGTAACAAAAGGAGGCAGCTATGCATCCATGGCTTTAAAATGAGCATTTACAGAAGTTAAAGTCGGCGTGTTTTGAGCATTCACCTTTCCAGGGTAAAGATGGTAGGCCGGTGTCATCAGTTAAAGACACACTGGCGTGATTGGTTGTCATTGATCCAGATCGCGAGAAGACAGCGATTTCGGACAACGGGTCTGGTTGCAACGGTATGATGTGATTCACCTCTTTTTTAAATTTTGGTCCGTGGGCGACTGAACCTGTCATGGGCAGTGTGTACATGTATAAGCGCTCTCTTTTCACTACCGTCGGCCAGTGTATGAGAGGAGACTGAGTTGTCTGTTTTTGGCTGTGGCGAAAGCACATCATGCTTGTATACCACACATTGCAAACATTGCATTGCAAACATTGAACATCATTGCAAACATTTAACAAACATTGCAAACATTGCAAACGGAAGAAATGCCTCACCCCTTGCGCCGAACAACACATCGTATGAATGGTTTGTGCGTAAGCAGCAAAAAGCAAGCGAACTTCACTGGCAATTCTGCTGATCTCAGCCACCCTGAAGGAAAACAATGCTGTTCTTTGCTCCCTGGAACCTGGTTCCTCTCCCGTGATCCTGTTACGCGTTCATGCGTGCCATCGTGACCACATCGACGGAAAACCTCCTCCGAAAAGCATGGGATTCGTTTCACATAAATAACGTGCTTATGAAACTGCGTAGCACTCCACGGGATCCCCGTGCAGTCCCCATTGGCTTAACAAGGAACCTGTTTGACATGTCTAAGCTGTCGGCCTGCGCTTAACAACTCCTCCCGTCACCATACCCTGACGGTGACTTTGGAATGCTGTTACCAGACGGTCTCTCCCGCCCCGGGAATGAAAGCAGACGGGGAATTATGGTCATGTTGTGAGATTGGCGCTCCGGCACTCAGCAGCTGCGGCGGCAGTGGAGTCACGGACATGCTATGTCTTCAAGCAGACGCATCGCCTTCACGGGCACGGTCTGTCTGAGCCACCGACTCATGTCTGCTCATCGCAGACGCATCTCCTCTGTGCATCGCGGACGCACATCTTCCGTTCATCGCGGATGTATTTCTTCTGTTCATCGCAGACGCATCTCCTCTGTGCATCTCAGACGCACATCCTCTGTTCATCGTGGATGAATCTCTTCTGTTCATCGCAGACGCATCTCCTCTGTGCATCGCAGACCCACATCCTCTGTTCATCGTGGATGAATCTCTTCTGTTCATCGTAAACGCATCTCCTCTGTGCATCGCAGACCCACATCCTCTGTTCATCGTGGATGAATCTCTTCTGTTCATCGTAAACGCATCTCCTCTGTGCATCGCAGACGCACATCCTCTGTTCATAGCGGATGAATCTCTTCTGTTCATCGCAGACGCAGCTCCTCTGTTCATCGCAGACGCACATCCTCTGTTCATTGCGGATGAATCTCTTCTGTTCATCGCAGACGCAGCTCCTGTGTTCATTGCACCCCGATGCCTAACGTAAGCATGCGGATGTCTTGCCAGCAAGCGAGGATCCCTGGAGCCTAAGCCAGCCGGACGCCGACCGAGTCCCAGCCCATGACCTTCGGGAATCCGACTCAAAGGAATCGATTCCTTTCACGGATGGATCGGGAGCGGACTCGAACTTATCATTTGCAACCACCGTGCATTTTTACATCGCGGCCTCGTACTGGAGTGGGTCAGGTTTCGCACAACATGGCGCTGGCACTTTACCTTCGTGAGGGTTTGCCCAGGATACCCATGTCTACCATGGAATAGTCACTTGCGATCTGGCAAGACGTCAGGTATGGGTAAGCTTCGGTATGAGCGTCACTAGGAATCCCGTAAAAAGCTAAAAAGCCGCACTTAAAACTCCAGCATTGGTACACGAACCAACCAGAGCCCATGTCCATCTTTTTGTTTGACAAGAGTATTGTGCTCATGGCAGAGTACGCAGGGTTACCGTCTTGTAGTTTTGGAGCCTGCATGCCTGGAATTGCGTTCACATTGTTCTCGCTGCATCAGGCATTGGGTTTCAGCATTGACCATCGCCCTACTTAAGATGGACGTATAGAAGAACACCAGTGTGTCAGTGATACTTGGCCGACGACATCGGCAGTTAAGACCCGTTTAGCATCTAAGAAAGCGATAAGGATACGAAAACAGTGGCCAGCGACCTACTTAACGTGCAGCTCCGAGGACAGCACAGAGTCCGCAATCGTGCCTAGATGTTTTCCGCTTTCTGAACACCGGAGTGACTTGTCCGCAAACAGGATGTTGGGGAACTCTCGGGTCTGGCTGATACGCCGCCGTCTCCACGACGTAAAAGTCCCGCGTCACAACAGCTAATCATCACTTCATGCCGGATGTGCACGTGCTCTCCAAACCTGTCTCCGAGGGCTGGCTGAAATCTGACAGCTTGCTGTATGATCCAGCGACGGCGATCTGCGTGATATCAGCGTAAGGGGCTGCTGTTTCATGGAAGACGTTGGTTTAATGCGACATAGGACAAATGAACAGCTGTAGTTCGCAAGCGATCGCACAGAAATTCGCCAGCGCTATTGCTAAGTCGACCGGCAACTACACATGTCCCGTTAATCACCAATTTGCTCCGCAAGATGATGAAGCTAACGGAAGCAACACTGCAGACGTTGAAAACTGCGACGGCGGGTTGCTCGCATGCTGACATTTAAGCAGTATGGACATCAGCGGCAGAAGCCTCTTCGGTAGCAGTACGTCAACGGCATGGCCTATGGTGCTGGATCGAGAATTTCTATCCCATGGGGTCTGGCTGGAGATCTGAGGACGCTGTTCAGGCCGACCATTGAACGTTGTTCGTGGGCCGACCATTGTACGTTGTTCGCGGGCCGACCGTAGTACGTTGTTCGCGGGCCGACCATTGCACGTTGTTCGCGGGTCGACCATTGAACGTTGTTCGCGGGTCGACCATTGTACGTTGTACCTGGCGATTGAGGGATACTCGGAAGCGAGACGGTCGTTTTCGAGCATTGTACAGCACAAGTACCCTTCCACGGTCTAGTTCAACACCAAGGCAGGGAGTAAGCTGATTCGTTTTGGTGGCACAAATAACCGATGCAGTTGACATGTTTTTAAAGCTCATGATTATTGCATGCATACATAAATACTCGACTGTATCTAAATCATCATGATGATTGTTGCAGGTTTCGCAGCATTGCCAACACAGCTGGTTGGCCGCTTCAATACGACTTGCTCCTTGGAAAGGTGGGTCAGTTTACCCCAACAACCCCACTCCCTAAAATTTCAAACAGCAAGAGAATAACAAACAAAAAAGTTGCATACAACTATGTCTCTATTTCGTTTTCTAGGGTTTGATCATCGGGTTAACCAAGATCACACAATGCCACTCTTTAAACCAACGTAGAAATGCCCTCAAACCTCTCCACGAAACCAGCTTTACCTAGATAGCGTTTACCAGCAAAAGATCACTCAGAGCAACCTCCAGATCAGTGGCTTCAGCGGATCTTAAAAGGTAAAAACGACAAAACTCTCTCGTGATCAGTTCGATTTGAGAACTCAAACGCGGTGTCATGAGCCACACTGAATTGCATGTTCTGACATTCTGACATTAATAACGAAAAAAGGCGTTACGTCAACGTAAGAGATCTGCCAACGTCTTCGTAAGCGGGGAATTATAAATGAGCTTACAAAAACTACACCCTAAAACAGGTTTTCCAGTTAGCAGCCTGTTTGGCTTTGACTCAGTCTGACTTGTTTAACTATCTCGATATCAGTGAAATTAGCCGCAATTTGAATCTTAATCCTCGTCACCGCCATTCTGGTGCCCGAACTTCACGGTCCTTACCATGTTGGGGGCGCTGTCCAGGAGTACGGCCAGCACCTGCTCCTAACTGTAGGAGAATTCTGTCATCACCTCGAGCATCATGTTGTTGTTGGGCATCATGTTCATGTTGCGCTCAGCCGTAATTCGATCTCCGGAGTGGCACAGCGTCATGGTTCGTCTTGACACACCGCCATCCGCGCCATTTATTGTCTACCCGAAAAAGTCTGCACATCTTCGCGGGTGCGCAGGTCAGAAATTTGAGGGTTTTAGGTCTTAACAAAGCATTGGCCGGGGAGGGGCGTAATCTGCCCCCCCCCCCACTACCGCTCAATATCGACGATAATTCAAGAAAACCTTGAGATATCACTGCGCAGTTTTTAGCAGCTGTAAACTAATGAGTTTTCCGCCTTGTATAAAAAAAATATGAGGTCATATCAGATCAGGCGTGAGTGGCGACATATTGGCGTCATGTTTCCGACTTCTCATAAAAGCGCATAGTTGTAAACAACTTGACAAGCGGCCGAACAAAGACCAAATTTTATATCTATAAGCAGCATGAGCCGATTAGTCCTCATTTAAACTATGCGTCAATGTGCAGATCTGAGAGCCAGGCTTCTTGTGACCTTGGAAATCTTTGTTTCAGGGTCATCTTACAAACCGCTAAAGAATATCATGAACAATCTGCAATGTGGCCTCTTTTTAGGTATAACTTTTGTTTTAGATAACAGCTGTCATGAGCTAGAGCAGGATGGGAGCTGGGAAGAGTTGAGTTTAAAGTAGAAAAGATCCGCGCAAGTGGTTCGGAAGTTATTGTTGTAGCACAAATATTTCCCTCAGTATAGTAACAAGTACATATAGCTGGCAATAACTGCTGTGTAGATACACCTGCTTCTATCTCCAGCTTGCCTCCAGCACCTGTAGACGCAGCAGGTGCAAAACACCGATACATGGTCTCAAAAGTTTTCACACTACCAGTCAACTGAACTCGCCCGTTCCTCTGGCCAAAACGCACATTGCGTCCCATTAGTGTATGCATATTAGGTCCGGTAAACGAGACCGCTTACGTGAGCTCAATCTGGCTTTTTGCAAGCTGCGTCTTAGACGTGACCTCGCTCGTTCCATTTCGGGAGGAATCATCCAGCATGTTAGATCTCCAATGAACAGCTCCCACCGCGGTGAGGTGTGTTTTTGCGCAGTTAGTACCGGGTTGAGCGATAAAGCGATTGTGCTGCTGCGCGCAGACGAAGACCAGCTCCGGGCAGCCGTGGTACGAGAGCAGATATTTTTATTTGAAGCGCCAGCTCACAGCACAAGCGCTGTAATATTGTTGGTCTGGATATGAATCCGGTAGAACGTCCGGTAAAACGTCTGGTACGCAATAGGCGTTATGCGGGTTAGAGGCCGGACGGAGACAAATATTATTGGCCACGTAATTGTAAGTTATGACAACCTCTCCTCGTCCGCATGTCATCATTTTTTCTTGTCAGCTGTTTTCTCCTATCAATGCAGCGCCTTGTCGGGATTTTGTTTCGCGTGTGCCGCAGGCAGGCGATTGCGTAACACGGCGTCAGATAATGAAAGAACTAATGGCCATGGCGTTGACGCCCCTCCAACCGAGAGAAGGACCGCCAAAGTTGACAATATTCTTATTGCCTGCTATTGTGACTGGAAACCTGTTTTTCAGTATAACTCTCTCCTCGCTCCGAGAAAATAGAACTTCGACAATGGCTTCACGAGGCTCAGTTTCTATAAACGTTGCTTTCATCCATTTTGGGCCCGCCATCAGCAACGGTATGAGCCTGTGCCCCTGGAAGTCAGGAATGCTTGCTTAGAGATCCAGCTTCGGGTGTGTTTTAAAAAGAATACGTGAAACTTGACCTGCTACAAGCACGCCGAAAACCTGACCGCAAGGCCTTCAAAAGAACGTGGGAGAGGTCTTTGCACCGAGCGAATGAGCCCGGCTGGAACCGGCCCGGCTGGCCACTTTCTACGGGTTTTCCATTTCGTCGTAAATGTTAAGCACGCGATCAGGCAGAAACGCACCTGGATTAACTGCCTTTCCGCTTTTTACGAGAACCGGCTTATGCCTCCTGTTTCTGGAATTGAATGTGTCCCGAGATCCCGCGAGTACCAGTAGCCAACCTGACACTTTGCCAAAGATCCAGCAAGGCGCTAGATCCAGCAATCAATGTGCACAGAAATTCAGTAAAAGCTAAGAATGAGCTTGGAATTATGCCGAGAGATGTGACATGAGACTTTTTTAGATTTCATTATATTCATAAAAGTGGTACACACATTTTGCACTCCACGCCGAAAGGTAAAACGAATTCTTCGGGCCTGCATTCGTGATGAGCTATCAAACGATCACAAAATCGGCTATTCGGCTAGCTGCCGATCCTGGGTCGGCTAGCCATCGACCCGAAAGCCGGCTAGCTGCAACCAAACGAGCTACAAATACACAAGGTACATTAATGGCCAGGGAGACGCCTTTTGTTGCGTTGAACGACCATGGTGATAACATAGACAGGTGTGACCACTATCACCACGTAGGTGATGCGTATACTTACTCGAAACCCATAAAATTAATGTGAGAATGTTTTTGGAAACCCATAAAATTAATGTGATAATGTTTTTGGAAGCCTATAAAATCAATGTGACAAATGTATTGGATTGCCCATTTCCCTTCAGCTTAGCTGGCAAATAGCTTCTTGCACGCAGCATTCGCCCGCAAATTACAAGTGAAGTTGCTCGTGACTTGACTGGCTGTGATCTTGACTGAGCCTGACAGTCTCACCCGGTGAAACGAACGAACTGTAATCAACGTGAAGCTTTCGAGCACTGTGACAAGACCGCATCCGTCATGGCGCTTCACTCGGATCCCGGACGCTGAGCCGGTTGGGTCACGGCGCCTTGGGTCAGGTCAACGGTCAGTTGGTGCCCGCATTGGCGAGTGAGCAACGTGCACCCTTCTAAGAGAAATGGAAACCATCCCTCTGATGCAGGCCTCTACAATGGAAAATCCTGCGCTACTCATCTGCAAACGTGAGAACTAGCTTTTCTCAAAGTTTCCCTACTCTAGCGTTAGCCACCAACGCCGAGGAACTGCACTCAGGAAGCGTTCTGATCTTGGGCAGAATACCTGCTACTACTTTTGTAACGTTTCTGTATGTGCCACCATGCCTTCATCACGTTAAGTGGGGCGGCAAAATTCAAATCCGTGGATGTCGCTCCAAAAGTTTTCGGGCAATGCGATTTTTTTATCACAGATATTTCACACTTCATCTTACAACTATGTCATATTGTTGTTCTCGAAAAGAAGTCTTCTCACGACACACCCTAGTTATGAGCGGTGGCGCAGAATAAACCGCCAAGGGCATGGGTTGCCGAACTCGGCTGTTGGAGATTCGGAAGTTCGTGTTGGCATAATATTTCCTGCAACAAGCGGGCCATAACATCAGAGCAACCTATCAGGGCCCACATGGTTCAGATATGTGTGCATCAGGTAGCATGGCTTGTCACAATGTCATCAGGATCAACATGGATTGTGCACAAAATCACGGAACACTGTCCTCCGCGTCCGAGAAAGAGAGCTACTGGGTTCAATTCCCCACGGCGCCTGTCCTTCCAGCCGGGGTGAGAGGCAGGCGACGCCACATAGCCTCAGCAGCTGAGTGCGTCGTAAAGCTGCAATGACACACACGCACACGCGCGCACACACACACACACACACACACACACACACGCACACACACACACACACACACCACACACACACACACACACACACACACACACACGCACACACGCACGCACGCACGCACACACACGCATACACATACACACACATACACACACACATACACACACACACACACACACACACACACACACACACACACACACACACATACACACACACACACCGCATACACATACACACACATACACACACACACACACACACACACACACACACACACACACACACGCACGCACGCACGCACGCACGCACACACACGCATACACATACACACACATATACATACACACACATACATACACACACACACACACGCACACACACACACACACACAAAATGCCTTGTAATCAGCGATTAATCGATCACCCTCGCCAACATCAGAAGCGCGGTGCTGCCGCTCGGAAGTCGCGCGGTCCGCGCCGTACGCCGACCGGACGTCTCCTCTGAGATGACCCACCCGACCCGTTAGCCGCGCCGGGCTCAGCGCTTCACGCGGCGAGCCCGGACCGGTTGTCCCCGAACCCACGCCGTCTCCCTGCTCCCCATCCAGCCGCACGATGGGCCATAGCCAACTCGCGCAGAGCAAACAAACGAGTCTCGTTTTTGCGACGCCTGAGCACTGCTTTATGTGCAGCAATGAACGTTGGGACGAACAAATGCTCGATGCTGCTGATCATTTTGTCTTCGACAATATCTTGGTTAAAGTAGGTTACAAAATCAACCAGGGTCGGCGTGTTAATAGCGACCTTCAAACTGTGTCCAACACTAGCAACGTTGATAGCGCTCTATGTCTAAATAATTCATTTGTTTGATTAGGATGTAAGTAGCTCACAGAAAAAAGCCCAATTGCCGAAGCAGCGTCATTTGACAGGAAATAAAAACAAGATACATCACAAACAAAAAAGACCTAACCACACACACGCATGTGCATTACACAGTCACATGTACACCTTTTACGCTCAGACACAACGGTCAGCAAAAGAACGTACGGCGAGCGCCGGCGAACCTAAACAAATCAGTCCGTTGCTGTCCGCTGTCTCGCAGTCCGCTGCTGTCCGCTGACTCACAGTCCGCTCTTGTTGGGTGACTGGCAGTCCACTGCTGTCTGCTTACTCGCAGTCCGCTGCTGTCCTCTGTGTCACAGTCCGCTATTGCGGGCTGACTCTCAGTCCGCTGCTGTAGGCTGACTCGCAGTCCGTCGCGGCCACGATACCTTACCCAGGTGCGATGGGTGACCAATCACTGGGCGGCGTGGTCGGGACAGACGTGACCCGGGATGATTCGCATGATTGAGCAGCAGAGGTACTGCCGTGAGGGTCGTCGTTGCGTAACACGACACGGATCGGATAAGAGGGTCGTGAACTCTCCCGACGGGTGAACTAACTTCCCCTTCGCGGTCAGTTAGTAAGTGAACCGTTGGTTTATGTTGGATGAACATCACAACTGGCAGCTGCGAGTACCTGAAATGGTGACTAGATAGCAATGCAATTGCATAGCAATCCTTCCATGATAATCTTCAGACCAAAGCGACCAGTGCGGAGGTTAGCAATGTCCTGGTGAGAATCCCTGGCGTCAGAAAGGAAAACAACGCCGGTCACTGCAGTAATAGCACGGAAACCGGGCCCGTCTGCGTTACGTCAAGGTGCGGTATGTGCTGGGCCAAGCATTCCACGACTCTCAGCTCAAGATGAACTTTAATATAAATCGATTAAAGGTACTTAATGCTTCACGAAATTCCTGTGATATCTTTGTAAGGTATGGTAGTTATTAAGAGGACTGCTTGATTGTTGCGACATGGATGCTAGCGTTTCGTTGATCATGTGTGATTTCCTCCATCGCAATAATTTCCTCATCGTAAATAAATGGCTATATGTTTCATAATATACACATAAGAACAATTAATGACTGAATGTTTTAAATCAAGGGAAACACAACTAGTGGTATTTAAATACTTTTCATTACACAATACTACGATGAGGCATATTTCAACACAATAGCACCTTTCACCAGATTCGAAAAAGCGTGGCTAAAATCCGGGGACGAAAGTGGGGGATGGGGTCGGCGAGTCATTTTCGTCCCGTTCCCCAAGCTTGAAATCATTCCCGCACCCCTGCACCGTTCCATTCCGCTGTTCCGCTGCATTCCTGTCGGTTTTGAAAGCAACCTTCCCGCTGGGCGTCGGGCCGGTCTGAGATCTGCGGCGGGGGGGGGGGGGGGGGGGGGGAGCCGCTCCGAGTCCGGGCCCGCATCGACGGACATTCTCTCCACCGGCCAGCGGCGACAGTCGTCGGCCGGCGGCGTGTGGCGTCAGTCACGCCATGGAGGCTCTGCGCGACCTCCGGGAGCTGGCCCAGGGCCTGGTGCACCGGCGTGACCCGCGCGTCCGCAACTATGCCATGCAGGCCTCGCCGACGGTCGTGGTCGGCGCGGTCCTCGGCTACATGCTGCTGGTGGGGTACGGGCCGCGCTTCATGAAGAACCGCCAGACGCCGCCTCTTCGGCTCGTCATGTTCCTGTACAACATCGGCCAGGTATGCAGTTGGATAGAACCAGAGCCGCAACCAAGGGGCGGAAGGCTCCGGGGTTGAAGAACCCTCCCCTGCATCCTCATTGATTTGAGAGGCTTACCGAGGCCATACAGGCTCTGGGTCAGGATGTCATTGCGCCATAGAGAAGAAGGAAAATGGCTTTGACGGCCTGGAGACCGTACAAAACATGGGAAAATTTAAGGAACGTTGGCAGCCACAGCAGCATAAATGTGTCAGATCCCTAAACATTTACGCCTCAAGTTGGCGCAACTTGGCAGCGTGCGCACTGCCTCTAAAATATATTTTCGACTTCGAAATATTATAGTTGCTAGACTTACATGATTGCTTATTTATCCATAGTGCAGCGTGTCACCTGAGTTGAACTAGTGTGATAGTCTTGTGTTACCGTTTTTATAATATATTATGCGTTGCCGTGAAAGAAAAAAAAACGCTGCATAGGAATACTTGAAGAGGGCCCCTGCCCAGGGCACAATGGGAAAAATCACAGTCCTGCTCCCCTTCTCCCCCTCAACAAAAAAGTTTTAGTCGTGCGCATTACAACAATATAATATGGCCGCTAAGTTACTCGTGGGCCTGGCAGACAGTTTTCGATATTCTGGGAAGGTCGTGACCAGCCAGACATTAAAATGTTATGCTGCTCGTTTCAGCACTCAAAAGAGTTCTCCACCGACCTTTGGTTTAAGGAGAGACCCCTCCAATGCTGCGCTTTAAGTAAATCTGGAGCGGTGCTATCGATTTGATCGATATCTGACCGAGAAGCGAAAGCTGTGTCAATTATGGCGTACTGTTCGTGAGAAACTCACGCTTCAGTGTTAGATAGAAAAGATTTGAATTGTTTTGAGTACGACAGGCATATTCTTTACACGTATTTTTGTACCAAGCTTGCCAGTTGTTCCCTGCACTTTTCGATTGCGTATTCGAAAAACCTAGTAAGCTTAAAGGCAATCAAATTTTTCTTATCCCTGACGTTCAGCAGCGTATTTGTTTTTTGTTGTCGGTTGGCGTGTTTAACTTCAAAATGGGATGCGTTCAGCAGGAAAATTTAAATTTTAGTAACATTTCAGCGTTTGGTGCCGAATCCATTGCCCGCAAATTTGTTTAATAACACATGCTCGGGTGGGCGGGGTCAACTTGACCCCTCACCCCAAAGGTTTTTCCAGAATAGTTTCCGAACGGGGCGGCGCAGCCATGCAAAATGTTGCATAGCTGTAGACAATTGAATAGCAAATTGTTTGGCAAAGAAGGTAGATGTACTTTATAAGGTCGCTGACCTATGGCAGGTCAAAGTCAGGCCATGGCTTCTGCGAAGTCAATTTCTAGGGAATCATTCAATCTGATGCAACAGCGGAGTGTTAGACGAAGCCATACATCTCTGAAATGCTTTCTTAGGCATTAACACAAATATAAAATGTTAAATGAGCAAATTATGCTGATCTAAGATCAGGTATAAAGGTCAAACTAAGGCTAAAACCAGCATGCTTTATTACCTTAGGGCCTGCTGTATGGGATAGTTTCTGATGCTCATTTCGAATTTATTGATTGCAGGAACCGCACTAAACATCTTCCATAGACTTCTTAGAAGTCAGAATAGGTCATTGACCTGAAATAACCCAGGTCAGCATTTCTTTTAGGGAGATGCTGCCTGGCGTAATCTTTGTCGTTTATTCAAATGCAAAACCCAGAGCAGTCTTGTATGATTTTGGTCGCTATGAAATTCAAGAGGTCAAACAAGGTCACTGACCTTAGCTGAATATGTGATATTTTGCTTACAAACAGTTATCTTGGTTTTCGGGGCACTTCGGAAACCAACGTGGAATTTGACCTTGTTTGACCTTATTTGACCGGAAGGTTATGACCTAGGAAGCTCAAGCGTTGACCTAAGTCAGTTCACATATAGGTCAAGAAACTCTGTAAGTTTGGTATTTCTAGCTCTCTTAGTTCCAGATATCTCAGCGCATTCAAATTTCCCCCCCCCCCCCCCCCGCCACTCGAGCGAAGAATATCTAGCCGGCCACCCGGGCGCGTGTTAAGCATGGGCGGCGGGAGTACAAACAGGTTCTTTACTTTTATTTTATTTCTTTTCAAACAAAACACGTTTGGACAGCAACTTGTTTCTGTATTTGTAGGGTTCAAAGCTGATGGATTTGAAGTCAATGCATCTATTTTATTGGACGGTTTAATCATGGTCGTTAAATGAAAAGGGGCGAAAGTATCAGTTACCCATCACAGGAGTGCTTCTTAGTGTGGGATGGCATACGACGCAATAGATCTTTCAATTGCTGCGTGCGAGAAGCAGGGTGGTTCGCAAGGTTGCGGCAGTAACTTTTTCTGAATGAACGACCAAGGCCGACTAGGTCCGGATGACAAACAACAAGTTGACATTAAGTAATTGTACGGGATGGTTTTGAATTACGACCGTGAATAGGCACGAAGCCTTCGTTTGTACTACCTGTACTACCCTAGCATATTTTACAAATGCGTTGACTGGACTGGCACATGCCACGTGACGTCGCGGGGCTGGTACCATCATAACTATAAGGCCTTGTGGCAATTAATATCTATATCCGCAGTGATTTGTAGTTCATTTGCAGCAACGCAATAGGTAACTTTGGCTCCTAGAGGCCGGTTGGCAAGCCGAACAGCCAGCCATGCCCTGCCTTTTGCGGCATGTCTCAGCGAGGTGAATGCGGAAGTGGGTGTCATCGTGAAGTAGATGATGATATAAGCATGATATTGATAAGGTGAGCTCTCTGCTGGCCGGTCGACAATCAGGTCAGCTGGTCGACCCGGCTAGCTGACCTGGTCGGATTGTAGTTGAACCTGACCTGACCGTTCTTGGGAAGGTTGATAGCCTGTTGAAAAGATATGCGCACGGATCCAAACCGTAAATAGTATCTATTTCGTGAAAAGAAATGCTCCAAATCTATATGGGGTTTTGAATTAAAATTACGTTCTGGAGGACCTTTCGGTGCTGTTCACAATCCTGCCCTTCCTTACACGTAAGCCCCTCTTGTTTCTGAGCTGCACGCCCCCGAAAATGGGGAAAGGTATATCGGGAGAGCATTTCAGTCACCTTGGCTTTCGTGACGTCATAGTATTGACATTCAAATCCTGCCATTCCATAAGTCATGCAGCGATCAAGGCCAAGGAAAATACAATTGTTGAGGCGTTCATATCTGGCGTTCGTGAAAGCGATTTCCAGACATCACGGCTGTCATTGGTCTCTCAATCAATGCTGTATAAGGTACCATGACGTACTCGAACCATGACGCATTGAAGAGCATATTTACGATACAGACAATTTTGTTGTGTAGAGCAGTCTTTTCCGTCTAAAAAGTTTACCAATAGTTTTAAGCGAGGTTGTTCCATCATATCTGATGCTTGCTTCAATACCGTCAAGTGTGGAACCTTTCCCTTAGTCATTCGAGCGCAGTTACGTACTCCAAGCGTGAAATATATTACAACAGGTGACCGGTAGGTCTGTAGGTTTTACGTTGCAACTGCTTTTGTACGTGCAATCCCTGACTCCATCGGAATGTCGTCAGAGCTAACGGGGACTGGTAAAAAAATACAAGAAGCTGCGGAGAGAAAACATTTGATGTGAAGTCTTTTTATGTAGCGTGTACATATATATATATATATATATATATATATATATATATATATATATATATATATATATGGAAACCTAACTATGATCTCTGATGGTAAGCTTTCCAATATTTACTAATTTTGCAGGACGGGGAGATTCTACTCAGCCTTCCTTCTGGCTATCACACCGGATGGCAAGACACTAGGGAATATAAAAAAGTAAAAGGTCTGGCATACCTTGGGAACTAAACCGGGACAGGAAAGCTGCATGCGGTCTTGGGATATTGGGATGCAGCGAAATTAATTTCATGATGTTTAAAATGGTCATGGGAATACATTCTTCTCTCCACACTCAAAAGTGGCGCTAATTATAGAATTCTGCACTGACCAGTGGTCATCAGCTGATCACAAAATCTGCTAGCTGACTACCCAATCCGAAACCGTCTAGCAGCAGCCAGCCTTGAACAGACAGACAATAAATAAATAACCGCAGCAATCGCAATTGCTAGACCAGCTAAACACCTTTTGTGGCGTGGAGCGAGCGGTGTGATAATTAAGCAGCTGTCATCGCCAAGAGAGACCTGTATCGCCCAAGCGGTCTCGGTTTTGACCGTAGTTTGTTTTATTCAAGGTCAGTTCGGGCGAGGTGATATTATCACTTTCCGGTTGCCAGTCTTACCAACGGGTTGCGGTCGACGGCTACTTACAGGTTGGACAGTGCAAAAATCTGTCAGCGGTTTGCATACATTGCGTTTCCCCATATTGTGCAACAGGATTGACCACAAATCTATTGAACTCTTTATCCGTCAATTAAGTGATGCACTTTTGCGTTAACACTTTGACGCTTTCCTTAGCATCGAAAATAAGTAACGGGGTCAGTTATTTCTGCCGAAGCTGTTTTCAACCCAACTGTATATTTTTTTAATTGAGATTCGAAACGTTAAACTCTTCAAAGATGGTGATTGGGCTTTTAGCGTGTGGAGGGTTCACGTGTTTTTTGCCTTGGGGATAAGATTTATGGGAAAGTGATGGTAGACATTCGCAACTCCCATGTTGATGCGCATGGGGGGGGGGGGGGGGTGAGGTGGGAGCTGCCTCCTGGCACGTCCTGGACGAGGTACACCGCTGGAACCAAGATGACTTTAATAACAGTATTTTATCATGAGTGGCGCACCTTCCTGGACAAAATTTAAGTACGCCAATGAGGCCAAGTGAATTGAAATGACAGCATTTTACGACAAGTAACACAAAAAAGACATTTGATGCACAAGGGCTGGTTTAGCCATTGAGCTTGGAAATCATCCCAACTTCAAATACTGTCATCAAAGTTTGAGGCAATCGATTCTCATGCCATGCTCTGCCAACGCCGGAGCTAGCCACCTTCGTGATTGCATTCAATGTTTTTCCACTGCGTTGTTACCTCTTCCTACTATTGGCTTCTGACTCTAGTAATGAGATGTCGACTGCCATGAACGGTGCCTGTTTGCAACCTTCTGTTGGTATCTATATTGGTTGGGTTACGCAAAATCGCGAATTTTCCAACTAAAGCCTGATGGAGACATAACAATGCGAACACCCCGGCAGAGACGCGCGTGGCGGCGATATGAACCCGCTGAAGAGGCGCCTGCCGGGCCCTCAGAACGTCACATCCGGGACGGTGTTTGTCTGATTTGAAGCATGTTAACTGCGACATTTACCTAAGGTTTTATATGCCTATTTTTGCCACCAAAGTCTTCGCTGAACAAAATCTATGATGAGCCCGTTCATATGTCAGTTTTGAACATGTTATATCAATAACGGTGAGGAAGCTGCAGGTGGAATACGGGCGTCGTCCGCAATATTATCAGACGTTTGATGTAGGCCAGAGGGTGCTGGAGTCGCCACGGTGGGAAGCTGTCGAGGAATTGGTATAACAAGTGAGTGTGAAATGGAGCTGAGGGTCCAAATCGCAGGATTCCAATGTGTTCAAACTGATTCGGGTCTTGCGAATGCTCGAATCTCGGAAACAGGATTTCGAGCACTGCAGATCAAAATTCCAATCTTGAAAACCGCCGTTGAAACCTGAAAAACGCGTCATTCAAATATGTAAATAGATGCATTGTAATATGTTATAGGTTCAAAACAGCTTTCAGATATACCTAGGCGTTGTGCGTGTTCTATGCCCCCCCCCCCCCCCCCCCCCCCCCCCCTCCCCCGCATGTTTCGTGTCGCAAGTTCATACCCTGTAAGTTTCGTGTCACTATTCCTGACGGCTTCTGAGGTTTTGGCGTTACTGTGCGGATTTGACGCCCGCTGACTCCGAAATGGGTGCTGTGTTACGTACCGAGAACCTCGAATACGATCGTTTTGAAACCTAGGCCTAGCGAGTGAAAGGTCACCAATAAGAACGGGAGCAGCCGATTTAAACCTGCACTCATGTATGGAAGCATTCCTAGCCAAGGATTGCGTGCCCGGCTCAGCTGTAGGCGTGTTGGTAGGCTATATATATCTGCTGCATACGAAGCATTATTTACGGGAAATTGCGGCACCGTGCCTACCTAGTAATATGCTTTGCTGTAGACTTTTCTACCACATGTGGTGTGGAAAAGTCTATGACTTGGCCCATGCTTATCAAAAACCAAAACTTCCACACCTAGACAGGTTTGCGCCATGCCCCCCTCCAAGTTCGAAATGTACCATTGGCACAAGCGTTGACTCAGTTAACCAATGTTTGTTTAATGGGAATTCTAGGACATTGAAGGTTTGAAAGAAAAAGACTCTTATGTCTTCGAATCTATTTACGTCTATTTGAGTCTTGAATTCGAATGCAAATCCAAGCAGTCAAATTAGGATTAGAAACCGATGTTTTGCAGCGAATCCTGAACTCTAGTTTACGATCCTTCAGCGACAGAGTACGAACTTCAAAGCATGCATGCTCATGCTCAGCGTAAGTCTGACGTTGCGATCATTATACGAAAAGCATGCAATTCAGCCATTTTAACCTTCCGAACAGGTATGAGGGTACAAAGCAGGTACCTACTAGAGCATGAGTTGAAAAGTTAACGGATGGCACGCAACTTTCGTAAACTTCTTAAGCAATTTTACAGATGTGTTCAAACTTAGCCTACGCATTTAACGGTCTGCCTTTAATGGAAGTTAAATATTTTAGTCAACTTTGCCCACCTCTGTCGTGTGGTCGTTATCACGTCTCTACCTGATCTGTGTGCTAGGATTTGGCACCAGACTTTGAAAAAGGGCAGACTCATGGTCCGTGCTCGAGAGCACGTGACCGTTTGCACGCCTCGACCCAAACCTAGCTGCCCGGTCTCTTCTATGTTGGTGTCATGCCAACGCGAAGCTTGGTTGAAAGCGGGACCTAGCTTAGACTTAGTTCCGACCTGACTGTCCTGAGGCTTTTTGCATTTTGACAATTTGGCGCGTCAGGTTACACTCAAATGGGTTAGTCTAGACATTGTTCAAAGTGCAACGTTGCTTGGAAATCACGCCTAGTCGTGCAGCTTGTGAAGAAATGCCTGCAAGTTTGTCCGGCAGGACTTAAAAGACAGTTGTGCTTTTTGTAGCTGGAAGCGGCGTAAAGCTGCGATCGTTGCATGCCAGCTGGACCGCGACAGAAAGCGTGACGGTCGCGCCTGGCTGGTCTGGCCGAACATTGCGCTGGAGTTCGAGTATGACTGGTTCCACCTGCGGCCCCGATCGTAAGCCGTTCATCCAAAGCACACCGATGGGTGCGAATGGTGTAATACGGCTCATTCACTCGGTGTGCAGAGACTCCTCAGCATCGCCTAAGTAACTGTAACCATGCAGCCGATGTCTAAGACTGTGGAAAGAAGATGACATTAGCTCTGATTCCGGCATTTGCCTCTTGTCACCACTGCAGTCGCAGTACTTGCATCAGATAACTTCCGTGTTTTGCATTTAGTCTCTCAATTCGCTGATACATTTGAAAAACGGATTTCAAACATTAAATATTTGTTAAACACCAAACACCACGAACTTACGCACTGTCAGACTACGCTTTGGAGCCTGTGCCACAATGGCCAGCACCATGTTTTTAAGGACTTTGAGAGGGAATCCCAATGATATGACTAATCCTGTAAGCCAACTGTGATTGGGAAGATGATTGGCCAATGGGAGAGCGGGAGAAATTTTGCCCATATGCATGATGTTTTTCCCTACCCTCACACATAACATGCAAAAAAACGCCCCTCGTCCGCGCAGTACAGCAAATAAATTACGAGTTGGAAACATGGACAAAGACATCGGAAACCAAGTATCAGATCAGATGTCTGCATACTAACCCTGTCAGAAATGTCTGCCTTAGTCCGCCTCACTTTTTTGAAGGCCGCAATCCTCGCCCATTGCTCGCAGGTAATGAACGTCAAGGTTTATTCGTCAAAGATGATCATATTTTCCGCGAGGTGGCTAAGCCGCAGTGACGTCACTGCCCAGTCCCTCATTTCCGTGGTGCTCAACGGCGTAAGCGGGCTTTGCTGAAAACAGCCTGTTATAGAGCCAGAGAAATTGTAAGCAACGCCCAGTTGCATGAAATCCGTGGTAAAGATAGGTGTGCATGATTTTTCCTCTCTTGTTGGTTGAACAAGTTGCACCGGGTTTATTTCCACGACCGTAAAAACACAATATTTGCCTGCCATCTGACTAGAGACAACAATGGATGGATTCACACCTCTGCTCTAAACCATTTTACATGGCATGTCAGAAGAGTAGGCGACAATCACGGATGCGGATATTGATTAAGAACTACCTGTCCTACGTGATAAAATTTCAGTCATATTCACGTTATTGAGAAATGGCGGGGATTGGTGACGTTCGCGTCACTCTCATTTGTCTATATCTCATCATGCGCATGAGTTCATAAAATGTAAGCTACACATCTTATATATATATATATATATATATATATATATATATATCCATGGCTGCCTTGTTTGACTTCATACAATTATGCAATTTTGGTTGCTGAGCATGTTCATCTTTCTATATTGTCCAGGGGTATGATTTGGTAACGTAAGGCTGGAGGGAAGAGACTGGCCAGGAAAACTGGCTACGCCCTTCGTCAAAATACATCAAATAACGGGTTTCTTTCCGGCTATGCCCAGTTCAACCTCAACCTAGGCCCCTCCCCTTCCCAAATGAAAAGGAAATTACACCCCTGGTACTGCTCAGCCTTGGGCAATCTCCTTTCCTCATTTCGATGGTCGTCATTATGCCCATGTACTTAACCGCACGCCGCGTCTGAGCACAAAAACACTGTGGAAGACAAATCATCGTTTTTTTTGTTTTTTGTTTTTGTTGCTCTGTATTCTTGCGGGTTTATTTGAGTACTTAAATTCGCTGTGGCGGACGTCCGGATATCTGCTCTGTGTCATCAAGTGTGGTTGAGCGCCTACATGCTGCGGGAATTCTTAGTCTATGAGTTTCTGTTCTGCGCCGCCAGGTGGGGCTGAGTGCCTACATGCTGCGGGAATTCTTGGTCTATGAGTTTCTGTTCTGCGCCGCCAGGTGGGGCTGAGTGCCTACATGCTGCGGGAATTCTTGGTCTGTGAGTGTCTGCTCTGTGCTCCCAGGTGTGGCTGAGTGCCTACATGCTGCGGGAGTTCTGGGTCAGCCGGCCGGCTAATTGGGGCTGCTCACCGGTGGACGTCTCCGAAGACCCCGTGTCACTTCGGCTAGTCAACGCTTGCTACATCTTCCACGTCAGCAAGATCGTCGACTTCCTGGACACGGTGTTCCTGGTATTGAAGAAAGACCACAAGAGGATGACCTACCTGCACGTGTACCACCACGGCTCCATGGTCTCCGGCTGGTGGATCTGCACGCTCTTCATTCCAGGTGATCATCAACCTTGGGTTCTGGCGTGAAGGCGACGTTTTGGGAAGTGAGGCTCGGCGTGCGGTGTGCGAGGCGGGTCTATGTCTAATAAACTTTCGGATTTTCACAAAGATCATCATTTGGCCACCCTCTACGTCAGCAACATCAGCCATCGGCTTGGCGTCGCTGTAAGACGGCTATCACATCGGGCTATTTGACCTCGCATGTAGGGACATTCTCCTACAACTGGCTGGGGGGAGGGGAGGGGGGCTGGTTGTATCTCTCTTGGCAGCCTTTCCACTGATTGCACCGCTTTTAACGGCGATTACAAGCCCAGAAGCCGAGCAATTTCATCGGGCGAGGTGTGAGGAGGAGGTGTAAACATCGCAAATTATGCCGAGCCTTTTATCTCAGAGGAAACCGTGACCATCACTGTTGGTCCAAGGTGTGAGGTTGATAGCAATATAGGGATGAGGCATGAGGCTGGTAGCACTATAAGGATGAGGCATGAGGCTGGTAACACTAAAGGGATGAGAAATGAGGCTGGTAGCAATGTAGGGATGAAGCATGAGGCTGTTAGCACTATAGGGATGAGACATGAGGCTGATAGCACTATAGGGATGAGGCATGAGGCTGGTAGCAATATAGGGATGAGGCATGAGGCTGGTAGCAATATAGGGATGAAGCATGAGGCTGTTAGCACTATAAGGATGAGGCATGAGGCTGGTAGCACTATAGGGATGAGGCATGAGGCTGGTAGCAATATAGGGATGAGGCGTGAGGCTGGTAGCACTTGCTGATATGGCTCGTATTGTTGAAAGTGAGGTATTCGGGCTGTTTCTCGTCTGATTTCTGCATCTGATTAGCATTGACCACACATTTCTGTTTCCCCGACCAGGTGGCTCCTGCTGGATACCAGGCGCAGTGAACAGCTTCGTCCACTGCGTTATGTACAGCTACTATCTGCTGGCTAGTCTGGGCCCCCGAGTGCGGCCCTACCTCTGGTGGAAACGCTACCTCACCCAGCTGCAGCTGGCCCAGTTTGGCTTACTCTTGTTCGCCGCTCTATTTATCCAGGTGAGGCTCGCTCTCAGCATTATCCTTCTATCCTCGCTGCTTAGGCCGTCCCGTTCTCTATTCTCTGTTCTTGTAAGAGACGGTTACACTCTGTGTATGCGCCAATTCACAGTCCTGTTGTTCACGCTTGCATGTTATTCATGCAGGTTTGATCCACAAATTATCAGTTCTCTCCAGCGAACCGTTATCCAGAAATCCTCACAGACCATCGACTGGTCACTTCATCCGTCAAAGCCCGGTAAAAACGGGTGCCGAAACACATTACGTTTGCGTGCTCTCCACACCATGTATCAAGTTAAGCAAACATTTTTTTGGCGTTCCTCAATAAACTGTGTGGTGAAAGGCTCAAACTACATGCATGCCGTCATTAATTTAAGAACCACTGTTTGTCCTTGTTACGGCTCCCCAGTGGGAGCCAGTGAAGTGTACTACTGGACGGTGGTAGGCTGCCCCTGGTTACAATAACGTGACACGGTGCACGCCCGCTCTGCCCACAGGGCCCGGGAATTCGCTGCGGCATGCCTGCCTACAGCTCGGCCATGACCATGAGCTACGTCATCGTCCTGTCCATTCTGTTCGCCAACTTCTACGTGCAGTCGTACTCGCGTGGCGGCAAGGATCGCCGAGATTCGTCCGCCGCCAGCCTGCAAAACGGCAAAGTCAACGGCATGACCAACGGCAAGGCCGACGGCAAAGCCAACGGAAAAATGGACTGCGCTTTGAACGCCTTCGCCAACGGCACTGTCAAGAGCGACATCAACGACAATACGAAGATCTGTCCTAATGGCAACACAAGCCACCAGAGCTTCTTCGACTCGGCTCGGAGGTACCTGCTGAAAAACGGCACCGGGTGCTTCGCTGACCAGGGCTGAGCGCTCCCGCCCGACGACACTCAATACCTCTGACCAGCACATCGCTGCCAGCTCATTGACGAGCCCACGATGGCACCTTGCCGCAGAGCGTGCGAACGAGGTGCCGAGAACGTTGCGGACGAGGTGCCGAGAACGTTGCGGACGCGGGTGCCGAGAATGTTGCGGACGCGGGTGCCGAGAACGTTGCGGACGCGGGTGCACGTGCACGAGCTGCATATGGGTGACTGGGACGCGAGGAGGCGCTGTGGTCGGAAGTGCGTGGGAACTCGATGTGGCGTGATGTGTGTGTGCTTTGCTCCATTCATACGGTTTTTAGCGTGACCTCGGTTGGTGTGGGTCGATACCAGGTTAGTCGCCGTTGGCTTGAGTCGATCGCATTGTAAGGGAACGCCCACAGTAGACCCCTCCGCGACGTTCGGAGAAACTTGGCTCATATCAAAACTATATCGATTTTCTTCATATGCCGCCACGCGAGGCTCTCGGCTTGACTTAGGCGGGGAATGACACTGGGTCCAATGTGAGTTCCGATGTCGGCACCGGTCGACTCACTCCAAGTGCACGCCGGCTCTAGACCCTACATCATCATAAGATCTGCTATGTCAAGTCGCATGCCTTGCATCGCCGCCAATGGAGAAAATATCCGCTCGGGATTTCGGCCGGGATTTGTCTTTCAAGTATCGGGGCACAACCCGTAATGTGGAATTTCCCGCGACACATTGGATCGAGCCAAAACATCAGCGATCGGTAGTTTCCTGTTCATTTTTTTTTTTAAATCGCCGCTTGACGTAAAGGAAGCGATCCTAGAGGTGGTCTACGGCCGGCCACAGTCGCTTGTGAATGCTGCTAGTCTGGGTTTCGGAGAGCGCTGGTGATTGCGCACGATCGAAGCCAAAGTCAGCTTGACGACAACCTCCTACGTACAACCCGTCTTCACGAGCATCGCTTGCCACTGCTACCCGGAAGCCCTGTGTATTGTGCTTTGCGATGTATAACTGTTCTTGCTGAATCGACATTTCGCAAGCAAACTTGTTCTCGGTGACGTGAAGCCTCCGCGTTGGCTAATTGCGTAGTGAAGCCGGAGAACCAGAAGGAACCGGAGGAACGAGTTCGGACAGACGTGAAAACGTGAAAACTATTACTACAGCCGAAGTAGGCCATATGTCTGGCATGCAGTTGAACAGACGAAAATCTCGGTTGACCGGTTTCGGCCCTTTGCTCGATACCTCAGCAGCTCTGTGAAGCGCTGCAGGGCACAACTGGCTAATGGTGAGTCATTACGTCACCGAAGAGAATTATGTTCAGAAGCCTCAACCAAGTCATTATCACAGTTGGTTGTAGATTGTTTTTGCAAACAAAAGAAGTGTAAATGTGACTGGTTTATTACGCAGCCCCTATTACTGAGCGCTGTTGTGAATATGGAGTGTCACATCAATTGGGAAGTAAAGCATGCAACGTGAGCTCTCTACGCATCGTGTCTTAAATAACGGCTGAAACGGCTAACGCGTCATCGCGTGGAGCACTCCGCTAACCGCCACTGCGAAGAGAATTAGACTAGATTAGACTAGATTAGATTAGACTGTCTCACGATCTGTTCATCGAATCGGAAAATTACAATTAATTTCAAGTCAGCGATGGAAAATCTGTCTGTCTTGTTTGTTTTGTTTGCTTGGTTGCGTGACATTCGCGATTTCTCACGTAGTACATATTGTGCTGAAGTGTATCCAGAAGTCGCGCGTCTTTTGTTAAGGAATACTACGACTCGACAGTCTATACGGTGTGTAAGACAGAAGCTGCGATTGAGTCCCTAAAAGAGGAATTAAAATATTTATTCGTGTTTATAAGGTGATAACACAGCAGCCTAAGCATCACACAATCTCACAAACATTATGAGACGTATTGCTCGGTTCAGCACGTATGGGGCTGAGAAAAAAGAAGAGCGGGGAAACACAGCATTTATACCACGGACGAAAACCACTGAAATCACTCGCTTCGTCTGGTTTATACTTTGCACATTTTTCTAGTAAGTGGCCTCACATGACGTCATTTGAGGAGCACGGGTAACGCGGTCGAGCGCGGCTGACCGTGACTGACATGTGGTCAAGTCAGCCTCCGGCTGTGCCAAGCAGAGAAAAGAGGAGGAACTTAGCGTTGATGCATTGCAGACATACGTCACATGCTTGATGACGTCATTACGTCGTGATGCCTTTCCTACCACATACAAGATACAAAGTGCAGAGCAGCGGACAGGGCATCATGACAACGTCCGCCAATTGATGCCCAATGTCCGCTACATATTGAAGGTGATCTTTGATGATTGCACGAAGCCAACGATATTCTATGCTCACGATACGAGCCTGGAAAAAGGCCTCTTCAGTAGTTTATATTGTTTAGTGCAGTTTGGAACATGCTGATTCGGATTTACACAATTCTAGGCGCTGAGGACTAATGCAACTGGTCAAGTTTCGTAAAACAACTGTTATTTTTTCAGTTTTTAGAGCGTTCCATGGCGTTATGACATAATTCTTGAACTTCAACTGCTCGTTGAGTCCGGGCATATCTCATCGCCAGCAACACATTTTGAATTGTGACTTAGATAAACGCATAGTGCACAACACACGCAACAGAAATGCCACTATATTTTGGCAATCAAATACTCGCCTTGTGAATCAGTGTAAATTGTGTGCGTCAACCACGTAATAAATCGCGAAGGTAAGCCAAATTTTATTCATAATTCTGCCAGTTCTTGCTGAAAACCCCTTCCACGATAAAAAAGTGCTGTGTGGATATTCTTTGCACTGGAATAAACACCACTGCAAAATCGCACCATTGTGATGTTCATATCATTTTTTATAGAAGGTTGCTTGCCACTTCACAACATACCAGGCTATCTTTTTGTTCATGGCTGCTTTGACGCTTCCGAATAAGCACTGGCTTTTAAGGGTTATAAGGACATTTTGTTTTGCCACACAATGACATTTTATCTGAAACTGGGAGAATTAATTTTGCAGTCCAACTCAGCGTGATTTTGCCGTTTTGAAGTTCGAAACCATAACTTGATCTACCGTAACGTAAATTATAATCTAAATCTCAATGTGTTTGGTCACCTCAGCCAGAAGCGGGATTGCAAATATTAGGCCCATCACTCGCATAGTTCCCCGCAGACCTCACTGACTGCGTATCGGTTGAACTTGTCATCAAAGTATTGCATACTTTTACTAATAGATTAAAAGGTGATGGATGAAACGGGCTACGCGTTTGAAGTACATATTACACCCCAGGCTCGGATGATAATGCTAGCAGTACTTACTTCGTTCGATTTCGACTAGAGCCACTCCGGCCATTTCAAAGCTATGAGATCAAGCAGCGAATTAGGTAATTGTGCAGGGCCGTGGTCGTCGCGGCAGGCCTCCACTAACAAGCCCAACACCACGCAGAGTACCCTGTTTGCGGCTTGTGCGGGCGCCTCCGAGATCGCTCGTGATGCCCTCCCCCGGCGCGGCCGTGAAGCCGGCTTACGGCTGGTGGCGACACCTGGCCCTGCCGAGACGGGGTGCTGAGAAAACTGGGGCTGGAGCGGTGCCAGTGAGGAAAGCGCGGGCACGACTCGCAAGTCGATATCTGGGCGTCTGTCGCTGCCGTTCAGGTCGTCCATCAAGTCGGAGCACCGGACTTATGTGACCCTGCCTGCGTACAACGCATAAGGGCTGCGCATGCATGCATACCACGGCAGCCTGTTAGGCCCCAGCGAAACAATCCTGCTTGCCGAGTCACCAGAACGAGTCGCGGAGGACCCATGGTTCGAAAAAGGAGTGTGAATGTATGCACGCATGTGTGAATTAATGAATGTCACTAGCTACGTCTCTGCCTTTTCTCTCTCTCTCTCTCTCTCTCTCTCTCTCTCTCTCTCTCTCTCTCTCTCTCTCTCTCTCTTCTCTCTCTCTCTCTTCTCTCTCTCTCTTCTCTCTCTCTCTCTCTCTCTCTCTCTCTCTTCTCTCTCTCTCTCTCCTCTCCTCTCTCTCTCTCCTCTCTCTCTTCCCGTATTATGAACAAATACATTTCGGATCCGAATTCGTGAAAGTTCATCCACCGACAGCGCTACCCGGCTTTTGGAACTAGTAACACAATACTAAATGATTCACAGCATTCGGTGGACAATTAAACATGGTGTGGATATCACTGCAACACAGCAACGCCTCTTACCGACCTCATGACGCACCGTGTTTACTTGATTCAAAGGCCGGGCTGGCCTTCGAGATACGGCCGAAGTCATGAACAATACCAGTGTGCTAACATTAGGGATCCAGCGTTCACGCACACCCTATTCTGTGGCCCTTTGCGTCCTGTTATTGTGCACATCAAAAGTTTCGAACTGCAAAACTCGTCAGGGAAATGGCCAGGAAAAAGCAAAAAAAACGCCTGAGAAAGCAAGGAGTGAACACAGCAGCAACTCTAACGCGAGATCCACCAGGGTGCCTCGTCGGCGACGTCATGCCACCAAACTGCAATGACTGTGGTCTAAAGCGCATTTGCACGTAAATGACAGCCTAAAACAGTGTTAAAAGTATGGGACTTCTTCTCCGGGTGATTTTGCCTTTCACTTTTGTTTTCATTTCGCCACATTGCCAGTTTATCCGAGTGACACAAGCCATTCATGAATTTCCCTGCATTATGGTACGCTTAACTTTTTTGGATTGTCTCACTGACATCCTAGTTAAGAAGCTTACGCAAGTTATTCAGTGCATTTGTAGTTAGAAGCTCTTATCTATGTGGTTAAGCTCTTGAAATCGGAAAGGATGTCATGATGAAAATCACTCCCTGCTTTTTAGTAGAATTTATACCGCACCTTTACACATCGAAATCTGAACGTCCAAGGTTCGATTTGGCTTCTGAGATCGCATCCCAAGCGCTAGCCTTGTTTACACCAGCTGGACTGGACCCGTAGGTTGTTGATGCTCACGGACCGGACCGGTAACTTGTTTACACTGACATGCCGGACCGGTTAGCACGAGGGTTTGTTCCGATCTACGTCGCTCATCAGCTCGACACCCGTACTGGGAGCGGACTCCCCTATCTTTGAGTGGCCTGCATTGAGACAAGGTGTTGACACGGAGAACATGGCTGGAGTTCCCTCCACACACACTTTCGCCGTCGGAAAGTGTGTTTGGGAGAAAGGGGGGGGGAAGTCCAGGATTCAGCCATTGCTGGCTGAATCGGCATTGGCTGGAGATCGCTCTCGGAAAGTGTGGGGGAGGGGAAGAGTCCAGGATCCGGTCATTGCTGACTGAATCGGCATTGGCTGGAGATCGCTCCCGGAAAGAGTGCGGGTGGGGTGGGGGGGGGGGGGGGAGTCCGGGTTTAAGTTATTGGGGCCAAGTTCGGCACAACAGAACCTACTCCCGCTCTTCATTCAGAACACACCGATTTCAGGCTAATTCGTTTCGAAAGACAACCTCTGATCAACAGGTCAAACATATTTTGTTAAAAAGTAGCACGCAAAGCAAGTGACCACTGCGCGTTTCTTACACATGGTCGCGGGCTGAAGGTGCTCGAAAACGCATTTATCACCGTTAGTACAACAACTGACCTGATGGTGCCTCAGCGTTTTGGGTTGGGATTTTTTTTTCGGACAATAACTGATGTTACGTAAACCAGGGGCGCTATTTAAGCGACGTTATCAAGAAAGCATTAGCTATATTGGCAAAGGCGTTTCGAAGCAGCAAAAGTAGTCGTTCGATGCATGGTGCAGGTCATCGACGTTAACTCACCCGGAGCGCTGGCTGCGGTGGGCAAGGACCTCTCTCCTGGCCCCTTCGGTGCAACCAGCGTGGAGCAATTCGTCAGTGGTATTTGCGACCGCTGACATTCCATCGAGATTTCTAAGCGAGAACACGTACGTTCAAACACAGAGCTGGTGGCGATGGGCGATGTATGGGCTTATCAGAGTTGGGAAACTTTTCAAGGCTCTCGATCATTCTCAGGATGTCGGAATGTCTTGGCATCAGTTTGATGCCTCGAGGGCCGGTTTATGATGGGAAGGACTGAACGGCCGACCAGTCCTGTTGACGACGCCACGCTTCGAGATATGGGATTGATCAACACCAAAACTTTGTCATTTGATCCTGTTCGATAACCCGCACTATCCAAAATATGGTGAGCTTGGGTCAGGTCAAAGGTCACACCAAAAATACCAAAACCCGGAAAAACGGGGTTGCAGACAACCCATGACCCGAGCCTATGGGATCGATCAGCATAAAACCTTCAGCAATCAATGTGTCGTAGCCGATATCCTCTCTTTTCCAGAACATGGTGACATCGAATCTGGTCAAAAGTCACAAAAAAACGCACAAAACCGTTTGATGCCACAACTGCGGGCGCTTTTGGTGACTTTGACCGGACCCAAGGCCACCTTAATGTAAGCGGGATAGGTTACCAAGTGGCACTAAATGGGGAAGGTTTGGTGTCGATCGGTGTCATGGGCTTGGAGCATGAAGTTGTCAGCAGGTTTGATCCGCCGTGTATTCCCTCCTCTTTGTATCTAAAGCCAACAAATCGCTGGGACTTTTAGCACCAGGATGACCCCTATCACCTCCAGCGGGAAGGGATATACCTTTCAGTCATCCTTGGCTACGCTACTTCATATGACGTCGCTTGCAAATTCCTTACAAATATCGAATGTTAGAAATGTTTCGAATAATTCAAGTGTTTGGGTGAGGTGTGAAGGGAATCTGGGTCCAGATCATATACAAATATGCCAGCTCATAATGCTTGATACAAAGTATTACGCATCCTTTCCAATCGCGTTACGCGTCGCGGTGCATGGTATCATAGGGGACGAGTTGACACGCGCGATGCGGGGTTGGAGTGGGTTGGCGCTTCGCTGTTTTGACTTATTTGCTTTCTGAACTATTCCTCGCCTAACAGTTGCGGTGAGTCTTTTACCCCGTGGCCCTATCAGTTGGAGTGTCTTCCTACCAAGCCACTTGTGGTGTGGCGAATTTTCAAGTCGTTATGCGCTTTCGCTTTTTGCGTCTTGCCCTGGACACGTGACGGCCTGCATTGCCATTGGCACTGGATAGCCTATGGCAGATAGCATTGTCCGCTCGGGATCACCAGGGGGTGGGGCATGCCATGCCAAACATTATGACATGCTAATTTTTTTAGCACACCATTCCACAGCTTTCAATTTAGGGTAGCTCATTAAAATATGTGGGCATAAATATCTTACCAACTGCATGCTTAGCTTATAAGAACATCAAATACTGAACCATTCAAGGGGAATAGAAGCACATTAGGTGGCTGGTGTGCAATTGTCCCCATGCATTGCTATTTTTGGCATGGTAGACACCAATGTTTGCTTTAAAGTAGAATTATGGTTCAGCTGGACTGTGCTGCTACAATTACATTTGTATGGTCCTCATAGTTATGTTGGCCCTTCATATTTGACTTCACAATGGGACTCAGGACCAAATAAAGTTGTACATATATTGCTAGACACCAGGGTAATTATAAGTGTTGATTTATCAGCTGGCCCACTCTGTCCTTCTGCAGGTAGTCAATTGGTATCAGTTTTTGATATACTCATTTCTAGCCTAAGGAGAGTAGGCAATATAACAACCATGTTTAAGTAGTGGTCACAATGCCATCCCACTGCCTTCCCATTACATAGAGCTAATTGGTTTCATCTACTACAAGTATTGACTTAAGCTCCAGGTTAAACTTCTTTTTTAAACATCTTGACCAATGTTAGAGTGAAAAATTGGCTTAATTGCATGTGGAAATCAAAAATGACCAGAAGCAGCTACTACTGAATACTTGGGGTGTCATGTGGTGATCTGATGCATCAAATCATCACACATTCAAATGTGCCCACACACACATTTTATAATTTTATCTGTAGGCATCATGTGAAAATGGCAGGTATGGAAAGAATGACTGTCCAGCCATCTGTGTACCTGTCAGCGCATCTTGTAGGTAGTTGGCTATTTTCATAGGTTTGTATTAAACATAGCATTTGTAAAGTCTTATGAGCTTGCTCAGGAGCACAACTGGGTTTTGCACCATTTTAGGCTGTGTGATTTGGCTGGGCACCTACCAGGGCCTGTCTAGTCTAAGCAACATTCTTGAGTGACAATGAGTTCAGCTGTGAGAATCTGCCATTGATGATGATGAGACCCCCACACTCCACACCATTCCATTCTCCCCCACAGCCCTGCGGACCTCCGGTGCTACGCCATGCCGTGCACAGTGAGCACCGAGTACATCTCAGCTGCCTGCAGCTGCACACCAGGCGCGCTGGACTGGGGCCACGGTGGCCGGCTGTGCTTCGGCTCGTGCCAGGCGCTGGCGGTGGCGGAGCCGCTGCCCGGCGGCGACACTGGCTTCCGGCTCACCAACACGCTGCACCACCACGCCGGCGATGTCATCGCGTGCCGCTGGGCGCGCGAGCTGCCGTCCGACGCAGCGCTGCCGCTGGCGGTGACCGGCTCACGCGACCATGCGGCAGCGCTCTGGGACATGGCGTCAGAGCCGCCGGCCGTGGCGGCGCGGCTCGTGGGCCACGGCGGCCCCGTAACGCTGGTTGACGCCGCGTGCTGGGAGGACGCCGCAGGGCGGCGCGTCATCACCTGCGCCACCGCCGCCGCCGACTTCTCGGTGCGGCTGTGGGAGGGCGTGATGGCCGACGCTGTGGCGCCGCGCCAGACGCTGGCGCTCGGCGCCGGCCAGGCGTCGGCGCAGCACCTGGCGCTGGCGCTGCGTCTGGCGCTGCCGCCGGCCGCTGCCGCACCCTGGCTGCTGGTCGGCTCGGACGACGCCGCCATCGTGGTGTTCGCGCCCGGCGAGGACGGCGCGTACGCTGCGGCGCTGCGCCTAGTCGGCCACGAGGACTGGGTGCGCTGCCTAGATGTCGCGGTCGTCGGCGGCGACCTGCTGCTCGCCTCTGGGGGCCAGGACGCCACGATCCGCGTGTGGACGGTGCGCGAGGCCGACGACGCGGCGGAGCAGCCCGACCTGCTCCGCCTGCACAGCCAGACGATAGCGGCGCGCGACCGCTGCGGCCGGCCGCTGCTGCTCACCGTCACGCTCGAGTCGGTGCTCTCCGGCCACGAGGGCCGCGTGTACGGGCTGCGCTGGCGGCCGCGTGCCGCGCGCGCCACCGCCGCGCCGCCGCTGGCGTCAGCGGCCATGGACGGCGCGCTGCTCGTGTGGGAGCGCGACGCCGCCACCGGCGTCTGGGTGGAGGCGGCGCGGCTCGGCGCCGTCGGCGGCAGCGGCTTGGGCTTGCTCGGCTGCGCGTGGAGCCCGCGTGGCGACCGGCTGGCGGCGCAGGGCCAGCGCGGCGCGCTGCACGTCTGGGCCGAGGCCGAGCCGGGCCTGTGGCGACCGGCCGTGCCGTGCGGGGGCCACGCCGGCCCCGTCAGTGACCTCGCCTGGGCACCCGGCGGCGGGTACCTGCTGACCTGCGGCCGCGACCAGACGACGCGCCTGCACGGCCGCTGGGCGTCGGCCGGCTCGTGGCACGAGATGGGCCGGCCACAGGTGCACGGTCACGACCTGGACTGCCTGGCCGCCGTCTCCGACGCGCGCTTCGCATCCGGGGCGGAGGAGAAGGTAGCGCGCGCGTTCGCCATGCCGGTGGCAGTGCGCGAGACGCTGGCGACGCTGTGCGGCCCGGACGCCGCGCCGCCGCCGGAGGAGGCACTGCCCGATGGCGCCGCCGTGCCCTCGCTCGGGCTCAGCAACAAGCCCGTGTTCGCCACCGAGGAGACGGCGCAGCCGATGGCGCGCCGCGACCAGCCGGCGGACGCATGCTTCGTGCGGCCGCAGCTGCGGGCGCCGCCCACCGAGGAGACGCTCCTGCAGGACACGCTCTGGCCCGAGCTGCGCAAGCTCTACGGCCACGGCTTCGAGCTGCTGGCGATGGCGGCCAGCGGCGACGGCCGGCTGCTGGCCACGGCGTGCCGCGCTGCGCACCCGGAGCACGCCGCCGTCCTGCTCTGGGAGACGGCCGACTGGCGGCAGGTCGGTGCGCTCGGCGGCGTGCACCAGCTGTCCGTGGTGCAGCTGGCTTTCTCGCCCGACGACCGCCGCCTGCTGACCGTGTCGCGGGACCGCACCTGGTCCGTGTTCGAGCGCGTGGAGTCCGAGCCGCCGGCGGAAGGGTCGGAACGGGTGGCGCCGCTGTACAGGCTGGCCGCGCGCGGCGTGCGCGCGCACTCGCGCATCATCTGGTGCTGCGCCTGGCTGCCGGACGGCGGTGGTTTCGTGACCGGCTCGCGCGACGGTCAGCTGCTGCGCTGGCGCCCCGGTGGCGCCGCCGGCTGGGAGCGCGAGGGCGCGCCGTACCGGCCCGGAGCGGCGGTCACCGCCGTCGCCGCCGCGCCATCCGGCCTGTTTGCCGTAGGCCTGGAGACGGGCTGCGTCCGGCTGCTGAACTGGAGCGCCGCGGGCGGCTGGGTGGAGCAGGCGGCGCTCGACACCAGCGCCGCCCACCACAGCGCGGTGAAGAGGCTGCAGTTCCGGCCCGGCCCGCAGGAGGGCGCCACTGACCTGCTGGCGTCGTGCGCGGCGGATCACGCCGTCAAGCTGCACCGGATCAAGTGGGGCGAGAACGGGTGCGGGTCGGAGGACACTGAGCGACGTCCCTCGGTGAACTGTGATGATCGGGGTACTGGGGTTCCGGGTGAACACGCAGCACCGGCCAACACGAGTGGCGTGAATTAGCTATTTGCGATGAATACATAACGATTATTTGCAATGACCGTGTTTTTGCACCAATCTCCGAGTAGCAAAAACACCTGCAGCTAATGCATGCACGTGTACGCTGCTGCATAAAAGCAAGCCGCGCGATCAAACAGGTAATCCGGGATTCCCGCGGTCCATTCCAGGTCCATCCGGGTCCGTGGTTCGCTAGCATACGCAGGGAAGGTGGAGGCAATCGGGTACCCTTTCTCTCCCTTAAGTTCGAATTTTTCTTGTTTTTGACCACAGATGTCATCAGAAAGAAATGTGAAAATCCGCATGATGCACGCCTCGTCGAGCCCCGCCGCCGCTCCCTCCCCCCCCCCCCCCCCTTCCAAAGAAAATCCTGGCTGCAACGCTGCTAGAACATTCAAGTTAATCCGATCAGCGCATACAGAGATTATGCGGTGCGTGGAAAAATTTGGCTAACCTGTCCCAGAACAGCTATATTCCACTTTTTAGCAAGCGGGTCTGCTGCACCACCGAAAGTTTTGCCCGGGATGGATTCAGCGCCAGACCTTGGAAAGTGCGAGTCAACCTGGGTGACAATAACCTGGGTTTGGTGCCATTACACTAAATGAAGTTAAATTAGAGCAACTATTGCTGTTTTTCAAAGGCTAAGGGGAAGCAATAACATCTTATCCCCTTCACGGATTCGCTATTAGCGTAATCCGCATCCGACAATCAAAAGAATCGCTACTGTGACCTTGAAATTTTAACAAAGCATTGGTCACTCGTTCGTTATCAACACGAACTATGACGTAACAAGTTCCATTTTGGGAGGATATTCCTTCGTATGCTTTTGAAACTTTGCAACGCTCATGATAGGCAGCCTGATTGTCCACTGTGCTTTACTTTCCAGCGAAGTGATTTTAAACCCCGTGAAAGGGCAAACTTTAAGCTATTTGAAGGTGATTTATTTCTCGCAAAGTGGTGCCTATACACAGGCCCAGAGGTAGTGACGACGACAGATCTTCTTCACCACAATCCATGAAATATGTCTCCAGCTTTTCATAGTTTTTCCAGACACCTTTGGTGCTTTTTGAATTGAGGCTTTTCACTAAATTGCCGATGTAGCAACAGTACACGTCCATCGTTACGTAGGTTATAAGTGGCCCGATGGGATTGCGTTGAACGCGTTTCCCGCTTGATTTCGTGCAACTTCAAGGTGTACATTTTTAATTGTTTCAGAGAGTAAGGTTAACCGGGAGTACCTACCAAGCCCTCCTCCTCCTTGCTTCCTACGGCTTCATCATTCAGTCGTGCATGTTCCCAGCTTAGTGCTGTTAGAGGGTTCATTTATGAACGATCTAGGCGTAACCGGCGTGAAGCCCAAGGCCCAAAGCAACCACCGCAATCCCCGGCCCTTGATCCCGGGCCCATGAATCCCATGCAAGGCCGAGTCCGTGGGCAGTTTTGATCCAATAGACATTTGGAGGTAGTGATATGTAAGTATGGAGAACAGAGGTCCAATGAGGATATTCGATAAGTTGGCTGTTAGTAATCAGCACGTGATTTTAGTGGGCTTGCATTGTATCGGGTTAACGAGATGTCACTCGCATAAAACGTGATACGTTGCTGGTGCCCGCCTTGGCACGATTCCAACGTGCCACGGCGAGGTTACGTTATGGTTTATTTTATCATTATGGTCTTGGCGATTCTTCGAAACAAAGCATATTATGGTGTCAATGCTCGGAAATTCAATAATCAGTTTGCTGCCAGAGCACGATGAGCTATGACGTTACCCAGGTGTCAGCGAATCTTTTGTTTACAGTGGGTGACATAGTAGGTAGGTGGGCGGGCACCCAGGTGGAACACTATGACATTTTAGGAAATAGCTCTAGTAGTTCATTTGAAATTGTAACTCACTATTCCAGGCTTTAACATGAAAGCCTATCATGAGGATTTTGTCATGGGATGTGTGAGGATTATACCTATCTGCATGGTTGCTGGTGCTATCATATTGTGGTGCTTTTGACTTAGCTTGAAGTCGAGCCTCACAATTTTTGGGAAAATCTGGTACCTGGCTCACAGGGGTATATGATGAGAAGGCACTGAGTGTTCTTGAGTCCCCCTTGGGCAAGCTCCCATGCACTTGGATATCTGATGCTGAAAGTGTTTATTTTTATTTGGGATGCCAGAGGTGCTAAGTTGCTCATGCTAGCAGGCAGCTATTGAAATGTGTAATGAAAATGTCAAATATTTCCAGCTATGGAACCTGGTTTTTGACCAATGTGATCAAGTATAATGTAGGCTATCTGCAAGAATTTCTACTTCATTGTTATATTTTGTTCTGGTCTGGTTTGTTCTGGTCTCAGCATATATAGCAAAGTAAATAATCATGTTTATATATATATATATATATATATATATATATATATATATATATATATATATATATTATTTATATATATACATCATGTTTTTTAACATGCATCATTATAATGTAATTATATTTTTTAATAAATAAAAACCATAGTTTTAACTTGAGGTCATTGTAACTGATGGAAGACCCATTACAAAGTTACATGTCTGTCTTGCATGCTCTGTTGTCCCAGACTAAGCAGGGAGCACATACTGAGAAGACATGCCATTTTTATTTTTATTTTAGTGGTATGCAGGCCATTGCTTCACGTTGTTTTGTTATAGTGTTGTATTGTGTTCTGGTGTAAGGGATGCATGGAGCATTGAACTCTCATGAAATTGTATTCTTTTTCTCTGTATTTCAGACAAAAGGCAAACTCACTTAAACTGATGGAGTGTCCACATCTGGAAGAAAATGTGAAGATCAAGAGAGACCAAGTCTTGCAGCATTCCAAGTTGTGGAAATGTGAAGGTAGCAGACTGATTTGTTGCAATTCTTTATGCATAATGTATACCAAATATATTATAGTTTGTATAGTTTATGTTGTTTTTGCTTTATGATACCAGAGCTGCATTTATCAGTTATCTGTGTGCTGTCATATGTGAAATGTGCAAACACCCCTATAACATATTTCACATCCACTATAAAATTGCAGCTTGTTGCACCTCACCATATACCATAATGAAGTCATTCACTTGAAATTTCCTGATATAATGGTGGGGTCAGGGTTAGCACAACACACACTGCTTAGCATGAATGCTGATCCCTGAAATCCATTAAGTAAAAATGTTTGTATTGAATATATATATATATATATATATATATATATATATATATATATTGAAAGCTACCTTTTGTGAATAGAAATATTCCACTTCTGCATACTGTGACAATGTTTCTGCTGTAACTGCATGAGATCAGGATGTATTAGTCCATGGTAGAACTAGGTAAAACAAGTTGTGGGGCTGCGTGGATGGCATAACATGGATATTCTGGTGCTTGGTTTAATATATATGTGCTTGGCTGTCAGCAGCCTGTGTACTCCTCCTGATTGGCAGGCATTGGTGGTTGCTATTACCATTGGTTCTACTGTGCACTATTAGCACCAGTTGCCACAGGCTATTGTGTGTTGTTATATGCTGTTATACATATTTATATGCTATATGTGCCATAAATGCCTTTCTGATGTGAATTACTTGTCTGCTAAGGCCAAAGACATGCCTGATATCTATGCCATTCTACTATTCTATTTTTCTATTCAATTCTAAATTCTTTTTTCTATTATCTAAATTTTATTATCTAAATTCTATTCAATTCTAAAAGATGTCTTCAAATAAAAGTGGCACTTGAAAAAGTGAGCTGGGGGAATGTTCCCCTCACACTGTGCTGCTGGGTTGTCATGATGAGCATGTTATACCAGACTTCATAGTATGTCTTTAGGTGTAACCTCTCTTTATGCACAATGGAACCCATTAGTTGGGAGCATTTTGCATCATGGCCTAGTGAGCCAGAAGATGCCTTAGTGTGCCATACCACTAGCTGTGACATAACCGTGTGTGCCTCAGTGTGCCACCACTGACTGTGACATGACCAGTGCCTCAGCATCATGCACTGCTGACTGTGACATGACCTGTGCCTCAGTGTGCCACACCACTGACTCTGACATGACCTGTGCCTCAGTGTCATGCACTGCTGACTGTGACATGACTGTGCCTCAGTGTGCCACACCACTGACTCTGACTGACCTGTGCCTCAGTGTCATGCACTGCTGACTGTGACATGACCTGTGCCTCAGTTTCATGCACTGCTCACTGTGACGTGACCTGTGCCTCAGTGTGCCGCACCACCGACTCGCCCTGGCTGTGCCTGCACTGCGGCTCGTCGGCTGCGGGCGGTACGTGTCGGGCCATGCTAAGCGCCACCATGAGCAGCGCGACAGCCACGCCGTCTGCATCGAGTGCCGGCAGCTGTCGGTCTTCTGGTGAGAACGCCACACACCTCCTCCGTGCATCCCCCCCCCTCCCCTCTCCTTTAGATGACCGGTCGTAGGAATACGGGTGATGCTCTCGGCTGGCGGTGCGCGTTCGACGGCATTGTTATTCTATTGGTGGTGTCGATGTGAGCAGTGTTGGCAGCAAATGAGGTTTTGGTCCAGGATGGTAAACGCTTAGCATGTAAGCTGAAATGGCAAGGACACGCGCTAGAAAATAGCATTGGTATGTGCGAGGTTTTGTTTGGCTGGTTCCTGGTAAGACTAACGGTTTCGCTTGACTGGGCACGATTTTTCCACCCAGATCGGCTCATTATTATCCTGGTCAGACCACTTCAAACAGCGGTCGGTCGGTATTTCACTGGCAATGTTGTAAACATGGCATTAAAAGCCACCATCTGCCCACCCTCAATAACCGCCTGCAATGCTGGGTACCCGTGTTAAGCAGACTGTCCTAGTGAGCCTGGTCAGGCACCGGATTCCTGTTCATGGACGTTCTCAAGGACACCAAGGTTGTTATCGGAAAGCTTACAAGAGGACCAGTTCTCGTCGGCCGAGCTTGGTCGCCGGTTCAGAGACCTTTTACGGAGCATCGGGCATGTTTAAAATGCCGTAAGGCGAAGCTGACAGAGTCGTATTCAGGACTGGTACAGGTCGGGACGGTACGTATTTGTCCAAACCACCACTTCCTCGCAAATAAGCCCGTGACGTTACATGATGGTACATGCGGCCCGTTACATCCCTTCAGTGCGTGTTTTTCGCACTTACGCGTGCGCCTATTACCGAACAACCTATATTTGCAGCTATGAATGCGACGACTTCGTCTTCAACGACACGGGCGGTGGCGCCATAGACCGGGTGCGGGGCGCACTGTCCGCCGTCCACTCGGCCGAGGCCAATGGTGACGTCATCGTGCGGCCACCTAGCGGTCGAAAACGGAAAAGAAACCGGTGAGTCTGCCGCCGTGCGGCGCCACCGGTTTGTTGGTCGTGTGAGCGCGCCCGGGCAAAGCTGACGACAGCTATGGGTGATGGAAAGGTGTTCATACGTTTTGCTCAGCGCGGAGCGAACACAGAGACAAGTGTGTGATTCTGCGGAGAAGGATTAGTTTCTACCGTCTGCTGTATGAGCACTGATCAGCTTATGCGACCAAACATGCTGACAGGTGATGAATAGGCCAGTTGGCTGTGCAACGGACGCGATAGATTCTTGACGATTGATGGAAGCATGGGGCGGTGGCGATAGGCCTGAACAATCTGCTCGGCTTGTCATTTCAATGTGCGGCCCGATATGGATGACTTTGATGCATGAAGAGAATGGTAGACATGGATTTGGGCCTGGACTCATTCATAAAATGACACTCTTTGTGGCATGAGGCACCATTTCGTGATGAATTTTGTGTCACTAGGTGTGTGACTGTTGACAGCCCCTTCTTTTCGTCGGCAGAGATTGGCATAAGCAGACCACGGGGCCTCAACTCATGTAGCTGAAAATTGCTGCTGACCCCAACTTTAAAAAAAAACTGCTTTCTGTTCTCCTTTTTTCTTTCGGTCAGAAAACCGAGTTTTTGTTCATTTTTCCCATTTTTCGTTCTTGCTTTTCTTTCATCTCCACCTTTGTAGTGTTCATCGTGGTATATACCGTTGGTGGTGGGTCGGCATATGCCTAATTTGTGCTGGTTTGGGGTCCAGGTCGTCCAAATGTGTATTGACGATTAGGATGACGACAGCATCTTGGTCAGCGTGATGTTCGTTATCATTCGGCATTAGCACCCTATTGCACATGACCTCCCGCTCACTGCATGTGGGCACCTGCCTTGCTCATTGTGGTGGACTCAAAAGCTTCTCCAATCCGTATTTTGGATGAGCTTCTGAAAGTCGCTTCACTTCGAAGGCATTTTTTTCGGACACCAAGCAGGCACCCCTCACGCGGTACATCAGTGTCCGCGCGTCCGGAAACAGCTGACTTGACGCACCCCTGACTTCGCTGACCTGACGCACTCCTGACCTCACTGACCTCACGTGCCGCTGACCTCGCTGACCTCACGCACCCCTGACCTCGCTGACCTTAGTGCCCCTGACCTCTCTGACCTCACGTGCCCCTGACGTCACTGACCTCACGTGCTTCTGACTGGCCGCCTCGTCGCCAGGCTGGTGGTCTCTGAGAGCGAGGGCGAGGCCGAGAACCGCGTGGGTAAGCGGCCGGCGCGGCGCCGGGGCCGCTCGGCCGACCCCCAGGGTGCGCAGCGGCCCGGCTGCTCCGCCGGCCTGCGCAACCTCGGCAACACCTGCTTCATGAACGCCGTCCTGCAGTCGCTCAAGTGAGACGTGCTGACGCGGCTGATGCTGCCCGCTTCCTGAGGTTGGAGAGGGACAGGCGGCCGCATGGGGCGCAGAACGGCTTGTGAGGATGGCTGATGTTGGGATGACTGGCCGGTGATAGTCGGAGTTGGAACCGATAGATCTAGCTGTTATGGGTGACGCTGACATCTAATACCCTTTATGGCGCTCCTGAACGGGAGTTTCCACATTTGTATAGGGTTTTGAACTGGAAGAGCCATTTTGAAGACCATTCGATGCTGTTCACAATCATGCCCTTCTTAAGACGTAAGCCCTTCTAGTTTCTGAGCCACTTGTCCGCAAAATGGGGAAAGGTATATCGGAAGGGTATTCTAGTCACCCTGGTTTTCAATCACGTCATATTAACGTCATTCAAATCCTGCCATTCCGTAAGCCATGGTTCGATCAATGCGAATTACAGTATGATTGTCGTGGCGTTCATATCTGGCGTTCATGAGCGCGATTTTCAAATATAACGGTCGTCAACTAGCCAGTTGACGATGGCGTAATCGAACCATGATGCATTGAGCAGCATATTAAACAAATAATTATGCCGTCTAGAACAGTTTTTCCACTTAAAAAGTATATTAAAAGTTATAAGTGAGCTTGTTCCATCACATCTGATACTTGCCTCAATGTGTTCAACTGTGATACATCCCCTTTAACGTGACCCACTAATGATCTGTTTACTTTTACATGGCGAATAGAAAACATATAATGCCGGGAATTTCTTTCGTCATTTTGATTGCCCTTCACTGTACACGTACTCGCATAGCAATGTAGCTATTTTTTGATAAGTACGATAATTTTTTGATAAGTTTTTATGTCATTGGTGCAGTCTAGGTTAAGTCGGCTTGGAGCAGTTAGTTATCTATTGACGCCATATTAACTGAAGCCTGATGGATTGCCGCGTAGCTTTGTCGGTTGAGGCCGCGCAGAAGGTAACCGCCCGTAACCAGTGGCGTATTAAAGGGAAGGGGCGCCGGGGGTCACGTTTCCGTCTCATACTAGCTTCGCTTGCAACCATGGTCAAATGAATGCATTTCGACACTTGAAAGTGGCAGTAGACGCGCAAAAATAAGCTGCGCGAGAACATCATTTATTGTCCTACGCTGCGTAGGAAACTCCGCGATTGTAGCGCAGTTTGACGATTTTATGAATGAGACGTTTTTTGCTGTGCCGGTCGTCATTTGTGAAATCCTGCCGATGCCGCTGACTCGAGCGAACGGACCAGCTGCACGTATAATCGAATAGTCGGAGGCATTGTGGCTTCAGATCCTCACCCCTGCTACTTGCAACACGCTCGTAGTTTGAATCACAATCAGATCAATCCGAACTATCGCGCAACGCACTGAGACTAAAGCAAACAAGCTCCATTGTGTTGTCTGAAATTGCGTTAAACTTGCCAGCACTACTCCGTTTACAAATGCCGCCGAGAGTGACACTGCCAGTCAGTCGGCTTGCGGGAAACAAGGCGGTGCGGCCCGCGAGTCTGCGCTGCTGCCTCGCCCTGGACGGAACTGACACGATGTGCGGCCTATTCGCTTTCTCTGATACATGACAGTGGGGTGGGGCTGGTAAGGTCCACAGCGTTTCGCACCACGTTGCGACACGCTCACGGGGTGTGACTTATAGATGTGTTTCGACGTTTGGATAGTGCTGTAATTCGCGTGATGCCAAACGTTGTCATTAATGGTTCTGGTTCGCGTGAACACACCTGGTTATCATGAGGGTTTTTGGATCGCGTGAACAAGCTGCATTTGCCGAAACATCAAACGCAAGTTCGTCAATTCGCAATACCGTAGGGCCACAGTAAAACGGCTCAAATAGTACGCCAGGCATTGATTACTGCCCAGCGGTTTGAATTATTCATTCACTCTATATTGCCACCGGCTCGCCGTCATTCTCGAAGGTAACGTGTTGCGGCGGCGCTCTCGCCTGTGCAGCTGGAATCAGACAGAGGCTAATGCAGGGACGCGGCCTGCGCCCCACCGTCCTCTGCCGCGGCCTGGCCCGCGCTCCGTCACATGTCGTGGTGTCGCCTCCCCGGGGGGCGAGCGGCGGTGCCCATCTGCCAACCCTTCCGCGTGCCATCTGTCAAAGGCTGACGACCGGCGGCTGCGTGTCGGCCGTGGTGTTGGTTTGCGGCCCGTGTCCCGCCCAGCTGGTGGCGGCCGTTGTCGCTCATGCTTGCCCATCACCCTCGGTCGCGCCTCCATCACCCCCCAGGCCCGCTTTCATCATCCCCGAGATCCCGCTCCCATCACCCCGATCCCGCTCCCATCACCCCGGTCCCGCTTCCATCGTCCCTGGTCCCGCTGCCATCATCCCCGGTCCCGCTCCCATCCCCCCCGGTCCCGCTCCCATCATTCCCGACCCGCTTTCGTCACCTCCGGTCTCGCTGCCATCACCCCCGATCCCGCCTTCATCACCCCCGGTCCCGCTCCCATCACCCCCGGTCCTGCTCCCATCACCCCCGGAACCGCTTCTGAATCACCCCCGCCCGCTTCCTCATCCCCGGTCCCGCTCCCATCATTACTGATCTCGGTTTCCATCATCCCCTGGTCCCGCTTTCATCACCCACTGATCCCAGTCCATCAGCTCACAGGCCCGGCGGCAGCCGTGTTCTCCCGTCGTTTACAGTACCAACCGCAGCTGCCACCTCTAGTGTGAGTTCTCGCCTCCGACCCGCTACTTTCAGCCCTCCCGCCCCACTCCCCCGACTCGTCGCAAATTCCTCGTCCAGTCACAACCTCAGGGGTGCCGGTAGTTTAGTGGTTAAGGTGTCTGCGTTAACCACTGCGCGTCTGGGAAACCAGAGGTACGGGGTTCGATTCCCCGCGATGCTCGCCCTTCCTGCCATGGTGAGAGGCAGGCGACGCCACATAGCCTCAGCAGCTGAGTGCGTGGTAAAGCCCCAATGACATGATATGACGCACAGTCACAACCCCACCCGCTCTCCCCCCGTCCCCCCTCCCCGTTTTTCAACCCCGTCCGCCCCTCCCCCGCCCGCTTACACCCCTCAAGCCACCTTCACTGATGTCGCGCCTTCGTCTTCGCCACAGCAACATCCAGGAGTTCCGTAGCTACATGAAGGAGCTGCCCGACCTGGCCGACATCATCAAGGTGCGCGTGCAGAACGGCAGGAGCAAGATGCCCGGCCAGGTGAGATGACGTAGGGTGCGGGTGGTGGTTAGGTGATGGGAGCGAGGATGTCCCCTCCCCAGGCTGCCGGGCTTTCGGCACGACAGTGGCGACGTGCAGCAGCAGTTGCACGCGGCACACAAGGTCGGGCGGCTTGTCAGGGGCCGGCTGTTCGGCTGGCGATTCTTGACTGAAGCCAGGAAGGCGTGGATTCAGGTTGGCCGGCGTGGGCGAGCCCGAATCTTCACACTTTGTATATGCCGCTTTCGGGGCGTGAGTTACCGCGTCGTTCCTAACATGAATGCGCTGGCCGGTCAGTAGTGTTCCGCGACCTTAAACCAATGACCATGCGCTGCATTGTCCCTGGAGCTTTCATCAAAATTTGCTGCGACTTATTGTAGGTTGCGCCCGGTGCGTTTGTCTGCGTCCGGCTACGAGAATCTATTAGAAGCATCGCGATTGAGTCGTTTTTTTTTTTGCAAGTGCACGCGCTGCGATAAAGGGCGAGACAAAAAGAGGCGGCATTTAGTTCGAGCGGTTTGGACTCGGCGTTTTCCATCTCGGCCGATAGCTGCGTTGTAGTTCTTCCAAGGAGAACGTAGCATGCGGCATGGATGGTTGAAAAGAGACATTTCTCGAGATGAAGGACAACAAGAGAACGTGAAATGTGCTTGGAAGCGTAGTTAATTTTGCTTTCCTTGCACAACGATGACGTCCAGCGTTTGCTGAAAGCCGGTTATTAGTAAGCCCTTGTGATATCCGCTTCTTTTGTGCCGCCGCGTTGCCTGAACCCCTTGCAATTAAGCCTGACCATCAAAGGTCTCGCTAGCGCACATGGACATTGTGGTCTATACGCAGTGGAAGTCGTGGAATGTCTGCTCTCGGTTTTTGAATTGGTCCATTTACCGGCTCGCGATTCACATCTATAGAGCTGACACTCGCGTGTGGCCAATTCCTTCATGTACTTTTCATTGTGACCGAAACAGCTTATGATGGGGGATACAACAGAGCGCCGGTGCTGGCTCCTGCTTGCGTGGGCTCGAGATGCTTCAGAGCTGACTTAAGAGTGTAGCGCTGAGGATCGAAGCCGAGATGAGCGTGGAACAACCGCGCTTTCCCAGTTGTTCGGTGAGGTCCTGTGTCTATTACCCATCAGGAGAGCAGGAGGGCGCTTCGTATTGGGACGCTTTTCAATGCACGGTTGTGTGCGAGATGTCTGTTTTCATTGGGCAAAGATATGATTTCCAGCATATAAGGATTGTGAGCGCAGGGAAGGATTGTAAGCGCAGGGAAGCCAAATGTTACAAACTGCCTCTCGGTGTTCAGGTCTTCCGTTCGCTTCCTCCTGGACGTGCTTCCGCTGCATCCGTTGGTCGCGTTATGCAAACTCATGTGGCGTTAATGCAATGACCACCATGGAGACCAATGGTGCAGAAAACGGGTTGAGATCGGGATAGAAGCTCTTTAGATAGCCCGCCGCTCGATGTTCTCACAACGGCAGAATGGCAACAGCTGTCGGCGCGGACCGCTCCCTCGACCCACCAAGCATTCACCTGCACAGATTTTCATAGAGTCTGGCAAAGCTGAGATCGCTCTCGTGTTGAGGCTGACGATCGCGGCGACGATAAATCGACGTGACCTAACGGGTATTATGTTGTGGTCAACCGACTTCAGGTGTATTCGCGCGGGGTCAGCGTAAGCAGATCTTCAGCCGAACTATCCGTAGCGGACCTAGTCCCGTTAACGCGAATGTTATCTGAGCAGTGGCCAGGTGGCGCCCGCTCGATCAGTCGCCGGTAGCGGGTCCAGTCACCAGTCCTCATGTGGCGGGTGCTCTGTAGCAGAGCTGATGGTTTTGGATTGGTTTTGGTACTGGAACGTTCGGCCAGGTGTATGTGTACGGTCGCGGGCGGCGGGCGGGGTCTGAAGATGAGCCTCGTTCCGGCGGCCGGCATCGCGCCGCGGTGTCGGAGGCCGGCAGATGGCGCCTGGCTTGGTGAGCTCGACCTCCCACGAAACACTTCAGAGTGGAGACGGCGGGGGTGTCGGAAGCGCGTGCCGCTTTTATGTGACGAGATGCGGTGCAGCGATTTGGCCGGAGACGGCGCACAGAGTGGAAGCCCAGGTCTTCTGATAAGTGGGTCACGACCTGTTCGCATGGCAAGCTTCTGGACATCCCGTGTGTAGGTGGTGCCACGTGGAATCTGAGGAAAATCGGGAATGGGAACCATTGGAGATCGGATGGAAAACAATTGTCAAAGTCACGTGTTGTTTGATGGTCGCTCGGTGCAATGCTGGGGTGTCTCGCGGTGCGTCGCTGAGGCGTAGCATGCCGTGGTAATGCCTTTTTTGCATGCCATGACTAATGTGCCGACATCATTGTAAGTAATTTCATGAATGAAGTCTGCTAACATGCGCTCCATGGTGTGAACTTTTTCGCCACATAGGTTGTCACGGAAGTAGTTTTTACACGTCACGCGCTGGTAGCGTTCTGAAAATGAAAATGGGGAGCACGCTTAGCAGGGATGAGCCATGCCCTCGTGTATGTCCTCATGTGGCGGGTGCTCTGTAGCAGAGCTGATGGTTTTGGATTGGTTTTGGTACTGGAACATTCGGTCAAGTGTATATGCACTGGGCTACACTGGTCTCGAATTGTAGCGGATTGGGAGAATGTGGGCTTGGGTAAAAGGCGGGTGTCGAAGGTCGGCATAGGAAATCTGTCACGCGGCACTTCATGTGTGGATAAGGCAAGTTAATAAGCAGTTATATGAATAAGCAATAAGGCACCAGACACGAAGGCGGAGCAGGGCAAAGCATAGTATACATTGACCAACGTGGGTAATTTTATCCTAAATGTAACGAAATATATCGTATCGCGAGTCTTTCGATTTTAGCGTTGCAATAGTTGCATTCAGTATTGTTTTCCAAGGTGTACTGTTCATAAAGCCCAAGACCGACACCGAGTGTATCATAAAATTGTCTACGTTTTTTCACAGGCACTCGGATGATCGTGATTATCCGAATGCTCAGTCCTGTCATGTGGACAGTGGTTACTTTTCGCAACACGATTTCGGAGACGAATCGCCGACTATCGTGATCTCATTCAGTAGGCAGAGCTCAGGTTTGTGCCTCCTAACCTGGAGCAGCGTCCAGCTTAGTGCGCAATACCGTAAACGTGGTGCTAATCACAGGGTGGCGGTGCGTTGTCCGGGCGCCTTTGAAACGTTCACGGCGCACATTAAACGCGGCTCCAACGCCGCCCTTGCGACGCGCATCGCCGACGTCTGCCTCACGCTCACTGTCAGCGCCCGACGGGGCGGATGACGTCATTCCTGTCGTGTTCACGCTCCGTGTGAGGAGCGCCGCGCCGCGTTCGGCACGGCTGGCGGGTACGCTCGTGCGGCGGCGCCGACCGGCCGCGCGGCGCTCTCGTGTGGAGCGGGGCGCGCCGCCTCCGCCGGGGCCGATGACGGATGCCCCCCCCCCCGCCCCCTCCCCCCCCGCTTCGTCACGCCCGCCTGGGAGTACAGACGCGGCCGTGCGGCTGTGGACGTGTGAGGGAGGGGGGGGGGGGGGGCGGCGAAGGGGGGACTGAGCGGCCGGTGGCGTGTGTCGGACGGGACCCGCGGCGTCCTCCGGTGGGGGTTCCCCGCAAACCGGGCGGCCGGCGTCGAGTTACGTCATTAATGAGAGAGCCTGTTGCGCGTCGCCGGGCGGACCCGAATATGTCTCATTCCCGGGCCCGCAGGAGCCCGTCTCGAAACCAAACTCCAGTCGTTATCACGCAGGGCGTGGTCCCGGTGTGTGTGCCTGTGAAGCATTCACGTTTTGGGGATTGGCGACGCCGGAAACAGATCCGGCTGGCGGTTCGTGTATTATTTATCATGTCATCCGGACTTGAATTTGACGAGGTCACCCATGTAGACGCTGATCGTATCAAAACGTTTGTAAAAGGAAAATGGAGCTCTGAGCTATGTGCCGCACATGTCGTGTCGCGAAGGAAAGGCGCGTGTTATATTCATCAAAGGTGGGAAGGAGAACAATATGAATAATAAGATCTGGCTGAAAAGTTCTGTTCCGGCATAGTGAGTGGTAAACGCGGCGTAAACCACATATGCACGCCCAGCCAATCGCAGTACCAAAGAAAAGTTGTGAACATTTGATCAGAAAAGCACAGCTGACCGTTTGCGCCATTTAGCCTGGTGTACTCAGGCGTTGATGGAAAGAAGAGGCGGCGGACACACATGTTTTGCGTCGGTTCCACATCACGCGTCAGGCGACGTGCAATGAATGCCAGTTGAACCCAAAACACCGGGTGCCGATAGTGCAGTTTATGGTTAACCCCTGCATGTCCGGGAAACCAGGTGTACGGGGGCTCGATTCCCCGCCGCGATGGCGCTCTTCCCACCAGAGAAGCAGGAGACGTCATGTAGCCTCAGCAGCTGAGTGCGTCGAAAGCGCCAACGCCAGCGACCAAACCTGAAACAGCTGGTCACGCGCGCACCACCCGGCCTCGGTCGACCGATGAGGCTGAGGCGTTGCTATTTTTTAGCCATGTATACGCGTAGGTAGTCATTTAGCTGTTATGGGCGCAAAATGACCTCAGTAGTCGGTGCGCCCTAAAACTCTTAATCAACTACAGCCACGCCCGGCTGACGAGTGGGGAGAGTGGCACTCGGTGACCTGTCGCCGTTCCGCCCGCATTGGCGATACCCTCTCACGTGCATCGCCCAGCCTCTGCCGGCCGGTGAGGCCGAGGCGTCGCTGACCATGCCCGGCTGGCGGGGGGGAGGGCGGCGCGTGGTGACCTGTCGCCGTTCCGCCCGCATTGGCGATACCCTCTCACGTGCATCGCCCAGCCTCTGCCGGCCGGTGAGGCCGAGGCGTCGCTGACCATGCCCGGCTGACGGGTGGGGAGGGCGGCGCGTGGTGACCTGTCGCCGTTCCGCCCGCATTGGCGATACCCTCTCACGGGCATCGCCCAGCCTCTGCCGGCCGGTGAGGTCGAGGCGTCGCTGACCATGCCCGGGCTGACGGGTGGGGGAGGGCGGCGCGTGGTGACCTGTCGCCGTTCCGCCCGCATTGGCGATACCCTCTCACGGGCATCGCCCAGCCTCTGCGGCCGGTGAGGTCGAGGCGTCGCTGACCATGCCCGGCTGACGAGCGGGGGGGGGGGGGCGGTGACCTGCCGCCGTTCCACCCGCATCGGCGCGCCTGCCTGCCACTGCGTAATGCTGACTCGCCGCCGACCCGGCCCGGGATTAGGAGCCCATCTCTGGAAATGGCGCGCACGGAAATAGCGCGCCGGCGGCGCAAGTCGCGCTCGGCCGACGTCGCCGCGACGGACGGCGCGGACACCTGTTGCGGGATGGTGGTCAGGTGTTGGGGATTGAGTGGCCACATGGGAGGCTGAGAGGTCAAGGCACAGAGCTGAAGACTACGGGGTAGATTGCGTTCGATTCCCGCCGCGGGAATTTTCACCGGCCCAGTTCGCACCGTGATGTAGCGATGTCTGTGGTCATGATGTTTACGTGCGTTGGTGACTTGCCTATCACCTACTAAGGATAAGATAGAATCATGGAAAGCTGCGTGCGTCCGGAAGCGGCACTCGTCTCCTCGGCATCCACCCAGCATTTGTTGACTTCTGTCAGACCGCGCCTTCTCGCTCGCGGCGGGCCGACGAAATGCCGGCTGGCACGCTGTCCGTGCCCGGCGTAGGATCTAATTATGAAAAAGCTGACAGAATGACGGAGCTTCGGCCTTCGACGCGTCATCACCAAGTAAATTGCATTACGCTGGCGAGCCATACGTCAGCGGAGGTTATCTGAACAGCATTGGACCGGCCCAGATAAGAATAGTGTGGCGAAATGCCGCCGCGTGCTCAACGCTGTACGCAGCAGCGTAGTGCACGCAGTGCACGTAAATGATGCTGCGTGCACTACGCAATGATCCGTGCGGACCCCCGTGTTAGTGCCTCGCCGCGACTGGCGAGCGACGTTTTCTGGGTCAACGGCGTCCTGAAGTCGCTGCCGTGGCGTCTCGGGAGATAATGTCACGTGGGTTTGTACGGGCCGCGTGGTTTTGGCTGCGCGGGACGTCCCATGCGGCTTGGGGGCGGCTCTGGGCAAGGAGATCTAGGGGCTGACCTTATTTTATCTAAGGCTGATCAAAGTCCCAGCGCCGTTCGAGACGAAGTCATTTCCAGTGGCCGACAGCGCAAATCTGCCGGCGACTGGTGACGTCACGGGTCGCGACCAATCATATTTCGACGCCACTCAGCGAGCGTGCCGGTCCGATCGGCTACGGCAGCCGTTTAGATCAGGTCCCGGCGAGGCTTGCGTGGGCGGTGATGGTACGAGCCTCGCGCCGGCGCGGCGGGCCGCCGCCGCCGCCGCCCCCACCGCCGCCCCCGCGGTCGGCCTCGCGACCGTACGCCGGCCGCGCCGACGTACGGTCGGGTCCCCCTTAGCGCTCCTGTCAAGCGGGGGCACGCGGCGGCGCACGGCCGGGTTCCGAGCCGGCTGGCACGTGACCTGCCTGACGGCTCAGCGGCACGTGACCGATTCCAGCCGATATTGCAGGGAGAAGCTTCAACCTCGTAGCGCTCTGTTCACGTCATTGCGCCCCATTGCACCAATGGCAACGCACGAGATGCCACCGACTAGTGGCGACGTCCCGTAATGGGTTGTGTTACGCGCTGCAAGGTTCGGTGTTACGTAATTAAATCGTAAAAATGTAAAATATAACACGTAATATATATATATATATATATATATATGTATATAACATAAATATGTAAATATATACGTCATAAAAGAACATAACACGTAAAAATCACGACACGCACATCACCACCCGTCGCCGGCTGGTGATGTGCGTCGGGCCGCTGCACGGTTCACGGTCGGCCCCGTTGGCTCCTGCGGCGTCATCCATACCGTCTCCCGTCCCCCCCCCCTCCCCCGGTAGGGATGACCCGGACGTTGCCCATTAGAAACCAAAAACGGTGACCTATTCTGACCTGCTGCGGCCGGCCGCCGCGCCCTCAGTCCCAACTTCGGCCCATCTGGAGCGCCAGTGAGGCGGCGTGCTCGTGCGAGTCTTACCGGGGGTCTCCCCCTGTCTTCATGTGACTCCTCCCTTCCCTTTCATGAGACGACCCTGAACCCACCTGACCGGGGGTACATCTACGCTGTCCGCTGAGCTCGTCGTACGTCGCGGGTCGGGTTTGGTCCGCGTTACATCTTGCCGTTGAGTGACCTTGACCTTGCCTCAGTTGGTATCTTAGAATCCGCCGCCACGGCGCCCCCCCCCCCCTTCCATCCACCCACGGCGTCTGAAGAGGCCCGGCTGTGACCCTCGCGACCCCGCCGGTGACCATGACCCCTGGCATATGTGCTCGCCGCGCCCGCCTGACCCCTGACCTGACACTGACCCGGCGCGCCAGGTGACGCGCAGCACCCGCGACCTGAACGGCGAGCTGATGACGGAGGAGCTGCGCAAGGTGCTGGTAGAGCTGAGCACCGCCTCCGGCGCCATCTCGCCCGAGGCGCTCTTCTCGGTGATCTGGAAGGTCGTGCCGCGCTTCAGGTTAGTGGTGCAGGGCAGAGCGGCCGCTGCTGAGGTCGGCGGTGAGCCGGATCAGGTGAGTGGTGGGGTGGGGGGGGGGGAGGTCAAAGGCGGACCGCTGCGTATTGACATTGAGTGCGCAGGAACGCTGCTAAGGTGCTGACGAGGATCGCTGCTGAGATCAAAGTCGGGGTTCAAATCGCTGGTGTCGGGTGTGAAGTCTTGGAAGTGGGCAAGTTCCTGAATGCAGCGACACCTTCCCGAAACCCTACCTGAAACTGAACAAGTTACTGCTTTTTGGCCGTCTGGGAGCTGGAGGGAGAGGGAAGGGCGGGGGGACGGACGTAAACTCGTTGATCCCTTTTGATTGAATCCTGTGGACGCCTTGACCCAGTCACGCAGGGGCTGTCAAGATGAGTCGCCCTGTTTGGTGTCCTTTGGCATTTGTGACCCAGTCCCAGTTACGTTACGCACCCGTCGAGTCAGTGTTCCGTGCTCAGGCTCAGACCGCCGGTACCTCGGTCCAAATCTGTGGTGTTTTGTTCCGGCCAGTGATGGCCCGGTTAAGGCCAGTAGTTCGGCCAGTGGTCCCAGTCCGGCGGGTGGTCCTAGTTCGGTCATTGGTCCTAGTCCTGCCAGTGATCCCAGCTCAGGGCAGTTGTCTCAGTCCCGGCAGTGGTCCCAGCTCAGGCCAGTGGTCCGATTTCGGGCCGGTGGTCTCAGTCCAGCTAGCGGTCCCAGTTAAGGACAGTCGTCCAGTCCGACCAATGGTCCCAGTCCGGCCAGTGGTCCCAGTTAAGATCAGCAGTCCCAGTTCGACCATTGGTCCTAGTCCGGCCTGTGGTCTCAGCTCAGGCCAGTGGGTCCCAGTCCGGCCAG